>NC_133337.1:48719784-49073534 GCF_030506205.2 Paramisgurnus dabryanus | reverse complement strand
GATAATTTATCTTCAAAACTTGGCTTTCACTTCGGCATTATGTTTAGCTTCATACTAGCATGTGGGGGTCAAAATGGATGCAAATGCTTATAGTGTTACCAAAGTAAATCTTTATTGTAATTTTAGCAGTTAGTGTGTAATGCTAAATAGCTTTCAAAGAAATAAATCATTCATTGTTTACATCAAAAGAAAGACCGAGCAGACAATAAAACTGTCAACTGTATGAGTGGAGGTGTAATAAAAACCACATGGCACTTTTGAAAAGATGTCTAGAAGAATGTGCAGAGAATAAATTTTCACTCAGTGAATCACATCTTTATAGAGTGCACGCAGAGATGATGTATTTTTCTAGGCCAACCCGGAAGTTATCTGGACACCGGCCCCTTGCCAAAATGCCAATTTTTTCATAGACTTTTGGATTATTGCAAAAAAGCTCTGTGTTTAACAAAAACAAGATAATATGCACAGATTAATAAATTTACTAGAAATAAAAAGCTAACCTTAGGTTTTAAACAAACTACAACAATGTCACTCGACTTCATCACCTTATATAAATAAGCTGACATGGTCACTGTCAAAACTGAAGCAGTGTTCAAAACTTCTAGGGGCAGTTTCCTGGAGATGTGTTAGATTAATCCACCCTTACGAAAATTAACAATTTTTATTGTAGTAAATGTGTAGTAACCATGGTTTTTTTTTGGCATATTGATTACTATCAGCAAAACTATGGTTTAACTATGGTTTTTGAAAACTATGGTTGTCAAAACAATGGTTATTTTGTGGTTACCATGGTTTTACTACAGTAACCATGTTTTTTGGGGGTTTTTTTAACTAATGTTAGTACATGGTTAATTTTTGTAAGGCAGGACCAGGCCTTAGTTATTCTAGGACATTTAAGTCGTTTTTACAAACATATCTTACAGAAAACAATACTGGTGTGCATCTTGAGACAAAAAATAGCACTTCATATCTGTTTTTAAATTACGGCAGCTCAAACATGCGTTTTAGTCTGGGACTAGGATAAGCCCTGTCCGAGAAACACCCCTAAAGCTTGAACTTCTGTTGAGGATTACTGGGTGTGCCTCAGAAAGGGCGATTTATAGTCGTGCGTAGGTTCTACGCCGTAGCTACGTAACAGCGCGTCAGATCTACGCGGACCGCAAGCTCTGTGATTGGTCCACCAGAACCCCTCCCGTCAGGTAAAAAAACCTGTGTCATAGGTATTTACGTTTGTGACGTTGAAAACAAAGATGAGCCAAGTTGAGGAGTGATTTCACTCAAACTGCAACAAAAGTCACTATTTATTTACTTCCATCATTGCTGTTCTTCTCAAAACATACACAACAAGTTGCTGTTTCTTCTTCGTTTGTGGGTTAACTTGCCAAGCTTCTTCTTCTCTGACGGTCGCGCTGCTACTGTGGTTACACGCGTGGATACTGCCTACCAGCGCAAAAGTATAAATGAAAACCAACGCGGAACCTACACCGTCGCGGCTACGCCGTAGGACCTACGCACGACTTTAACGAGTCCTTGAAGCCTCTGGCTCTTTGATCGCCCCCTGGTGGCTGGCTGCAGTACAAGTTATAAACCCCGCCCCCTCCATTCAAACGAAGTTGTAAATAAAAAATTATTTATACTTCCAATAAAAGTTTCCGAAAGATGGTTTTGGTGCTTTCAGGAAGTTGATATCACACTGATAAATGTTCAAGTGATCATTTTTGTGATTAATTTCATTTTAGCTAGTAATTTGATGCTATAGAAATTAGGGATGTTAACCGATAACCGTTTGATGACCGCTTCATCCATCTTTTTTTTACAGTCTATGAGTATTACTCATCTATTGTCTCAAGTTAGTTTTAAAATCACCTACTGTAAGGGTATTTGTGCATCTCAGTAAGCACTATGTAAGCTTTTGCATTTGAAAAAAGGGGTTATCCTAGTCTCAGACTAAAATGAATGTTTGAGCTGTCCTTATTTTATCTTGTACTGACACATCTTAACAAATGAAAGTGCCATCGTTTTGTCTCTAGATGCACACAGGTATTGTTTTTATAAAGTACTTAAAGTACTAATACAAGTCTTGTCGGGAAAACCGCCCCTTAATCTTACGACGAGTCTTGTGGGATACATATGTATAGGGTAATTTTGTGTTGTTTGTGTGCTTGCAGGTTATATTATTTCCCCTTCTTCAGTTTTGCAGTACATTGCCAATCAGTGCAGTAAATGGTAAATATTGTACTTTCCCTTGCATTTACATTTCTGTTCGGCCACTTTAAATTAGTTTTCTTTTTTTACAAAGTTGTGCATGGTAAGGCTTGCGTCACTCTTTATTCATTCTCATACAGTATATATGGTATTTGAACAATAAAGGCCCATATGTATAATACTGGATGTGTTTGTAAACGTTAAGTTGAACACTAAAAATCTGAGTGCGCTTCGAAGACTAAATTGTTAGCTACAGATTTAACTACAATTGTTAACAAACCGGAGTCCCACACCGGACGTATAGCGCTGCGCAACACCGCGCCGTTCTAAAAAAATCAAACACATTGTTTTCTATGAGTATATGCACACCGGCGCCGACAGGTGGCGCCTGTCCGCAGCGCCCAGCTACGACTCAGGAAGTTGCTCAAATCCCTGTCGTGCCACAGGGCACCACTCACATAGTTTAACATTAAATAACATCATATTTGTTCCAAATCAATAAAGATTAACATTGTCTGCTAACATATATTTTGCATTTTGAAGTAGACGCTATCTGACTAAGCTCGCTCTATTTAATGTGCACTTCCGAGTTGTCCTAGACGCGACTTGACGCGCCTATAGAAGTAACCAATACTGCAGACAGGGGTGGTTTCCCAGGCAGGTTTTATCCGAGTGCCAGACTAAAATGCATGTTTGAGCCGCCTTAATTTAAAAACAACTTGCATTGGCATATTTTAATATATTTCAGTGCCATTGTATTGTCCCAAGATGCACACCAGTATTGTTTTTATACAGGGTATGTTTGTAAAAACTACTCAAATGTACTTATATAACTAAGGCCTAGTCCTGGTTTACTTTAAACCCTGACCGAGAAACTACCCTATAGTGTTTAGTGTTTGTTACTATTTCTAAATGCATGCATTACAATACTTTTTTAATTATTAACATTTTGAAAAATAAATGAACAATCAAATGAGTTTTATATTTATTTAAAATCCTTCAAAATAAATTCATATCAAACAATATGTCTATTTTGATTTTCTAGTGTGTCAATTCAAAGTGATAATAAGCCGGACAAAAGAAAATATCTCATGTTTTGAACCAATGAATGGAGATAAACCAATTTGTGAGTCTCACATACCAACCACCTCAACAAAGTGTGAATCTTACAACAAATCTGGCATCTGGTGTATCAAGTGGCCTTCAAAATTTGACTTGATGTGCATGAATGATGAGACTCTTGAGAATTTAAACGGTAGGATAATCATCACAAACAGTTTCAACATTTGAAATGAAATCCATTTATGATTCTTATATCTAAAAATCTAATTCTGCATTACAGATAATATAAAGTGTGCCAATGACCAGAAATGTAAGTCAAAGATAAATGAATTAAAATGAATGTTTTTACATTACTTTATATTGTATACTTTATTGTAAAACAAGTACTGTAAATATTTAAAGATACGACTTTAAGACATTAATGGTGTAAGTGTTATGGTGTAAACTGTATTAAATTGTTTGTTTTAGCTATTCGCTGTGAAGGAGAAGATGAAGGTAAATGAATTCAAGCTAAAGTACATCTTAAGAAATACACAATAAATATATTTGATATAAAACATGATTATACCCCAAAGTCACCAGATTTTTTTATTTGTAGGACTGCGAAATTCTGGGTCTGCATTAATGAGTAAGTGTGCAACGTGCAACACACACACATATACACAACACTGTTATGTTGCATACTGATACTGCAATCGTTTACATATATTTTTTTCTCATTAAAGTGCATCTATTTCATTGCTATAAAACAATGTTATTTTGTGTATTTGGAATAATACATGTGTTCGCGTGGTTTGTGGTTAAAAAAACGCATTATTTTCCACATACCGTACATTTTTGCAGCTCCAGATATCCCTGTCTTTCTGAAACACATTGATTTGAATCTCATCGATTTGAAAAGCGCAGTGTCCCTGATTGGCCAGCAAATCTGTTCGTTGTGATTGGCCTGAATACCTCGGAAATGTGACAAAAGTGTCTCTCCAGAGAGCTGGGCCACTCTAGGACATTCACAGAGTTGACTCTAAGCCACTTCCCTACTGAAAAATCCAGCTAAGACCAGCATAAACTGGTGAGCTGGTTTTAGCTGATCTCCAGCTTGGTTTTTGCTGATTTTGCTGGTGTATGAAGCTGGTTTTGCTGGTGTAGCAAGCTGGTCTAGCTGTGTTTTGGTCACTTTTAAGCTGGTCTAGCTGGACTTAGCTGGTCAGGCTGGAAGACCAGCTGGCCCACCAGCAGGACCAGCGTAAACCACCTTAAACCAGCTTACGCTGGTCTTAGCTAGATTTTTCAGTAGGGTTATGTGTTGTCTTGTCTATGTGCTTGGGGTTATTGTCGTGTTGGCCCACTTTGAGGTCCTGAGCGGTTTTATTGAGAATATCTCTGTAGTTTGATCCACTTAGCTTTACCTTAACCATGAACAGTCTCTGAATCCCTGCTGTTGAAAAACACCCCCACAGCATGATGCCGCCAACACCATGCTTCACTTTTGGGATATTGGGCAGGTGATGAGCAATGCCTGGTTTCTTCCAGACATAACATTTAGAATCAAGGCCAAACAGTTCAATCTTGGTTTTATTAGATGAGAAAATCTTGTTCCTGGTAGTCTGAGAATCCGTGAGGTGCTTGAGAAACAGGAGATACCTGAGCTAAATTTCAATTGTTGTTGCAAAGGGTCTGAAGAGTGAATGTAAAGTTTTTTTTTATTTACCATAATTTCCAAAATTCTGTTTAGAACTGTGTGTGTGTGTGTGTTTTCTTTTTGCAGGCATTTCTTGGATAGCAACATTCGTTGCTGTTATGAACCTCCACTGGATGGCACCACAACACTACAAATAGGCTAATACTACCATTTCTCTCTCTCTCTTTCATGGCGAGAACCGGTTAGTTCAAACACAAGTCGATCCACACAAACTAATCCATTGGGACAATTTAGCATCTCCAATTTGCCTAACTTCCATGTTTTTGGCCTTTGAGAGTATAACCCACTGACACAGGTTACTACCGTTTCTCCTCACAGATTAAAATAACATTTCATAAAGGGGACATTTCACAAGACTTTTTGAAGATGTAATACAAATCTTTGGTGTCCCCAGAATACATGAAGTTTTAGCTTAAAATTACATACAGTATAGACGGGTGCACATAACGTTTTTGGCCAGGTTATCAATGGAGCACCTGGATACTGTACTGCAGGGTTCCCCAAATCTTACCCTGGAGGGCCAGAGAACTACAGAGTTTAGGTCCAACCCTAATCAAACTTACCCACCTGTGATTTTCTAGTAATCATGAAGACATTAATTAGCTTGCTCAGGTGTGTTTGATCTGGGTTGGAGCTAAAGGGTTAGATTTGGGAACCCTGCTGTACTGTATGTTGCTTGGTACTGACACTATTCATAGCACAGACATCCTACATGCTGTCATCATCATATTGTTAAAGACAAGTAAATGGTCAGTAATAAAACAGTCAAATTATGAGCAATATCACAAATAAATACAATAAAACAAACATACAAATGAAGTAAACAGTGCTGTTCGGGTTGGTCTGTAGATTTCAGGTACAGAAAGTGAATCTTTACTGTGTAAATTGGATTCATTCTTATTAAAGTTGCAAAGGTTATTTAATCAATAAAAGGAAATTATGATTTTCTTTGTGGTTTGATTAACATAAAAAACAGCATTAAGTTAATACTAACAATTGACGTCTCTCCTTTTGAACCATGCTCTGGTTCAAAGTAAAACTTTCAACAAAATTTGCAAATACATTACCACATTACATACAACCCCCTAAACGAATGCTTAAGAAATAACTGACAGAGGGTGACCTCCCAATATCCAAACCGCGCCTGGGCACGTTTGACCCCCAAAGACTGGTTTGTTTGACAAGTATGATCGCTCTCTTGTCTCTACCGTGCACTTGGGCTCAGGTGTGGAATCCGCAGTGTGATCGCAAATCGTGCCAGAGCGTGCTTCAAAAGAATTGCACTCCTTCACGTCTCTTCACGACCTTCATCTGCCTTTGTAAAAATATGATGCTCGCAGAAGTGTGACGTGAATGTCTGAGCTGCACACGTGATCAACTGAGCAAAATGATCACACTTTAATGTTTCAGATCATGAGACAAATTTAAAAATTAATCAAAGATAACACAAGTAAACACAAAATTCAGTTTTTAAATTAAGGTTTTTATTATGAAGGGAAAACCCACATGGCCCTGTGTGAAAAAGTGTTTGCCTCCTAAACCTAATAAGTGGTTGGGCAACCCTCATCTTTGCAGAATTGTGTAATTCAGCCACGTTGGAGGGTTTTCAAGCATGAACCACTTTAATAGGTCAGGATTTTGACTAAAGTCTTAATTGAGTTTTTTTTACTCAGCCATTCAGAGATGGACTTGCTGGTGTGTTTTGGATCATTGTCCTGCTGCAGAACCCAAGTTCTCTTCAGCTTATGGTCACAAACAGTTGGCCGAACATACTCCTTCAGGATTTTTTGGTAGATAGCAGAATTCATGGTTCCATTTATCAAAACAGCCCCAGACCATCACACTGCCACTTCCGTATTTTAATGTTGGTATGATGTTCTTTTTCTGAAATGCGGGGTTACTTTCACCCCAGACGTAATGGGACATACACCGTTCAAAAAGTTCAACTTTGTCTCATCAGTCCACAGAGTATTTTCCCAAAAGTCTTGGGGATTATCAAGTTGTTTAGTTCTTTGGATGTTGTTGTGGGGTCTTTTGTGACCTCTTGAATAAGTCGTCGCTGCACTCTTGGGGTAATTTTGATCAGCCGGCCACTCCTGATAAGTTTCATCACTGTTCCATGTTTTCGCCATTTGTGGATAATGGCTCTTACTGTGGTTCGCTGGAGTCCCAAAGCTTTAGAAATGGCTTTATAACCTTTTCCAGACTGAAAGATGTTTAAGCAGCCAACGTCACATTCTGTGCCAGAGCTCGCATCTACGCCAAAAGTGCGACCTTGTTCAAAAGAGGAACAGGAAGTGATTCTTTGCTGTTTTCAGGATTCTGATTAGCTTTCGTGGGCTTGAGCTTCTTGTTGCACCGCCACCTAGAGGTTTGGCAGGCTCTTGACGGCATATATACACGGGTGCATGTCAATTAACACTTTTCTGAAAACTGACATGTGTGCACAAAGTTATTTTGGTTGAAATGTCCCTTTATGAAAATAGCCGCCCACGTTTAAACGTCGTCTGGGAGGGAAAGCACTTTTTCCACACAGGCCCATGTGGGTTTGGATTGTATTCCCTTTATAAGAAAAACCTTCATTTAAAAACTGCATGTTGTGCTTACTTGTGTTATCTTTGATTAATATTTACATTTGTTTGAGGATCATGGTTCAACTTTACTAAGCATTTTTTTGGTAGTAAAAACAGGGTAACCACAAATTATCTATGGTTTTGCTATAACGGTAGTTTAACCATGATTTTGAAGTACTGTGGTTAAACAAATGTTAACCAAGCTGTCAAAAAAGCATGGTTGCTACACTTCTACTATAATAAAACCACAATTAACTATCATAAATGAGAGCTATAAGTCTCAGTAGTGTAATAATTTCGGCATATTTCTGCTATTCCACAAGAACATCACGTACAGCCTTTTATAACTTACATCACCACAGACTCTTTTGGGTTCTTGTATACAGTAGGTGACATGCAAACAAAATCCTTTAGCAACATTTAGGGTCATCTGTGATGACTCAAACACACTGCCCTCTAAGTAAACATTTTATTGATGGTACATAAAAGAACGAAGACATATTTAGGGACAAAGCAGCAACAGCCATCATAACTGATGAGAGTCTGACTGACAGTAACTTCTGGGGCTTAAAGCAGTAAAGGTAATGGGGGAGGGACTCAGAGGGCCACGGTACTCTTTCTAAACTTTTGGTCCCTCGTGGTCTTGTTTTCCCAGAATGCCAAGTAACCTCTTGAGCCCAGAGTCTGTTTACTCTGAGTTAATGAATGAGCTAGTATTGGATTGAGTAAATATGTTGCTGAACCTCAATAGGTAGAGCATTACATTCACTAGCAATGCAAAGGCTATGGGTTCGATTCCCAGAAAGCACAGATACTAAAAAACGTAAATTCGCTTTGGAAACAAGCATCTGCCAAATGCATTCATACTGTATAAATGAGTAAATAGTAATGAATCTTCACTTTTGTTCAAGTCAGTGGTTCACACACCAACACGTGTCAATTACGGAAAGCTTCACTAGCACAAGCAGGAAAACATTAGAGGGGTGGAGATTTAGGGACAAACTGCTCTTAAAGTGTCATATGCGGGGTCAATACACCAACTCTCACTTCTTCAACGGTGCCAAGTGAGTAAACACAATACAGACAAATGGCAGGGGTGTAAAAGAAAGAAAAGGGGCCGTCCTTATTCGCAGGAGGGAGAGAACATCCAGAGGGAGGAGGCAATCAGAAGAGCAGGATCGAGCAAACAGAGAAGTGGCGCTCTGTTTGTAGAGCAGTACGGGACCATGCTGTCAGGCTGCTCTTTGATCTGGACCGGAGCGCTCCTGCTGGGGCTTAAGGCTTTGCTGACAGGGGCGTCTGACTTCCAGCACCATGGCTATGAGGAGATGGTCAGAGCTCTTTTTGCGGTCCAAAGCGAGTGTCCCTACATCACCCGCATCTACAGCATCGGACGCAGCACGGAGGGTCGACACCTTTACGTACTGGAGTTCAGTGACAACCCGGGCATCCACGAAGCATGTGAGTCTTTCATACACTAAATATATAGATTTGCTGTAACTTTTGTTACCCAGGCATTTAATTCCTCACCCACGTAGCTGTACTGTATACTTTTTAAAAACGTTTCAAACGAAGCCGTAAAGCTGCCAGAATGGATTGGTGAGGTAATGTGGACGTGAAATAGCTGGTGTTGCTGTGAAATAGGGTACAGCTCTTTTCTGAGAAAACTACTGGCTGTAGAAGTGTTGAAATTGAGCTTTGGCAGGTAATTCTTGGGTTCGTCTGGCTGGGCAATATCGACTGTCGACTTGATTTATCATGCTGCTCCTCACACTCACATACAGTAAATTGGATTTACTGTAGGCACGGAGGGTTATGGGTTTGGGGGGGGGGTGACTGGAAAACATGCATGCATAAAGAACATCACTCTTGTTATTGATCTTTCACATGAACATATTCCCGTATGAAAGTAAAATCACAAGTTTGACATTTTAATAGCTCAAAGTGAGAAATTTGCTCGCAAATCTCCTGTTTTTTGAGAAAAACAACACAGTAATCATTGTTTTTATGACCAGAACATTCTGTGAAAATATAACCTTGATATCTTTATTAAATATTGACTTAGTAAGGACATGACAAAGATTGAAAGTAACATGAAATCAGACTTTGATGCTCCTAATCTCAAAATGAGACTTTTGACTCATATCCATTTTACAGCTCTATACTCATACAGTATATGTGACCATGGACCACAAAACCAGTCATAAAGGGGATCTTTTTTTTATGGAAATTTATACATCATCTAAAAGCAGAATAAATAATGGGAATCTAAGGATAATAGAGAAAATCATATTTTAAGATGTCAAAATTAAATCATAAGCACTCACAAAAATAAAGTTTTGATATAAAATATCAAAACATCTTGACCTTTACATAATATCATAATGATTTTGGCATAAAAGAAAAATCTACAATCTTGGCTTTTTCTACAAATATACCCATGCTTCTTTGTGGTCCGGGGTCACATATACTCATCAAATTTGTGTCTAATTTAAATTCGTCTAAGTAGAAACATCTGAGAGAAAGTTAATACTATACAATAAAAGTTAAATGGGAACGCCATTATGTCTCTTGATCTCTAAAGCAATTTTCTTGTAGATCTCTCCAATGCAAAACACATTTAGTTCTCGGTTACTGGAAATAATTAAGATCTGCCAACAAAGTAGTTAAAGTGAGAAATATATGCATAGCTTACAAAAGCAAATTAATCTTTGTCATCGGATGTAAAGATCTGCTTCTCTTGGCAATATGTTTCCAGAGTTTGAGTCTCAGAGAGAATTACAGGATGTATACATGTTCGACATTGAGTACAAAAACAGGAACCGGTACAGAGGAGCAGACACGGGCTTTCTGACCTGACCCTTTGGATTGTGCAAGAGTGTTTCATGTGTTTATTCTAAGGTCGCTTGGTCAATCCGAGCGCCCATTCACCGCCATTAATTCAATTATTTCATGATTAATGGGAAGACTGCAATACGTGTCTGCTGCACACAGTGGCTAATGAGATTTACGATCTTGTCATCACTCACTTCTGCATGTAAAAAAAACAAAAAGACATCTGCTGGTACTGGTTTGAAAAGATAATAGGAAATAATTGGCTGATAAGCAGGCTATGAGATGGGAAATCTGATAAAAAAAAATTCTGCAAAATAGATTATTACAGCTCTGATATTTGCATTTTAGCATCGTCGTATTCAACCACTTCCCCACACTTGCTGTCATCATTTTTTTGTCTTGTGTATTTCCGAAACTACTTTGACTATTTCTACACTAAAGCACACATGGTAAAGAATAAATATGTTCAATTTCAAGTATAACAAGAAAGTGGACTGTTAAAAAAAATTGTCAAAATATGTACCCCAGGGTAGCGCAGTACCCTTTAAACAGATATTTATACATTTGGTACCAATATGTAACTTTGATGTACTATATACCAGTGGCGGCTCGTGACTGCTCATCCGAGGGGCGCTAATTCAAAATAAGTGTTCGGAGTGTCATGTGTGTTGCTTGCGTTTTCAAAATATGTGTTCTGCGCTTTGAGAGATCCTGTGTGCATCATGTGTTTTGTCAAAATAAGTGCCTGCTGCACACGCATCAAAATCGTTCATGATAAAAGAGATGCTCACGTTCACAAAATACACGCAAGACACTTCCTTAACAGTAAACTCTGATTACCCGTGAGATTATGCGAGTATGTGAAAAAAGAAACCACACACATGACGGGCTACATACATGTTGTGACGAACTTCGCATCGAGTGCCCTCGAAAAAGAAGTTACCGGGCTGCCACAGCTATATACGCTCTTTAGGTGTAAAAATGCTGTACTTTTGAAAAGGGTTCTGCCCCAGTGACAGCTTTTGACAATTTTTTTGACAGTGTATCATAATCACGTGTGTTATATTCCAAGTCTTCCAGATGTGATAGAGATTACGCCATCATTCCCATTAATTTAATATTTTTTTCTACCAAAGTGTAGTTTTTATATCTTATTTACACTTTGATGTGTAAAAAAAGTTGTTTTTTTCAAACCTGACACTGAGGGTGAATAAATAACAGCGTTTTAATTTATGGGTGTACTGTCTTTTTAAATATAAAAAATAGAAATCATTGCCATTAACCTTAATAGCCAGAATCATTGTATATGCGGTTGCTTTCGCATTGCATGCATCTGCATGAGGAAAGGCTGCATTTCTTGGTTGCATGTGATTCACGGATGTGACCCTATGACCCTCTGACTTCCTGACTGGCAGTCACCTGACTTGTGTTTTTCAGTGGAACCAGAGTTCAAGTACGTAGGGAACATGCATGGAAATGAAGTGCTTGGGAGGGAGCTGCTCATCTACCTATCCCAATTCCTGTGCGAGGAATACCGATCTGGAAACGAGCGAATCACGCGGCTCATCCATGATACACGGATCCACATCCTTCCTTCGATGAACCCAGATGGATACGAGGTGGCGGCCAGGCAGGTATAGATGCCTTATTAGCTTATTTAAAGGAAAAAAACATTGTTTTTCAATATTTTACTATATTCTTAACTCAACTTAGACTAATTAATACATACCTATTTTTTATCAATGCATGCCCTTTTAATCTTTGTACAGCGCCTTATTAATGTGTTAGCATTTAGCCTATCCCCATTCATTCCTATGGCTCCAAACAGGGATGAATTTAGAAGCCACCCAACACTTTCATGTTTTTCCTATTCAAAGACTGTTACATGAGTAGGGCCATGAGTAAGTATGATTGCACAAAATAAAACTTTTGTTTGGAGCCATAGGAATGAATGGGGCTAGGCTAAATGCTAACACATTCAAGAAGCGCTGTGCAAAGATTAAATGTGCACGCATTGAAAAAAGATAGGTATGTATTAATTCATCTAAGTTGAGGTAAGAACATAGTAAAATATTAAAAAATGGTGCTGTTTTCCTTTAAGTATACTACAATAAAATACCACTTGTTCTCCAATTAAACATCTGTTGTGACACTAACAGTCTATCATGTGAACACAGCCATGCATACAATACAGTACGTTCCTAAAAATAAAAGTTGTGCATAATGGTATACAACAGGGTTGCCCAAACCATTTTGGTTCCCCATAGAATCATTAAGCTAAAGGTACTTCATGAAACAGTTCTTCTATGCCAGGGGTGCCCAAGCCCGGTCCTGGAGGGCCGGTGTCCTGCAGAGTTTAGCTCCAGCTTGCCTCAGCATACCTTCCTTAAAGTTTCTATTATTCCTAGCAAGACCTTAATAAGCTGCTTCAGGTGTGTTTGTTTAGGGTTGAAGCTAAATTCTGCAGGACACCCGCCCTCCAGGACCGAGCTTGAGCACCCCTGGCATAGAAGAACTGTTCCATGAAGTACCTTTAGCTTAATGATTCTATTGGGAACCAAAATGGTTCTTCTAGGCATCAATGTGAATAAGTTTTGTAGCACCTTTATTTATAAGAACATTAGTACTGCATTAAGGGTGGCAGCTGTTGAGTGGGAAGTCTCTTGTGGTTCCCATGTATAGTTACGGGAAAATCGTGTCACAAAGGGCATTGTTGGCTTTCTTTGGAGACTAATTACACCGAAGAACTTGCAATAAATAACACATCTAAAAATAAAACAGCACACATGCTGTAAAAAAAACTATTTGTTGGTTCAACTAAAAAAAGTAAGTACTTTAATTTAATATAAACCTGAAACAAACTTTATTTTTTACAGTGCACAAACTCCGACAAAAATGGAATCACTTTTTCTCAGATGCCGATCCCCAACATGGGATGCCGGTGTCTCCACCAAGTTTCTAAACTAGCTTAACCATCAAGACTTCCATGGTAAACCAACACCATTAGACTAGTTAACCAGAATTATTTACTAGTGATCCACTAGTTATCCAGCACCAAGATGTAACATCATGGGAATTATGAGAATTTGTCTGACCTGCATTTTTTCAAAGGGTAGATGCTCCTCTCCCTCTTTTAGACTAATTACATGTGTCCATGAGTAACTCATGGTGGCCGAAACGGACCATACAGGCTCTTCATTTGACAACTGTGGTCCCATACAAACCACGCACAGAGGGAACCACCTAGGCGCTCAGACCGGGTTTATTTCACATCGTCTAACAAGCATAGCAAGCTACTTGAACCGTTTTTCCTCATATGTGATATTAAATACTAAGTCAACGGTGATATCCCAACCCTAAGGTTACTCAAAGGACACAATGTGATATACTGTATTCTTGTCTTTTATACGATTCCCAGGGTCCAGAGTTCAATGGCTACTTAGTGGGCCGTGGAAATGCAAAGGATGTAGACCTGAACCGCAATTTCCCCGACCTGAATGCTCTGATGTACTACTATGAGAAGCACAACGGTCAAAACCACCACCTGCCGCTGCCAGACAACTGGGATGCACAGGTAGACATCAATCATTGTTGACCTACAGTGATGAGGTGTGAGGAAGATCAAAGCTTTTTGTTAAGGAGCATGTAGTGGTGTTTAACCTACATGTAAAGGACAGAACTTAAAACATGTTTGCATGTATGTGACTCTGTCTTTGAAATCCAGTCTGAAGTCTCATAATCTAATTGAGAGATTTGCAGAATCAAAGTTTGATTTCAATCATTGATTTTACATTCATTTCAATCTTTGACATGACCTTACTAAGTCAATACTGAAGATATCAAGGTTGTTTTTTACAGAATGATCTTTATATTATGTATGAAGATTTTATGTAAAAAAGAAAATGACAAAAAATTACTTTCACAGGCAGGGTCACATATTTAAGAGCGCATGCTAAGCATACAGTACATCCATAATTGTTTTGTGTGTATAGTATATGACACTTACATTACAATCAAGGTATGCATTTTAGCCATATCGAAACCCAAACCAGGCTTGTGTTAAATCTGTGTTAAAGGGAACTATACTAGGAAAAAATTCAGGTAGCCTCTTTTCGTGTTTAATAAACGTGTATATGTTTTCATTGGTGATTGTTTCAATGCATCCCTTATTGCCGACTTACATAAATCGCTGTTTCTGTCTCCAGTAAAATACAGGATAGCGCCAGTTTCTGCCTTGCGAATAAATAGGTTTTTGTTTTAACAGTTGGAAAGAACACTTATGCTCTCCATTAGTCTGTCTGTAACTCACACAGCTCTCGCTCGACTGCTCTGCTCTCTATCAACTGCCAACAGGTCCACCTCTCCTAAAAAAAGCCTGTGTAAATAGACTGTACTGTAGTTAATCTTCATTATGAAGTCTAGATGTTTTGGTAAGCCTTTCACAACTTGCTAAATGAAATGAAGTTTGGTTTGACTTAAGGTATACGTAAGGAATAGCTTACCAAAAAATGACAAATCTGTTGTTTTTTACTCACCCTCAAGTTGTTCCAAACTTGTGTACATTTCTTTGTTCTGCTGGACACAAATAAAGATATTTTGGAAAATGTTAATAACCAAACATATCTGGGGCACCATTCACTTCCATAGTATTATTTATAGGGCCAGGACTTTAACACGTTAATTAAGATTAATTTATTACACAAAAAATAACGCGTTAAACATTTTTAACGCATTTTAATCGCACTTATTTTTGCACCGCGGAACATTTCTCATTGGATGAGTTTCGGCGGACCGATTATACTGGAGCACCAACTAGCGTTCATGACTTCAGACAACAACAAACCACAGTGAACATGAACGAAGAAGCTGATGAGATCACTTTGGTTGGCCCCGTGGATGGGACATTTTTTATAAAAAACGAATGGATGGAAGCGTCGATAAGAGCATGGTTGTGTGTAAGCTATCCAACAAGGAATTCACATATCACACGCAGCACATTGAGCCTCAAGTATCATCTCAATGCAAAACACATAGCAGCTAGCGTGGACGTTAGCCCAACTCCGGGTACAACGACTTGGTTGAACAAAAATAAACAATATTTTGTTGCTTAAGCTTATGTATTCAGTCATTATTCATGGTATACTAAAAATCCATGTGAAAAAATAACTTCTCAATGTTCTCAGGTCAAATATTTACAGTATTGTTCAAAATAATAGCAGTACAATGTGACTAACCAGAATAATCAAGGTTTTTAGTATATTTTTTATTGCTACGTGGCAAACAAGTTACCAGTAGGTTCAGTAGATTCTCAGAAAACAAATGAGACCCAGCATTCATGATATGCACGCTCTTAAGGCTGTGCAATTGGGCAATTAGTTGAAAGGGGTGTGTTCAAAAAAATAGCAGTTTCTACCTTTGACTGTACAAACTCAAAACTATTTTGTACAAACATTTTTTTTTTCTGGGATTTAGCAATCCTGTGAATCACTAAACTAATATTTAGTTGTATGACCACATTTTTTTTAAACTGCTTGACATCTGTGTGGCATGGAGTCAACCAACTTGTGGCACCTCTCAGCTGTTATTCCACTCCATGATTCTTTAACAACATTCCACAATTCATTCACATTTCTTGGTTTTGCTTCAGAAACAGCATTTTTGATATCACCCCACAAGTTCTCAATTGGATTAAGGTCTGGAGATTGGGCTGGCCACTCCATAACATTAATTTTGTTGGTTTGGAACCAAGACTTTGCCCGTTTACTAGTGTGTTTTGGGTCATTGTCTTGTTGGGTCACCCCTTCAAGTATTTTAACATATGCAAACTGATCCATGATCCCTGGTATGCAATAAATAGGCCCAACACCATAGTAGGAGAAACATGCCCATATCATGATGCTTGCACCTCCATGCTTCACTGTCTTCACTGTGTACTGTGGCTTGAATTCAGAGTTTGGGGGTCGTCTCACAAACTGCCTGTGGCCCTTGGACCCAAAAAGAACAATTTTACTCTCATCAGTCCACAAAATGTTCCTCCATTTCTCTTTAGGTCAGTTGATGTGTTCTTTGGCAAATTGTAACCTCTTCTGCACATGCCTTTTTTTTACCAGCGGGACTTTGCGGGGGATTCTTGAAAATAGATTAGCTTCACACAGACGTCTTCTAACTGTCACAGTACTTACAGGTAACTCCAGACTGTCTTTGATCATCCTGGAGGTGATCATTGGCTGAGCCTTTGCCATTCTGGTTATTCTTCTATCCATTTTGATGGTTGTCTTCCGTTTTCTTCCACGTCTCTCTGGTTTTGCTCTCCATTTTAAGACATTGGAGATCATTTTAGCTGAACAGCCTATCATTTTTTGCACCTCTTTACATGTTTTCCCCTCTCCAATTAACTTTTTAATCAAAGTACGCTGTTCTTCTGAACAATGTCTTGAACGACCCATTTTCCTCAGCTTTCAAATGCATGTTCAACAAGTGTTGGCTTCATCCTTAAATAGGGGCCACCTGATTCACACTTGTTTCTTCACAAAATTGATGACCTCAGTGATTGAATGCCACACTGCTATTTTTTTGAACACACCCCTTTCAACTAATTCAACTACTTGCCCAATTGCACAGCCTTAAGAGCGTGCATATCATGAATGCTGGGTCTCATTTGTTTTCTGAGAATCTACTGAACCTACTGGTAACTTGTTTGCCACGTAGCAATAAAAATATACTAAAAACCTTGATTATTCTGGTTAGTCACATTGTACTGCTATTATTTTGAACAAGACTGTATATGTGATTAATTTCGATTAATTAATTACAAAGCCTCTATTTAATTAGATTAATTTTTTTATCGAGTCCCCTAATTATTTAGTCATTGGTGCCCTAGATCTGCTTGTTAAAGGTCCCGTTCTTTCTGTGTTTTTGAAGCTTTGATTGTGTTAACAGTGCGCAATATAACATGTGTTAATGTTTTACGTGTAAAAACGCTTTTCACACAATTTACTTAGTTGTTTTTCACTGTCCTCAAAATGGGCTGATATCTTGCTTGTTCTATGAAGTCCCTCCTTCAGAAATACGTGTCGAGTTCTGATTGTGTAGTTGTTTAGTGTGTTGTGATAAGATAGCAGCTTAGCTTGCTGTAAGCTTAGCTGGTGACTGACGTATTCCTGTGGGTGGAGTTTAGTCAAAAACTGTTCTACTGACGTCATTAAAGCAGGAAGTAGAGGGCTGTAGTCCAAACCGGCCATTCGCTGTAGGCTTTGAAAGGCGAATTCTGATAAAGAAAATATATCGCCTGGCAGTGAACTTTGAGCTTTATCATTTTACAGGTATTATTTATGCTACTATAGCAACATTACACAATAACTAGGGTTTAAAAAATGGGATCAGAAAGAATGTGACCTTTAACATTTATAAAAATATCTTCAATTTTGTTCAGCAGAACAAAGAAATGTATACAAGTTTGGAACAGTAAATGATGACAGAATTTTTTTTGGTGAACGATCATTTTAAGTAAAGTCATCTTCAGGTCATCTTCAAGAGATCAGTGGCAATTTTCATCAAGGACTCAAGGGGACCAAAGCCTGAGACAACTAGTATAAATGCTTTTATTTTCCATTTTACCATTTCGTATTTTGTACATCCCTTTATGCATTAGGGCTGACATGCACTCAAGCTGGCATTGACAATCTGTTTTTTTACAGTTTGCAGATTTTTGAAAGCACCTCTTTGAAAGACTATTTCTAGAAAGGAGTTAACATGGTTAATGTCACAAATGGCTTACATTTGAGCGTCTTTGAAAATACCCTAACCCTTAATTTTAAATATTTTATCACGGTTTTACATCATGAACTTTTCTTTGTTTAACACTTTCCAAAATCCTAAAACTTGGGATTTCTTCCTTCAAAACCTTGAAATGTACCCATCTTTTCAATGAGGTCTCAGACATTTGGACCTACATTTTATTGAGGTAACAATCCAAATCGCTAAATCGGAAACTGCTCCGTATTTCACAATTCCTTAACCGAAAACAGTACTTTCCTCTGACTTAAATGAGAATTCCAGCTTTGGAAAAGTAAATGTGTCCGCTGGCAGCCAGGCGTCCCTCAGGATCACAACAGAAGAACTGTAGTCGGAGGAATTATACACATTCCCTTGATTTCTCTTTGAGTCAAGAGCTGCCAGTCACACATCAAACACGGCTCCCGATTCTCTGACCCCACTGCGGGCTTCAAACTACACAGAACCGAGCAGGGGAAAAAACATCTGCGTGAGCTCACAGCGTGAAACCCGAGTCTACGGTACGATGACAGCTGTGGCCAAAGGGACACATAGATGTTTATATAAACAGATCCATGCATAATAAATACTAAGGCTCGTCAAAACAGAACTTGGATGACATCAGTATCCCGGCAGCGATTTCGAAGGTCTTGCCAGGCCGATCTCACTTGAAGCACGAGCTCCAGACAGAGGCTCATTATGCCTTCACCTCTCATGGGACGCATTACCACATGTCAGATCTCCCAGATAACAGAGCTGAAAAAATATTCCAGAAAGGCAGTACAGAAATCCAGTTTGAGCTGGTAGCTGTGTTTCAAAAGATGGTAGCTGGTTTCTAGCTGGTCTAAGATGGTTATTAGCTGATGACCATGCACCAGTGCACCATGATGAGGTTTGAACCTGCTAGAAACCAGCAGTATATATTCCAGCACAAACTGGATTTTCCACTATGAGCTGGAATGTAACTAAAATAAGCGCTAAAATGTATGCAAAAATTGTTCGTGGGACTTAATGTTTCTTTTTGTCCTGTCCTGCTGGTTGTTACAGGTTGAGCCGGAGACTTTAGCTGTGATCAAATGGATGGATAATTATAACTTTGTTCTGTCAGCTAACCTCCACGGTGGAGCTGTTGTCGCCAACTACCCATTCGATAAGTCCAGAGAGGCCAGGATAAGAGGCAAGACAACATATTCAGCCACCCCCGATGACAAAATATTCAGAAAGGTATGTTTTTGGATTTAAGTGTTTAGGGGTTTTCTTATGTTTACTTCATCCTATCCCATTTTAATGTAATTGCAGAGAATTGTTTCTAAACACATTATAAATGTTAGAAATGTATTGCTGAAATACGTTGCAAAGACTGTAAACTGTGTAGTACTAAACTGTGGGCAGGGCTAAAACGGTGGCTCGATGATGCGCTGGAGCCACCGAGCATGGCCCCGCCTCTAACACAATAGCGAGCATTTATTCAGGTTGTACCAATATTTGAAAGTTGAGAGGGACGGCATCTTTTCGGCGAGTGGGTGTGGTTTTTGCGCTGACAGCGGACACGCCCCCAGCGTTTGAGAGCAGAGAATGCTGCATATTTTGCCCAGATTTTAAAAACTTATTTTATTTATTTAGCGTTTTTATTATTTAAATATGTCTGGGTGGTTAAAGGAACACCACCACATTTTGGGAATTTAGCTTATTCACCGTATCCACAGAGTTAGATAGTCCATAAATACCTTTCTCATCTCCGTCCGTGCTGTAACTCTGTCTGACGCAGCCCCCGCTAGCTTAGCTTAGCACAAAGACTGGAAGTGAATGGCTCCAGCTAGCATACCGCTCACAATAAGTGAGAAAATATCGCAAACATTTTCCTATTTATGTGTTGTGAGTTGTATAGTCACAGCGTGTACAAATAACAAGGTCAAATGAGACAGCCATCTTTAAACAGTATACATACTAGGAACTATATTCTCAGAAGACGAAGCACTGCTACTTGGGCGGAGTGATTTAGCACAACTCTGACCGAACTCTACGCTCCTCACCAGGTGGCTTCTTGGGTGCTGCGAGCAAATCACTCCGCACAAGTAGCAGTGTATGGGGGATACAGTGAATAAGCTAAATTCCCAAAATGTGGGCGTGTTCCTTTAATAACACATTTTTTCTTTGGTGTGACAAACTTAGATCACATATTTAATATCACTTTACAGACTTTAATGGGTAGTAAAAGTAAGATTGATGTTACCTCAACCAAAGGTATGAGTTTAAGATGGGAATATCTGTTTGTCCGACTACTGAAAGCCATTTCATTGGCATAACATTCATGCATTTGGCAGACACTTTTAACAAAATGACTTAGTGTCTTTAAGCTATACATTTTACCAGTATATGTGTTCCTGGGATCGAACCCACAACCTTTGTGCTGCTAACACAATGCTCTGTCATGCAATGCTCTGTTTTACTGTAGATATTACACACTTCACCTTTAATAAAATGTGACAAATGTTTATAATTTTGTATGTTTGCAGTTGGCAAAGACATACTCCTATGCCCACAGCTGGATGCATAAGGGCTGGAACTGTGGCGATTACTTTGAGGAAGGGATTACAAATGGAGCCAGCTGGTACTCTTTGTCAAAGGGTGGGTATATTTTACATACCACGGTTCTCGTTGAATTACTTCAATAAGCCTTGTGGGTTTGTCTTATCCAAAAGCCTTTTAATTTAGCTGAAATGTGGGACCTTAAACCCCTTTCATCTTTAAGTAGAGAAGTTCTAGCTTCCTGTGCTTTTATTACAGTAGTTTCTGTGCCAGCGCTATGCTGTAGGTTCTGTATTTTTATGTATGTTTAACAAGTGTAACTGCTCTGCGTACCTGAAGGCATGCAGGACTTCAACTACCTCCGCACGAACTGTTTTGAGATCACTCTGGAGCTCAGCTGTGATAAGTTTCCTCCGGCGACGGCCCTTGCCAACGAGTGGCTTGCCAACAGGGAAGCTCTGGTGTCTTACATGGAGCAGGTGAGGTTTAGCTGGCACAGTTTGGTGAAACAATTAGAAGTTTAAACTTCCAGTCTTGGACCATACAGGACCTGTAGAAAGTAATTTAAACTTGGACATGTAAAGAGGAGTCCAGTTTTCTGTCAGACACAGGTGGTTTCCTATGGCATTAGTTGGTAATGAGCCTCTCCCCAGGTACTTCAAATGTGAAATTGATATGAACCTTCAATAGTCTTGTTGTAAGTTTAAGTAACACAACCTGCTTTGCTAATGCAGTTAAAGTAATGAATGGGATCGTTTTACTACTCCTGACTGTAACTAAAACAGATCCCTTTATTTATTTACATACCGTGTCTTCCAGGTGCATCTTGGGATCAAAGGCATGGTCTATGATGAAAACAACAACCCGATCAGTAATGCAATAATCTCTGTGGCAGGTATAAACCACGACATAACCGCCGGTAAGTTCAGTTTTTACAATGAAAGCTAACCTGACAGTGCATACAGGCATTCCTGTTTCATTTCACATACTGTGTGATGTTCAATGCTGTCTCAGGGGCGGATGGAGACTACTTCCGTCTGCTGTTGCCCGGGACTTACACAGTTACCGCGTCTGCATCAGGGTACCAGCCTTTTACCAGCACGGTGACAGTGGGACCAGCTGAAGCTGTACAGGTAGATATCAATATTACAAATGCATCATTTATCATTATGACATTATGCAAAAACAAAGTAAGTTGTCCA
The DNA here is from genome assembly GCF_030506205.2 of Paramisgurnus dabryanus. Classification (NCBI taxonomy): domain Eukaryota; kingdom Metazoa; phylum Chordata; class Actinopteri; order Cypriniformes; family Cobitidae; genus Paramisgurnus; species Paramisgurnus dabryanus. Next base: position 49,051,656 of record NC_133337.1, on the reverse strand, counting down.
GTCACTGCAGATTTGTTTGTGACTATATGACTATACAATAACCGTGTAGATGTCTAACAATTTTTACATTCAATCTTTTCAGTTACATTTCTATTTGAAAGTTCAGTTGAAACCGGCAGACTTGAATACAAAACCTCATCACCACAAGAAAGGCCATTCAACAGCTAAAGTTCTTACCACCAACCTTGGACCAAGATAAAGAGCAAAACACTTTTGTCAACGTAGACAAAACTCTTTCTGTGTTTTTTTCTGTGTTTTTAAGTGAAGATGAGAAAAAAAATGAAAGGGAAACATGGACTCTCACTGTGACGGACCATATAGTTTCTCATTTGTTTAGATGTGCAAGAGTGTTTTTTACTGCTCTCATGTTCTAGCTGAGCTTAAATTTACATGTATGTCTCATAGTGTTGGATTGAAAGAACAAGAAAACACGTCAACTTTAAATTTCTCTTTTTATGAGAAATAAGTCAGGAAAATAGTGACCTTAAAATGTTACTGGATACTATTCGATACTATTGCAAACTTATATCTGATTATGATATGAGGTCAGTTTAAGAATAATCTCAAATGTGGAAAAAAATAATAATCTTTTATCATAAAAAATAAACTAAGATTGGTCTTTAATAAATGTTTGGCTAAGTATTTCATTGTGGTTAAAATAGTCTGAAATATCAGTATGTCTCAATTTGACATTTATCATATTTCAATTCTTTTATTGCATGGATCGATAAGTGGTCAGTAGGTTAAAGGAAAACACCACAGTTTTTTTCAATATTTTACTATGTTCTTACCTCAATTTAGATGAATAAATACATACCTATCTTTTTCCAATGCATTCACTTAATCTTTGTACAGCGCGTCAATAAATGTGTTAGCATTTAGCATAGCCCCATTCATTCCTTAGGATCCAAACAGGGATGAATTAAGAATCCACCAAACACTTCCATGTTTTCCATTTATAAAGACGGAAGAGCACTTAGTTTGAATCCTAAGGAATGAACGGGGCTAGGCTAAATGCTAACACATTCACGACGCGCTGTACAAAGATTAGGTGCACGCATTGAAAAAAATATAGGTATGTATTAATTTGTCTAAGTTGAGGTAAAAACATAGTAAGATATTGAATAACGGTGGTGTTTCCTTTAATTCTATTGTGCCATTTGTACAAGTGCGTATAAAAATTATCCAAAAATTTATTTAAAGTGACAATCCTACAGCAGTCTAAAGCCTGGGATACATTGCAAACTTTTTGCATGATTTTTTGGAAAAAAAAATCGTGCAGCTTAAAGCCGGGTACACACCACAAGATAATCGGACTGAATTTGGGCTGATTTCCCCCCTTACGACAATCCTAGGTAAAGTTTGTATTTGTGGTTGAACCGATTATCTTATCAGATTTTCCTGTAGTGCCCGGTGTGTTAAGAGCATCTGAATCTGCTCGGAAGCACGTCGGGCCGCTCCGACGGCAAATTAAGATCATCACAAGATCAGAAATCTTGTTGTGTGGGGGTAACCCCAAGGACAAACACACACACACTGTGGATTGTCATGTGAAACTCGCGTTGTTTGTGAAGTTAACCTGATGGTGTGTGGTGTGCTGCTGTGACTATATAGCGGCACTCCACACACTATAGGAACAAATGTGTTAAATCACAGATTTTTTTTCATGTTTGTGGTCACTCACATTTCGAAAATCTTTTGGTGTGACCCTAACTTAAGTGATATTTGCATAAATGACAACAGCAGTGTGTGCTTGTATAGATAGACAGCCATCTGCTGGCTAACATGAGTTCATCTTTGTGTCAAATATAACAAAAGTACTTCATAGTTTTATATAGAAATAATGCATCACATGCCTTTTTGTTTTAATATTTTGCTATTTCAATCAATATATTTTATCCATGCCTTTAAAAATATCAGAGTATTGCTTAAAAAAGTAGAAAGCTATGTGACTGGACTGGTATAGATGGTAGTCAGTGCATATGAACCTAAATGAACACTAGAGGTCAGTGCTGTTATACTGCTAAACCTCTGCTATTACTTTACTGACAAATCTCAGATACACTTCAAACAGCTAAACAGTAGTACTACATACAAACAACTAAATATTTTTGCCTGGGTCCTACTAAAACCCTTTCAGGTGGGACAAACTGGAATACCTTTTGGAAAACCTGTTTCATTAAAACTCCATGATTTTCTAGTAGACTAAAATGTAATGTCACATTTTTTATGATATGAATAATCAAATACTATAAACCTTTGCTAGGTGCAAGGACTAATCAAAAAGAAAACAGTGCTGAAATGTTCATCCCGCTTATCTGTGGTCACACACATAGAAAAACAATGTGTCCTGAATAACAGGAAAAAGGAAAATGTAGTTCAGGAATTTTGCTAACCAAAGTTAGAAGACTCCACAGGAGGGAAATAAGACTAATGCATCATTTCCCTTAGCTAAGAATAGAGAAATGCCTTCAATGACCCTATATACGAGACTTCATTGAGACTTAACTACTGTATTTAAAAAGTGTGCCAGGAAAATGATAGTCAGATCACTTCCAGTCATACTGTTAACCATCAATGTAATTTACAATCCATTAATAAATTCATCCCACCAGTCGGACAATTAAGCTGTGTTATTTCATTGTTTTTAAATGTTTCAATGCGCTTATGACAATGAGTTCATGAGCAGACAAACAAGAATGAATGGGAACAAAGACTATAAAGCTCACATGGTCTTTCTCAATGACAACAGAAGCTTTTCATGTTTCTGGGATATGACAGATCTGGCATTTTCTCATTGATGCAGTGGGCATGTTGTGTCAGAGTGGATTACAACACAGAGCTCAATGCAACATTGTGACCCATACAGCAACAGTTATTATCCACCCATGGATTATCGGACACCCACTTTAGATTTTTAAGTATAAAAGGGGATCAAAGTCAGATGATCCATGTCAGGTGATTGGAATTGGAAATAGTTGGAACATGCAAAGCATGATGCACAGAGGTCAAGATCTCAGTTAGTCCCATGCTAGCCTTTAGAGATCTGACCATGCAATTGGCCTTTAGTGGGCGAGTAAAAGAATCAGTTAAATACCTATTATAGTAACATACAAATCATTTATTATTTCTGCCCTCGCTTGGTTGTGATACACCCAATGTTGAACAAACACATAAAGGGAAATTGCTTAAAAGACATTGAGCTGTTTTTGCTTGTGTGCTGGAGGAATTTATGCTGTCATCAAACCTAATAAATAAGGGCCTTTGCAGTCAGCTTCCTTTCATTGTTTCTGTATTGTAAGGAAGTTGTGGTTAATGCAGACATAGCAAAAATAATCTAGCATTAAAGAATGCAAATTATAACGTAATGTTCCCTTGTCGCAATAATATTGACACTGAAGGTCGCATTAGCTCTGTCCTTTATATTTACTATCAGCAGGTTTAAATGCAGTGGTTCAGTGTAAATATTTTCAATGGTTGAGATAATGTGCATAAACCAGAGTCAGAGAGCTGTAATCTCCAGAGCTGCCAACTTCTGAGTTCAGCTTGGAGTGAGATTTTTTTTTTTTGGGGGGGGGGGGGGGGGGGTGGGTTGGGGATTGTGGTAATAATTTTTTATATAAGTCCTAACCATTTGCCAATTGATAATAGTGTGGATTTTAGCTTTTTCTGTGTTAAATAGTTGGAAAAGACTGCGTTAAAATGGTTCAATACAAATCGAATCATATTTTAGAAATTAAATTGAAATAAAAGCTTTTACTGAGTTTAAATGCCTGAGATTAGAGTCTTTACTATTGTTTTATACACTTATGCTTTCCTTCTGATAAAAGTGCCAAAAAAGTTCTTAAAATCTAATGAATACTGGTCTCTGTAAAATGTATAACTGCAGATGACAGCAGCTTTGATTCAGTTTATCCAGTGAGAAAGAGAAGCGTAAAGTGATGATTTGTGATTGGTGATAGAGGACTGTCACAATCAAATAAACCAAATTAGTAGTTTATATTAAACTAAAGCAAGAGATAATGTGTACGTCAAGACCATATAATTATATTTCGTATATATTATTGTTTATAGATGTCAAATATAAATTGACCTTTTTCTCTTTTATTAAAACCTGTCACCGCAAACATCACGCAGGCTTGTACTGCTTGCAAACATACACACGTGACGCGAGTGATGGTTGATTAAAATTGCTGTTTTCTGAGGGTATCTGCGTGCGTGGAATCCGGGCAATTCTCGGCTTTTCATCCAGACCTTGACGCTTTGTGTGTTCGACTGGTGCGGAGCTGACTGATCGGCGTATGACATCAGAGTCACGCGATAGCAAAGGTAAAGGCGGACCCTTTTGTAACATTTCGACTTGCTCTCGCGGTACTCTGATGTCCTCGCTGCCGAACTTCCTGCGCAGCGCCACATAAAGTGAAATGCTCTTTGACTCTTTGCAGCAAAGTACCAGCAACATGAGAAGTGGTGGCACATAAGACAGTGAAGGTACGCTATAATATAAAAGTGTCAATAATGTGAGCACTGCTTTAGCTACTTACATCGTGCGTTGCTCTTTCACCATCGCGCAGCCGCGCACTCGCTCTCTGTAGTTTGTAGCTGGCGCTTCGGCATTTGTAGACAATAACTCCACCTTCTTTGATTTGATTCGCCTTCGCATCATTTTGACTTTGACGAGCGCTTTATGCTGTTTGAGGCACGCCAGATAGAGATAGGCGTTTTACAGTATTTACAGTTAGGTATTTTTATAAAATTATTTAATGTCTTTTATTAAACTCAATGGGAATCTAAATGGTGGGCACGAGCCTGCGTGAGAAAATGGATGTGTGGCGTGAGAGCGTGAGAATGGGGTCAATTGCGTGAGTCTCACGGCGAATGCGTGAGAGTTGGCAGCTATGAATCTCCATGTCTGAACATTGGACAAAATAATCTGTAGAAGTTCTGACAATGTTCAATGTTCTCAATGGACTCCAAACAGATAGTACTTTTAACAAAGTTAAACAGATAAGACCCTGGCTTGGGTTAGGATGGTTAGGATGTTTCTAGTCCCTGCTCTCCAAGTTCCATCTCTTATCTTGAATCTCATTAAATTTATTTGGTGCATTTTTATGGTTAAAGATAAAATCTGAGTTATTAAGCAAGTAAAAAGTTACATGGACGCTTTAATGATGTCTCCTTACCTTATCCTCTTGGACAACGGTAAGCTTAAAATAATGATTTATTATTATTAAGCTGTCCAGTGCGATTTCGCGGGAAATGTCAGTGACGTTATATTACTTTAACCAAAATTACCGTGGATTATTCGACTTCATGCAAGAACCGACAGCAGGATGACGTCAAAGTACCGCGAGAGCGAGTCGCGAAATCAAACGGAGGTGTTGCTTTTAAATCGCTCTCGCGAAACTTTGACGTCATCCTGCTGTCGGTTCTTGTGGCGCCGAATGAAGTCGAACAAGCCTATTTGCTTTAACACACATGTGAAGTATGTAACGATAAGTCCCTTCTTTATTTGTGTAAACTATTGTCTTCTCTGATATGTTGGTATCCGTTTGTATGTCTTGTTTTCTTTGTTAATCTTTTTAAAAAGTACGTAAATTAACCTGCAATTTTATGTTTTAAACAGATACGGCGATAGAGAGCCAAAAGTTACGGATTCCATTCTAACGTTTAAAATTAAAAATATGCAACATTAAGCAAAACTCAATTTATTTAATAAACAACCAAATGTAAAATATATGATGCTATTTTCTCTAACAAGTGCACATATTATTTAGAAAATATAACGGATCGTTTGACTGAATATAATTACGGTGTTTGAAGAGAACAGATATTTCCTTCAGGCATTATTTGAAGGCAGCCCTATGTTCGGAAAAGGTCCCTGTCAGCAGAGGGTGGTATGTTCATAGATATGTATATAAAGGCTAGATGGCTCAAGGCGGAGTCAGCTGTGTCGTCACTTGGCTGCCATCTTAGGTCAGTGCTGCCATAGTGCTGCTCCCTGCTGCTGTGGACGGAAGGTGAGTGACATACGCCAACTAAAATGCTCGTAACTTGCTGAATTCTTGACGGATTTACAAACGGTTTGGTTTTTTACAAACGTTATTAACGTGGCTATAATTCTGGATGCTTTAACATGTTTCATGAATTTTTTATTTATTTTTAGTATACGTATTCAGTGTCATAGGTACATCTTTGACGTTTATAACAAACCAATCCGTTTGAAAATCGGTAAAAAATTAAGCAAGTTATGGTCATTTAAAAGTACCTGCATCATTAAAACTCAATGCTACGAGTGAGCGAGCGCCCTGTCCTAAGATGGCCGCCAAAATGCGGACGTTCCACTCAATTGGCCATAAGCGCGGACGAGCCATCTAGCCTTTATATACATATCTATGGGTATGTTGATGTTGATGTCAGCATGGGGATGAGCTTGGTGGGACTTGCGTTGGATGACAGCTGATCCCCTCCGTGGCGTAGATGATCAGCCAGATCGGATCATCTGCAACGTGTACGAGTACTGACAGGCAGGGAAAAAACGCCTGATCTGATTTGTCTTATGAGTATTATTAAAGCGATTTTTATGGCAGAAAGAAAACGGGCACCCGTTACATCGTTAAAGTTCTTCTGCTGTTTTTGGTCGCGTCTTTTCAACAAGGCTGTGTAACCACACATACATTTGAGAGCACAGAGGTGAGTGAAATCTTGTTTTATTTACGTTGATTCAAACATTGTACCTAAAATAAAAATAAAATCCACTTTATTTGTAATAATGTTTCTCACCTGTATGTGTAGTATGCTTTAGTGTTTACTGCAGCAGTAGTATAGTATTTAGTACACTTTGTTAAAGTATACAGTAGTATTGTGTAGTATTTACGAATTGATCACCTTTAGTAAATACTATAGTATTCTTTCATATTTACTATGGTAAGGATCAAAAACACTTAAGGTATCTAGGACTTTTACTACAGTTTACTATAGCTAATACTAAGCATACTACAGTATTTTTCATGTGGGGTTTGTTACTGTTGCCTTTTTTTTTGCATAAAAACTGGTCATGTGGAAATTTGAAGTCATATCAGTTGACAAACATGCAAATCTGTTTACTAGAGTTAGTAGATTTAACTACGAAAAACAACCAAAAAAAAAACAATGGCTTTACTGTCAGTAACCATAGCTGAATTATGGTATTTGCAGTGAAACCATAGCAACCATAAATTAACCATTGTTATATATAGCAAATATAGTTTAAACTTGGTATTTGTGGTAAAACTATGGTTATACAAATGTTACTCAATGGTCTGCCGTACATTGAGGCAAATACATTTGATGGAGAGCATAAATCATTAATTTTGTTTATACATCTCAATCAGATGGCTAAGAATGAATAGTATAGGTTTTATTAACCCGTCAGTGTGTTAAAACAGCATATAGTTTGGATACTAGTCACCTGTCCGATGGCAACTGTCATCAGTTGTTTCGGCACTTTTGCTCTGACAGCATGCCAGACTTTGAGACACTATTCATACTTTCCATACTATTCTTTCACATGGTACAAACTTTTATAGGTGTGTTTTGGCATTTGTAACAGTGCTGTATTTACACAGCACAAAGAATAAGGAACTCTGTTGTTACTCACTTTTGTAATTGAATATAGTCAAAACAGTGTGTTTTCATTTTTGTAAACCATAGCATTAACAGCTACTTTGATGGTTGTGTTTTGTATAAACCTGTTGAATTTTAGTAAACCAATATACAGTATGGCCTTAAAAAAAAAAAAACAATAAAAGCCTTTATTGAATTTCTAATGGTGATAAGAGGAATTGTATTGGTTTTAATATAAACTATAATGGACACTGTTGGTTACTCATTATTAGTAATGTATTGGGTTCTGTTGGTGTGATGTTATCTGCCAGATGGGAACCAAAAGACACCCTTAAATCCTATTGGAATAAGGCTCAAAACAGACTATATAAAGGAATTTTGTAATGGTTTTTTAAGCAGCTGATGGTTCATAATGGTATTTTGGAAATGAAACCATTAGAATATTGTTTTGCAGCATGAAGGTACAGTATGATTGTAGAAAACTAGCATGTGACTTGATTCCTAGTAACACAGTTTAAATTATTGATTTAGCTGTAGTATTCCTTGTTATTGGAGCCTTTTGTTAATGTAAGATGACAGCCGTAGTCCTGAGGCCCATACAGGACGTCGGTCTGATATTTTCGGCTGTACTCATAAGACAAATACAGGTAAACAGTTCAGCGTTACAGATACAAAATTATATTTTCACACAGGGCGTCAGTGTTAAAGCTTGACGGAAGACATTTCTAAAGCGTGGCAAACAGCCAATCACAGTGGCCGCAACACATGCTACTCTATTCTCCGGTCTTGCATAAACATAATTGATTGGCTCTGCACTAGGTTATTTGCATAAGGTGATCTGATTGGCTGACGCCAGCGTTGGCGCTTAAAGAGTTGAGAAATGTTCAATTTATGTCGCAAGCAACGCCAGTGACGTGATGCCGACAGATCCACAATTCAGTTCGGCAACACATGATGTCGACCATTCAAAGTAAAGTAGAAGCTTTAACATTGACGCTCTGTGTGAATGTACCGTCAGTGATAAACCATTTAATGTAGGTTGTTAATAATTAGAAGATCCAGGTACCAATAAATGGCGAGTGGGGTCGCTGATGGCCAATTGGTGTGGTAGGAGTTTTCAAACCGTTTTGGGAAGCAGTTGTGGGTTGCAATGTTGGCAAAGCTGTGAAAAAAACCCCTGTTTAGTCCAATTAATGACTGGCAAAAAGAATGCTTTGAATGTACCAAAAGGTATTTTGGCATAGAAATTAAACTTATATTTAATGGATACAATGACAGGGAAATTTTAAAAAACTGCTAAAAAATAATCCATGTTTATTTTCCCTGTATAGTTCAATTAAAAATTGGTGGGTTTGACAAAATGTTCGGAACCTGAAGGGATTCGCCATCATAATGCTGGAAACAATCAGATCCCAGAAAAAAAAGAAAGGCTGGAACATTCCTAACATGCTTTATAAGCCAGAACTAAAGTTTATGCTGAATGACTCAACAGTGAATTTACAATGCCTCATCCTTTGTATCGTCATTGATATTAGATGTAGCCTTGGTTTGTTTTTACGTCATATGTGCCATACAAACTCAGTTGACGGCATGAATCTCTCAGCAACTGATGGGTACCATTTGTCTCGAACACCAGCTGTGTTCTTGGGACCTTATGCTGCTGTTGTCACAAGACTCTCTCTCTTGAGCCCAGACGAGGTTGAGACTTGTCAGATACAAAACAAAGGCCACGTCCAGGGTATTCTGTTAAGTGCGTGCTTGTTGTAATCCCAAGCAGGCCAATGGATCTGGGATGGACGTGGCATTTGGACAGGCTTGATCTCTTGGATGTTGCTCTGTGGTTTTCATGAAAACAGTGAGTTGTAGCTTGCTGTAGATGATCACCTGTTTGTAAGAGCATTAATCTTTAGACCAGTGGCATTTGCTTGTGTATTCATTCCATACTATAGATCTAAATGACATCTCATGTACACCATGTGCAGTGCTTGCTTCAGCATGTGCTAGCATTTGACATCAAAATAGCATGACATAGCTTAAAACAGTGTCATTAATAGGATTAACAACTTGTTTCAGATCCTTCTTTCAGATCCTTCTTTGTAAATATAAAATGCTCTATAATTGCTCTATCAACAGTAACTGAAACTAAAACTAAAATATTTGGGATTATTTACAGCCATAGATATGTATAATAAAGGCTAGATGTCTCGCCCCCGCTGCTGGCCAATTGAGTGGAACGTCCGCATTTGGCGGCCATCTTACCATAGGGCGCTCGCTCACTCGTAGCATTGTGTTTTAATGGTGCATGTACTTTTAAATGACCATAACTTGCATAATTTTTTACCGATTTTGAAACGGTTTGGTTTGTTATAAACGTCAAAGATGTACCCTATGACACTGCATACTTTAAAAAAAAAAATTCATGAAACATGTTAAAGCATCCAGCCACATTATAGCCACATTAATAATGTTTGTAAGAAACCAAACCATTTGAAAATCGGTATAAAAATTGAGCAAGTTATGGCCATTTAAAAGTACATGCACCATTAAAACACAATGCTACGAGTGAGCGAGCTCCCTGTGGTAAGATGGCCGCAAGGTGATGATGTTAGAGACTCCGCCGTTACACATCTAGCCTTTATTATACATTTCTATATTTACAGCCTCCTAGCCTTAAAGCCTACTTAAACAGTAGTTCAGAGAAAAAGGAAAATTACCCTATGATTTACTCACCCTCAAGCCTTTCGATAAGCATATGTCCATCATCTTTCAGACAAACAATTTGAGTTATTTAAAAAAATGTTTTTGCTCTTTCAAGCTTTACAGCAGTAGAAAATAAAGCCAAAATAGTTCATCCATCCTTAACAGAAGTAATCCACACGACTCCAGGTGCTTAATAAAGGCCTTTTGAGAGTAATCTATATGATTTTGTAAGAAAAATCCATATTTAACACTTTGTAAACAATAATGACTAGCTTTCGGTAGCGGCCAACATGCATATTGCATGATGCGTAATGCTGCGTTAACGCCAACCGCGTTTCAAGTATACGCGCGGAATAAGCATGCATTTGACTGCGTCATAGGCAAAATCCGCTTGTTGTGGGAAGGGCCAGTGCTATGCGATTGTCTGTTTGCAAGATGACTGATTTTGATCGTGCATTTATCGAGTGAGTTACCGGTTTGTATTTGCAAGCAGGCTCCTGATTGGTTAATGCTAGTGATGCACCAATGTGGCCGATTTTTGATTAATTTGAAACCATCGGCATATCTGCAATAGCACGAGAAAGGCCGATACCGATTGTTTATTAATTAACTGCATAAAGAAATCCATTATATGTAAAAAAAATGAGTTAATGTTGTTAATAAAATAAATGCTGAATAGCAAAAACCACCTTTGAAGGTTGTCATGCTGTCTTATTATATTTATTTTAGCTTAATTTGTGCCTCTTTCATTATGTTGGTCAGTTGAATGTTAATTAGATCCAATCCATGTTCAGTAACAATTATTTGATGCAGGAATAAACTAGCTAATAGACCAACTGTATAGTATTGTATACAAGTGTTTAATATCGGTATCGGCCAGAAGTTGTCTGTTTAAATTGGTATCGGTATCGGGCCAAAAAAAACCTATCGGTGCATCCCTAGTTAACGCGGCGCAAAATTCCGCCAAAGTTCACATTTTTCAACTCGGGTGTGAGCTGCAAATTCGCGTGAACCGCAAAATGCACAAAATGCACCATTCGCGCGTACCACGCACAACGTTCAATTCGCACCTTTCACACGAACTAGACACGCGAATGAAGCGGAAACGCGTCTTCCGCGCCGCGCCAAACGCCTCATCCCTGACGCGGGACCTCCAGACGTGTGTCAACGCGTCTTCACATTGACTTAACATTGAAATCACTCGTGCTTCATGTCTCTACCGCGGTTGGTGTAAACGCAGCATAAGAATATCAGGTAAGAATAGACTCTCATGAGAACCATGTGTTGTGAGTTGTTTTAGCTACAGATAGAGATAACTCAATATCTTCTTTTCTTATTCGATCCAGGATATAAAGATAAAAATAACTCAAATTGTGTTCGTCTGAAAGATGATCTGTATCTCAGATGGCTTGAAGGTCTCTGTACTGTCCCTTTAATGATTATTATTTAGTTTTGTTTTGATTCTCTAGTATTTTCTGTAGGAAAAAATCCCAAAATCGTACTTTACATTGAAGCTACTTTAAGACTTAGCGTTGGGCTGTAGTCCAGTAATCTCATTAGATTCCCTGTTGGAGGTTGTTTTCTGCATAGGCTGTAAATAAGAAACAGCCTCCCAAGGTTGTGTTTTTGGATGGGGTGGAGGGGTGCATGGGAGAATTTGACATTTCTAAAAGTCTTCTCACACAGACCCGCAAGCCGCTTGGTTTCCACGACAACCTTTTCCGTTTAGTTTGTGCTCCTCTTTTTCCTCTGTCTCAGGGAAGTTCTCCACCCCATGCATGGTCTCTTGTGCACTGTGGATTTCCCTGTAAAACTTCACTCGGACCTGCCAAAGATACACCTCCCACCCTTGTTCTTGTGAGCCTAGAAACATGGCAGGCAGAAAAAGATGGAATGTGGAAGTTTGGGTGTTTTCTGAGAAATGCTGTAAGAGCCTTACAGAAATGTTTAAATAAAAGACAGCTCTCTTGAAGCAAAGCTGAATCATTCAGAAGCAGAATGGTTTTCAGAATAGAAAACTTAAAGTCTCCCTGTGGTGAAAATCTAGTTTTTATTGTCTCTGTGGTGTTTTTAATATGCTTTACGACAACCCATGGACAAATTCATCATTTAAAATTACTGCTGAGCATTTTCTCCAAAAAATTACAGTTTTCCAAATGCAGTCTCAAAACCGTGGTTTGAAATTGCCCAAGTTTTCTATGTTACAAAGCATCATGTAGTCTAAGTCATAGATATTATGTATGGATGACGCATAGATTCTGTGCTAAAACAATCGTAACACTCTTGCTATAGCTCTGCTTCTGTGCCCCATGAGTATGCGCTGCTCACACTTGCAGGATGAATTAGGGGTGTAACGGTTAAAATTACTCACGGTTCGGTGCGTGTCATGGTTTTATTTAAGGGTCACTGTTTCGTAGGGGTGGCACGGTTCACAAAACCCTCGGTTCGGTTCGTATCACGGTTCTATGGTCACGGTTCACGGTTCAGTACGGTTCTTGTTGTTATTTTTTCTTTAAATTTTTAACACTCCAGAAATGTATTATCTTATTAATGTATTAATTATCCATAATTTAGGATACAGTATTAAAAAAAGTTATATCATGTAATCATGCACAAACTGAATTTGACTTTAAGCACATTGGACCATCTCTGAGGAAAGCCAGGTGAGATTTTGATAGAGCAAGAGGGAAGACATTGATGATTTCAACATGCTTTTCATTTAATTGGCAAAAAAGAGAATGTGTATTACCATCTACATAAACTTTATGTGCATTTTTAGCACACAAAGATAACTTGCATTTATTAAAATGCCAACTTCAGTGTAGCTCTTAGATTTATCACTGAGAGGTTGCTTTAATACTGAGAGTTTATGTGGACGAGAGAGAAACATAACCTTTGCACCTGTAATATTAAAATCTCTTTAAGTCTCTTTTGACCACTTCTGATTACTTTGAGGGGCAATTTCTGAAATAAGATCGCGCAACTTTCACACGCTAGCAAAATGAAACTACGCGGAAATCAGCCGCTTTAATTTTATCAATGAAAGGCTAAAAATAGCGCTGAATATGAAAAGACGTAAAACATTGTTGTCAGTACCTCAGATTAGATAAATGGTCGGAGAGAAGGCGATCTCCTGTGGCTGTTGGAGCATATTCAACCCATAGACTGCAGTTCTATCTATTGTTTTATTTCCGCTGTCATCATAACATGAAATAAAAATATGTTTCCACACACCAAACTTATACGACGCTGGCGCATCCTCCAACTGCGGGCAGACTTCCTTTTCTCTCCCACTTGCCATTTCTACACGTAACATAACCCGCAGTACTTATACTCCAAACCAGTCACCTCTTCTTTCGCGCGAAAGGGAAACACGCTATCTGAGGTCACATACAGGGCATGAGACTACATTGCGCATGCCATGAACCGTTGAACCGTGCGGTACACACGCGCTCCGAACCGAGACAAGCGAACCGAACGGTTCGGATTTTTTTCATGGACCGTGCCACCCCTACTGTTTCGGTACACTTTGGTCACAACAGGTTTCTTTACAAAAATAAAAATCTAAGCCGTTTTTAACCTCTGCCAAAATCAACATTTTCATGTAAGAGCACTTGTATTCTTTTACTACATTTACCAACTTTACAGTAACTTCAAAATGCACATAAAATAGCTTAGAACACTGGGTTACTTTTTATATTCTATGCCACTATCTTCAAGTTTTTTCCCAAGAAGATGTGTGCAATGTGTGCTGTTTCAGTCTTACCTGCGATCGCGTGCTATCAGCAACTCCCTGGTGATGGTGGCGCAATAAGCGACTCGTCATATTACATGTATTGCCTTGAGCATACGGCACTCGCAAATTTTATACAGTTTTGTACACGTTTTCTTGAGCATCGCTGCTGCAGTAGACTTAAATGAAGCTGGTGATGCCTCGATTAGCGTCTTTTCTCCTTCGCTTGCCGCGCTTAACGGTCCGTGCTACACACACAACACATGAGGAGGAACTTTGAGGTTGGCAACAGATTTGCATACTATGAATTGATTGGATAGGTACTCTCAGATAAACACACGCATAGCTTACATTTGCAGTTTTATGGGTTGTTTTTGTTTTTAGAAATGCGTGGTCGAATCAAACACAGTGCACCGTGGTGCACGTGCGTCCCGAACCGTGGGAGGATGACAGACGATTTGATTCTTTACCGAGAACCGTTACACCCCTAGTATGAATGCTCTAACCTGTTAACATAAAAATAAAATGATTTCTGCAATCGCGCAACTCACATATGCATTGTGAAATTGGCCTAAACTATGTGTCTAGTACTGCCGCATGTGGCATCTATGCACTTATATATCTATGGTGTGAGCTAGTGCGACTGAGTGGAGGCGCGGCACTTATTCACACTTTTATGGTTCCGCTCATACTAAATGATATAGCACTTTGCATATGGGTTTAAAGTGTAATAAAATAAATGTCAGACTGTATCAGATTTTTTCCCAGACCTAAATTTTTTTCCCTTTTACACCGTATACATTTTAAGTGTATTGGGTTTTCTGGAGCTCAACTTGTAGAGGATCTAGCAACCCCTAGGTTCGATTCCCACACAATCCACATACTCTTATGCTGTGTTCACATCAGTCGTCGTAGAGGTGTCAAGCGCGAGTTATTTCAATGTTAAGTCAATGTAAAGACTTGTTTTACGAATCCGCCTCATTCGCGCATTTAGTTCGCATGAATGACGCGATTTGACACGAATTGAGCATTGCCGCGGGAAATGTGTGAGTTGAAAAATATGAACTTTTGCGAAAATCGTGCTGCGTTAACAAATCAAGAGCTTGCTCTAGTAGTGACGTCATTACAGGAAGCTAGCGGAGACGCAGAAGCCCCTCCCATGACGCGGATTTCTGCGTGAATGTCTCGAATGGCTAGAATTTCACTCGCGGCTTTCTAACGCGCAAATGAAGCGAGTAAACTCAAAATGTTCAAGCGTCCAACTACCTGCCAATAGCGCGTTTTTGCCTCCTCTTGCGTTTGGTGTGAATCCAGCATTACAAAGTCCAGCCTAATGCACTGTGTCACTGTGTATAAAAGAATCAAATGCCTAAAATGTACATGTAAACTAAAAATTTAGCATTCTATCTACTAACACGCATGCCTTTATACATTTTTTAGGCATATGTATAATTTGCTAATGATAGTTTCCCACAATCATGTGCTTGTAAAAAAAATAGTGTTACACAGTCCATTTTGTATTACAAGTAGTAGTATCAGGACACATAATATTTAGCCGATCTAGAATAATTCAAACTTCCCTCTTTTCGAGCTGTTTTTAAATGAATGCTTTAAAAGGGTGGTGGCAGTCTCACATGCCATGCTGTGGGCTCACACTGTGCCAATGCGGTAAATATCCAACAGTTGTAAAAACCCCCATCAAAAACATGCCACAACATGGAAGCTTCCAGCCTTCATTGTGTGCTGCAAAAACCCCTCTCCACACCTCCCAACATTTCCCCCTATTGTTGGCATGAAATCGGACCTGTTCAATAAATAAAAGCAGACGGTCAGCAGATCAGGTTCCAGAAGGGGAACACTAGTGGAATAGGAAATAGATGAGAGAGGAGTTTGAGTTAGAGTTAAAGTTTTGGAAGAGTGCAGTCTTCGATCCAAATAGAGATTGTGAACGTGTAGCCAGAGAAAAATTGTTTTAACATAGACTCCATCCAGGACCGGATCAGACCCACTTATGTGGAAAATGAGAGGATAGAGGAGATATCAAAGGCCATGTTACAGTTTAACACAGACTGCAAAGGTTGATGGATAATGTTTATTCATCTCGGGTGAAGCAAAGCCAGATGTGTGTGAGGCTTACACCGTGCCTTTACCAGATGTGACGTTACATTATTCCAGTACAGTCCACGCTGAATCTCTGATTAGGGCTGTGCGATAGGATGGATTTTCTGCATGTCACCTGGTTATATTACTGTGTTTGTCTACTTTAGTTCCCTGCTGTAGTCTAGTCACAATTGCATTGCTGATGCTACTGTACAAAATACAAACAGGGTCAATATCCTGTAAAGACACCCACATACTCTGATGCACATGCATATACATCAGTGATATTAAGTCACTTCAGTCCTCACTGCTGAATTGTTCATCTACTAGACAGTTGCATCTTTGTTTTCAAGCCAGCTGTTTGAGTGTGTATGTGTGACCCCTTTGAAAGACTTCAGCGTGAGTGTTAGGTTTGTGTTTACAAAGCTGTCTGTTGTAATGTCACCACTATCAACCCAGTGCCAAGTGTCTCGCTCACACACAAATGCACCCTAACCCACAAAGACTGAGAGCCTTTCTCTCTATTTCATTGGTTTCCTTTGCTCATTCATCTCTATTTATAAGCTTAAGAAGAGTTTTGATCATTCATGTGTGTCGAATGCAGTTGTAATTTATTGCATAGATTGAATTTGGTAAATGAATAACATATGTAAAAAGGCAAAAAATATAATGTACAATACAATAGATGCATAGACTCTGAATAAACAGATCCAAGTCAATCCGTGATCCGTACAGACCAGGCCCAACAGTTCAGCATTGGCACACATGCACATTTTTTTGCATATATATGGGACGAAAGTAACACACGAGTGGGTCAAAAGTAACACAACAAAACAAGATGCAGTCATATGAAGAGTTTGGTTCCAAAACGCTATATATATATATATATATATATATATATATATATATATATATATATATATATATATATATATATATATATATATATATATATATAGGTGACAGCAGGGGCGAAAGTACCATTTTTCAGAAAAACTTAATTTTAAAAGATAATGTTTTAGACAGAGATATATTTAGCTGTGGTCAGTAACTCACAATTGTGGTCTATCAATACCAGGTGGAATTTAGAAAAAATGTAAAACGACTTCTGTATAATTTCACTTTAAACGTGAGTAATGAATTGTTACTTTTGACCCTGACAGCAGGGACGAAAGTAACACACGGGTGGGTCAAAAGTAACACAACAAAACAAGATGCAGTCATATGAAAAGTTTGGTTCCAAAACGCAATAAACGCCATTTTTGAAAAAAAAATAGTTACTGCCAGAATCAGTATTATATCAGGTCAGTATTTAAAAGTAAATTCTTAATTTTACGCAAAATATAATATATGCCGTGTTATTGTGTCATCTTTTCTCCCTTTTTTCCCAAAACGTGATAAACGCCACTCCTCCTTTTCCACAGAATGCAATAAATCCGCTCCACAAATTACAGCGCATCATTCGCCCCAATGTAAACAAACAATGGCGATGCATAATCTTAGTTTTCCTCCTCTACTTTGTACTTCGTGATCAACAAACAAACAAAAACAAAATATTTTTTTAATAGCATTGATAAACCTGTAATGGTTTTCTGTAACGGGAAGAAACGTAAGCCATCAACATCGAATAATTTACGCGAGAGGGAGACGGGTGCTTGTTCTCCCGACAGCATCTAGCTCTGTCATGCTAACACATTGACCCCAGGGGATCTTTTGAAAAACTTTCCATTATTTTTTCTCAAAGTCAAAAAAAATCGAGCAGGACCAAAACATTTTACAGCTGATCGCTGTGAAAAATGTTAAGCGACGACGTCAAGTATAACCACAGCAATGACAGTGTTCTTAATATGACAAAGTAAGTGTTTTGATTAATGCCATTAATGTTTATTTTTTTCATCAGTGTATAACACTAGTCAACTAAATGAATATAAAATGGCAAAGATGAATGCACATTTATATAGGTTATTGATTCAATAGATTTATAGCATTTTGTAAAAAATCTTGTCATGGATTTATTGCATTTTGTGGAAAAAATAATCAATTTTTATAACAAATCATTGAAAATCAAGTTATGGATTTGAATTTTTTATGTTTTTATAACCTAAAGATGCAATGTGAAAGTTTGTAACAGAAAATAGTGGTTTTCATCTTGTCACTTTCTCGGTATAAAAAACATATTTTTACCTAAATTTGTCAAAATGGATTTATTGCGTTTTGAAACCAAACTCTTCATATGTAACTGTAAACTTTTTTGCCATTTATCTCTGTAAAAAATAATGAAATTACATTTCTAATTTAAATTTCAGTATTATCAAGTGTTTCAAAAGCAGCCAACAGTACAATCTCACATTTTTGATAATAAAACATTTTTCAACAGTTTGAACACTATGAAAATGAAATTAAATCAAATTAGAATAATGAACATTTTCAACATATACAAAAGTATTAGCAGCGGGACAAAAGTAACAAGTGTTACTTTCGTCCCGACAGGAACTCCTCACATTTAAACCCGATTTACTTTTATTTTGAAAATCTCAGAAAAGTCATACTTCAGGATGTTAGAGCACTAAATAACCTGTAGATTGATCAATATTGTAACACATGAAACGAGAAACACAACGCGTTATAAGAAAAAGATGACCGCTTTTGGAATTGACTTATCACGCAATATTTGTCAAGTCAGAAGCGTACACACAGCGTACACACACAGAGCCTCGTTTTAAAACGTGCTCGAACACAAAATTGTGTTCTCTTTCAAGTCTCTCTGGTCTTGACAGGACACAGTCTTTGCAAGTATTCATATAAAAACTGTCGGTTATGTCTTACGTACATTATTTCATAAAAAGTTGAGAAAATCAAATGTGTGTTACTAAATTGCATATTTATTTGTGTCATTAATGTTAATCAAAAAACAGAAGACAAGAGAAAATCACTTCTGTAGCTTTAAAAAAAGATTTATTGACTTTTCTTTATTTATAACTTTGTTATTTTTATTTATGTATGCTTGTAATTTCTTGATTTATATTTTATTTCCTCATGCACCTTTAATTGCTCATCTGAAAATGAATTTTGTGATCTGTTAACTTAAAGGTCCCCCTACCCTAGGTATTTTCAGCAATATTAAAATAGTCTCTGGTATCCCCAGAATGTGTCGTAAAGTTTCAGCTCAAAATACACCAAAGATCTTTCATTATATGATGTTGAACATGACCATTTGGGCTGCTATGAAAAACGCACTGTTTTGTGTGTGTCTTTAAATGCAAAGAAAGCTTCTGTTCCCCTCCCTGTATGAAGAGTAGGGGGTTGAGTGCTTACACATGTGCTTTGGACTACATCAAAACATGTGTCTCTGGCAGAAGGTTAAACTACTCGCTCATAAGGTGGAGTCTGTGAGCAGTTATGGTTGGGGCGTAATCAATGTGACATCATACTGCTAGGGGATCCCCAACAGCCTGTATTGGGTGACTCTTGCAGTTTAAAGGAGATTACACAAAGAAGAATACATGGATTTGTATAATAACAGGATGTTTCTGAACACACACTGGCGACTCAGTTTCTGATTGAAACATCAGAATTTTTTAGATTAGGGGGGGTTTAAACCATTATTATCATTGGAACAACTGTTGTAGATTATAACTAGTCAAAGTTTTAATATGGAATAGCCTGATTTTCTCATCTCATGTTGGTCCATGTGAAGATCTGAGACCAGAAGATGTAATGATTGGATGAGGTGAAAGGCATGATTAGGGATTAGAAAGAGAAATAAATATTATTAGGTTTTTAAAAAGAATGCATTTAAGCTTGTAGTCATATTAAAAAACAATTATTAAACAAACAATTCTTGGCCCAGCTGGTGCTATTGCACAATTCACAAATGTTAGATGTGAAGAAAAAAAAACGCAAGTTGTGCTGCAATTCAGAAATTTCTGGTAAAAATCAGTTATTGAGCAAATGCACACAAAATCAGTGTTCAAAACCATATCCTTACCCTGATCCACAACAGTATAATGATTTATAATTTGAGATGTCAGGTATAATTTAATGGGAAATTTTGAGTTTGAGGTTATTTGCATCAGAGGTTAGCCTGGCTAACACCAGACCAGTCTCAGACGTGGTCTGGAAACCACATGTTCATTTTCTCGTATTTGAGGCGTGGTTTATGAATGCCCAGAGCCGTTTATTGGGCAGTATTAAGGTAAATGCTACGGATTTCAGCTTTGATTTTATACAGTTGTTTTTCTTACAACCAGTGTAAGCCGGTTTTGTTTAGTGCATTTAAGCCTTACATTACCAAGGTAAATGCAAAGCGTCGGATGCAGTGGTGTAAAGCACGTCGCCACTGCACTCTAGAACAAAGGAGACATGTTCTCTGGAGCGACGAATTTCACTTCTCTGTCTGGCAATTCCATCGCCGATTCTGGGTTTGGTGGTTGCCAGGCAAACTGTACTTGCCTGACTGGACAATTTCATGCTCCCAACTTTGTGGAAACAGTTTGGGGATGGCCCCTTCCTGTTCCAACATGACTGTGCACCAGTGCACAAAGCAAGGTCCATAAAGACATGGATGAGCGAGTTTGGTGTGGATGAACTTGACTGGCCTGCACAGAGTCCTGATCCCAATCCAATAGAACATCTTTGAGATGAATTAGAGTGGAGACTACGAGCGAGGCCTTCTCGTCCAACATCAGTGTCTGACCTTACAAATGTGCTTTTAGGAGAATGGTCAAAAATTCCCATAAACACACTCCTAAACCTTGTAGAAAGTCTTCAAAGAAGAGTTGAAGCTGTTATAGCTGCAAAGGGTGGACCAACTGCAGGGTTTCACGCAGCATATTTCAGTTAAGGCCGTTTCACACGGTACGCGGCAACCGCGAGTGTTTATTTTTTTTTAATAGGAGACGTGCGAAAAGCGGCAAAACGGGGGCGGTTACAGAGGTGAAGCGGAGTTGGTCCACACGCCTTGGTCGTGCACCCAAAATCCTATTCCTTTTCCAGACATGGTACTTCATGATAGCGCCGTTGAAGATAAACGTATTTGCACTAAATGCTGCACAAAACGCTTCAAATACAAGAGAAAAGCTGAAGCCGCGCGGCGATTTTGCCGCTTACCGCGTACCGTGTGAAACGGCCATTAAGGCGGCCCGCCTAAGCTTGGAAACCCTACCGCCTTAACAAAAAAAAAATTTTCTCTGCACAAAAGGCCGTCAAGTGCATCTCGGAGAATAGCGCATACGCGCATCACACGTTAAGCGGGGACGCACCACACGGCTGAAATGAGAAAGACGTGGTCCGGACCGTCACTGTCTGGAGGATAACTAGCCAGTTGATAAACATCTCGCAGAATAGCGCAGATGCCCTTCACAAACTGTCTATGGCTTCACACCGCGAGCGTGCACGCGCACCACACGGCCGAAATGAGATAAGACGTGGTCCGTCATGTCTGGAGGATAGCCAGTTGATAAAACGTGTGTCCGTGAGAACTGTAAGTGGACTTATGTTATGGGATTATTTTTAAGCCTGTTATTGTATTCGTCTTTAGTTCTTGCAATTTTAAAGTAAGTAAGCTGGTAGAAAGTCTTCAAAGAAGAGTTGAAGCTGTTATAGCTGCAAAGGGTGGACCAACTGCAGAATTTCCCGCAGCATATTTCAGTTAAGGCGGCCCGCCTAAGCTTGGAAACCCTACCGCCTTAACTAAAAAAAAAAAATAGCGTATGATAATGTAATTAATAATGGGAAATAATCAGTTTTTTACATTTTTGCGCTATCTATCATCGTTCACCAGACGTTCTACAACATCTGCTTTAGTTTGTGTTTATTAACCCTTTAGTTTCACTTCACCACGCAGCTATTCCCGTTAGAGGTAAAACATTTAATTCATTAATAATCTAGTATGTGTTCGTTTTTTGTCATAGTTTCTTCAAAATTAAGTTTTATTTGAGTGTTTTAAAAAAACATATTTTATTTATTTATTTTATTAAAATATTTTAATTTTCATCATGACGCATAGGCCCCGCCCCTTTGATTGCCACGCCCTCGGCCCCAACCACCCGCCCAACCCTACCACCTTAACTAACAAATTTTCTGCGGGAAACCCTGAACTGCATATTAAACCCAATGGATTAAGAATGGGATATCATTGAGGTTCATGTGCATATAAAGGCAGATGTCTCAAAATATTGGCAATACAGTGTATCTTTCTTGATGTTCATCAGAACAGAAACTGATACAGGTTTGTAACAACATGAGAGTGAGTGAATGATGAGAGAATTTTTATTTTTGGATGAACTATCCCTTTAATATCATTATCTCATGTTTGACGGAGATGGCATCAAGGCTTTTGCATCTGAGCTCTTCATATGCTCTGTGTGACAGTGAGATACAGTATGAAGGAAATTGTTTTCCAGTCTTACATCCTTTTCACTGAAAAACATCCAAAGACATTTGCAACACTACAGATAGACATATTTGGATAGAAAATATTCCAAAAAAGGGCGGTGCTTTTCAGACACAGAGCTCTGCTTAGGCCTGTTTTGCTGTTTTCAGCATG
This sequence comes from Paramisgurnus dabryanus, assembly GCF_030506205.2. NCBI lineage: Eukaryota > Metazoa > Chordata > Actinopteri > Cypriniformes > Cobitidae > Paramisgurnus > Paramisgurnus dabryanus. The sequence continues at coordinate 49,028,971 of NC_133337.1, read as the reverse complement.
GAGAATACGTCATTCCTTAAATAGGTGATTTGTTTTTAAAAAAAACTACATTTTAAAGGGTGTTTGGAAGTGAATTGTTGGGCAAACAGTTACTGGTTTGCCACATCTGTCAAATAATGGGTAGTTTAAGTTTATTCTACCACCACATTTGCTCATCAGTACATATCTCTTTCTTATACGTCGGAAGAACTGACTAAGAGGAACTTGAAGAAAACAAGAAGAAACACACATGCAGACACTTGACCTTTGTGGATATAGTGACAACAGTTTGTTCAAAGTTAAACGAACATTATTAAACATTAACAAATCTTTATCTTTACAGAATAAAACTATAAAATAACAGCCTCATGCAAAGCATTCTGGGAACCAGAAATCCTCATCTACATTTTTCTGTTTTTCCTTCAGATTTTGGTTAACAGAATGCTTTGCATGAGGCTGTTAGTTTTATTTAGTAAAGACACAGACTTGTAAATGTTTAATTTAACTTTGAACAAACTATTTCCCGTAAATAACAGGCATTTAAATCTACAGTAACTTACTGGAAAACAGCTGCAAGTAATACTGTGTAGCATGTTAGTCTGGCTTATGATGTCTGGCTTAAATAGTAGGTGCAAAATAAAATAATAATTTGTGTCATTATAAAATAGAAGACATGATTAGTGATCAGACATGGAAATACAAAATAATCTTTGGAATTGTTGGACATGGAAAGACAAACAAACAACATAACTTTTGGTGGGGTTATGAGAACACGAGAAGTGAATTTAGTTAGATGTGCTGCACAGTAATGTATAATACTGTAAATCAAACAGGACATATAACAAGAACAGAACAGATGGCTCAATTGATAGAGCATTGGTTACGCAGTGCAAAGGTTGTGGGTTTGGTTCCCAGGGAACGCCCATACTGATAATAAATATATAGATTGAATGCAGCATAAGTCACTTTGGATAAAACATCTGCCAAATGTAAAAGTAAAATATATGGCCTTTATAAAATCAAGTTTATAGTAAAGTCGACTCAGGAAAACAGTAAAGACATACAAGCTCTCTGTCTGACATCATGACCCAGTAGTCAGCTGGAAATATTCATAACTTCTTGAAATGATAGATTGTGATCTCCCAGCACTGTGGTAAATTTTTTTTTACATTTAAAGTAGAGAGACATGCTGCTGCTACTACTCTCTCTCTCTCTATCTCTCCCACACACACACCCACAGAGAGTTATGTCTATGGCTCTATCCTCATGTGCCTGAAAATGCTCACATTGGTATTTCCCTCATTCAAACCACTTATTTAACATTAGGTTTAGTCAGCTTATTGATGTGCTGTTTAAAGAGTGTGACAATGAAAATAATTGAATGCTGTCAACAAGTCTCCCATTTTCAGATGGATTACCACGTGTTGATCAGGGAGCACAACATCTTGACCGTTCACATATGTTGGACTCTGTTGTTGATGGTGCAGGAGTTTCTAATAATCTGATTCATATTTCACATGCAGTTTCACTATTGTGTGTTTGGAGTTGTTTTCAAACATACCGGTGGAAATGTACAGTAAGAACTTTGAAACTAACTTGCACAGTGCTGCTGTCTAACTATTGACCTGAAAGAATGCAAGAGCAAAAAGGTGCCCATGCTGCTGCCTGAGCAAAAATGTTTTGATGCATTGCAGACTTTTTACATATTTCTGTGACTTGATATGTCTTGTACTATGTAGTGTTGTCATGATACCAACATTTTAGTAGTTGAAACCATTAAAATTTCATGGTTATTTGTACCAATTTCCAGTGGCAGCCGGTGACGACTTTTTGAGGGCGTACGATGCAAAGCTTGTCACAACATGTATTTAGCCCGTCATGTGTGTTGCTTGTCATGTCAAAATATGTGTTTGTTGCGTCATGTGAACTATGATTATCATGTGTCTTGTCAAAATGCGAGCCTGCTGCACACGCGTCGAAAGGGTTTGTAATAAAAGAGACCCTCGCGTTTGCCAGAAACTCACTTAATCTCATATGTAAGCAGAGTTTAGTGTTAAAGGAACAGTATGTAGGATTGTGGCCAAAACTGGTATTGCAATCACAAAACTTGTGGCTAACACTGGTACTGCAATCACACAGCTGGTGGCCAATACACAAATTGACAACATAAACATCAGTTGAGGGCTGCAACTCCACATTTTAAATGACAATATCCTGGCCAGACCACTGTTGTCAGTGATATAAGGTTTTGAAATGAAAATGATTTCTTAATGTCTAGTGACATATCAGGGCCATTTTATGATTGATTGATATGATTTTCTTACATACTGTTCCTTTAAATGTTTGTCAATTATTTTGTGAACGTGAGCGTCTCTTTTATCATAAACCCTTTAGAAAAACATATTTTGACATAACGAGCAACACACATGACACTTCAAACACATATTTTGAATTTGCGCCCCTCGGGAGAGAAGTCACCGGTTGCAACCAAAGCGAAACACAAATGCTAATTGAACAAAACACTCGAGCTGTATAAAAGTCATGTTCTCCCATTTATTTTACTGACTCACTTGATACTGAAGAACTGATACTTTTTACAAGTGCCATGTCACATAAGTAGATTGACAGTCAGCTTTTTAGGCTTCTGTGTGGGGATAAGAGTTTCTTTTTAGGATTTGTGTTCTTACTGAGGAATGAGGTAAATTGTGACCTGCATTAGGTATAGTGGTGAGTGACGCCTTTATTTTGTTTCTTAACCCACTCCTCATGCAAACATGGTGAAATTTTCTCCTCATATTACGAATTATAAACTGGACACTCAGACACAGTCTTACACCTGGCGACCATTCCTATAGCAACTACTCCGGTCCTGTTGTAACCCACGTCATCTCCCGATAGGGTCACCTGTTACCCCTCACCCGACACCCGAGACGTCCCGAGAGAGAGAGACACACAGTAGACAGAGAGCCCTTTGAGGTTGTGAAACATGTGTGTTTTAGCTCTCATTTCCTCTCTCTATCATTCTCTGTCTAGCACACTTTCACAGTGCCATTTAATCTTTCATTCATTCTAGATTTGGCTTCATTAGCGGGTGAGATCAATCTCTTTATTTGTTTGTAACGGAGGAGTACCTGGACAATCTAGTTTCTCAATCTTGACCTTCATAAACATTTTCATATTCTTTAATAAATGTACATTGTTTTACAGTTATGTTAATGTTTTCTAGACTTAGCTTTCTTTACTAAAGAGGACTAACTAAAGTAGATTTTACAGTATTTAATCATGATTTTATATTTTTTAAATGTTCATGCAAACAGCTTTATGACTCATTGTCTGTAACTTTAGACTGCAGTGTCCCTCTTAAGGCCTCCACCCTATTATTACTCTCATGTAATTGACTAAATGTGTTTCAGTTTTATATAAACACATTTTGGCTTGATGAAGAGGTGAAATCAATTCACATTTTTCCCTCCAGTTTATATGATACAGTCACAACGAGTTTCACGAAGCTAAGTAGATGCAACAAACAGATTCTGATGTATTCCCAAGTTGCTCATAGTGGAGATTTCTGTTTGTTGTAAGTTTAAAAGAAACAGCTGGTCTGAAGTTAATATTTGAGCTCATCACTTCAGAATGTGAAATTACTCATGAATAAAAATATTGACAACCCCAAACGCAAAAAATAAATATTCTTTATTAAAGGAAAAGTTCACCCAACATGAAAATAAGCCCATATTTTACTCCTTCTTAAGCCATCCTAAATATAACAGTCTTAATAATAAATAATATCTTGGCTCTTTACAGCTTTATAATGGTATTGGATAGTGCCCCATTTTTAAAGCTTAAAAAAGCAAATCCATCAATCAAAAACTAATCTAATCTATAAAGTTATGTCTTCTGATGTTAAGTGGGAATGCACCAAACGTTTGGCAACCGACTATTCGGACAAAAATAGCAAAAAAGCTTTTTCATTGTTCAGCTGATTAAGAGGAAATAATAAATGTTTTATTACAAAACTCATTGCTTAATCTCAAAATATCCGCATGAAATGGGGCACTATCCAATTACATTATAAAGCTGAATAGAGCCAGGGTACACTTTTCGAAAAAAAGGTACAAAACTGTACCTTTTTTGTCACTGGGGTGGTACCCCAAGGTACCGTTTTGTACCTTTACAGGTATATAAACATAATACAATGTTGTACCTTTTGGGGTACATTACTGTTCCTTAAGGATCGATTGTGTACCTTCAAAGGTACAGTTAACTGTTTTGTATCCCTAAAATTTAACGGGTACAAAATTGTTCCTTAAGGTACACAATTGATCCTTAAGGTATAATATTGTACCCTATAAGGTACAACTTTTTTAATGTGTTGTATACCCATAAAGGTACAAAAAGGTACCTTTTAGGGTACCACCCCAGCGACAGAAAAAGGAACAACTTTGTACCTTTTTTTCTGACAGTGTATTATTTAGAGGGAACATTTCACTAGACTTTTTTAAGATGTGAAATAAATTTTTGGTGTTCCCAGAGTACACATGTGAAGTTTTAGCTCAAAATATTATATAGATAATTTATTATAGCATGTTAAAATTGCCACTTTGTAGGTGTGAGCAAAAATGTGCCGTTATGGGTGTGTCATTTAACATGCAAATGAGCTGATCTACTAAATGGCAGTGGCGTGGTTGGATAGGGCAGATTAAGGGGCGGTAGTATCCCCATCTGACATCACCAGGGAAGCCAAATTTCATTAACCTATTTTTTCACGACTGCGGAGAATGGTTTACCAAAACTAAGTTATTGGGTTGATCTTATTCACATTTTCTAGGTTGATAAAAGCACTGGGGACCCAATTATAGCACTTAAACATGGAAAATGTCAAATTTTCATGGTGTGTCCCCTTTAATATAACTCTGACTGTGTTTGGCTGAAAGAAAAGTCATATACACCTGAGATGGCTTAGTGAGTAAAAAAATATGGGCTATTTTCCATTTCAGGGTGAACGATTCCTTTAATATTACTTAATAGATTAAGCATCCCCACTATATGAAGAAATGTGAGTATTTACATGTAACTAAGAGGTTTAAATTGAAACAGATCGTATGTATGTGCATCGTGTCTGTTCATTTCTTTGTTATATGAAGGTCATGTTTAATTTTGCGTTCTGTTGCTTGTGACAGTCAGGTGATGAGTGAACATGGAGGCCGGATCGGTGGTGCGTGCCGTGTTCGAGTTCCTGCCCAGCGTGTCAGAAGAACTTCCTCTGTTTACTGGTGATGTCATCGAAGTACTTAGCGTTGTCGATGAATTCTGGCTGCTTGGTGTCAAAGATGGAGTCACGGGTAAAATCCTGCTCAAACTCACACACCTGTAATGTTCTTACTTTTATATGACAGTATTAACCTTTTTCATTTCTCTCTGCTGTTTTTCAGGCCAGTTTCCCAGCACTTTTGTGGAAGCTGTTACAATTCCAAGCACTAAGACAGGAGAGAATCTGTATGTGTGCATCAATGACTTTCATTCTTCAGAGATCGGAAACTTACCCTTAAAGAGAGGTAGATACACCTCATGCTTAGTTAAATAACATATTATGCATCATTGTCAATCGCTTTGTATTACAAAACAAAAAACGTAAACTAAATTGCTGTTTAACCAGGTCATAGTCTTTTAAGAGCAACCACACCTCCTTCTTGGTTATAAATTTTGCCATTTGTCTGGCACAAAAAGCGCTGTGCTATTATTACACATTCAAATTGCCTTTAGCAGTATATTTTGAGCATGCATGTGCTGTTACTCGCTTTGCATAATTGTTTAGTCAAATAATCTGGTGCTAAAACAACACAAACACTGCATGCAAATAAACTGCGCTATTGGCAAATCATCATTCATCGTTTTCAGCCCACACTGTTTTTTCAGCTTTAAGATTTTTATAGAGGGTCCAGCTTGGCTATACCAGTATCTGAAGTTAGTAAAAGATCAAAACTGGACTATATTTGGTGTTATTCAAAATGCGTTTATCAGTTCTAAAGAAAATCCTAGCAAGCAATAGCAAAATGTATTTTTGGCCTATGGTTTGATGACCATTAAAGGCATAGTTCACCCAAAAATGAAAATCTGTAATTTACCCGCCCATATGAAGTTTTAAATCTGTACGAGTTACTTTATTCTGTTGAACACGAAGATATTTTCATAAATGATGGTAAGGACAGAGTTGACGGTACCCATTAACTTCCATAGTATTTGTTTTTTCTACTATGGAAGTCCATACATACCGTTAATGTGTACTTTAGTTACCATCATTTATTAAAAATTATCTTAATTTGTGTTAAGGAAACTTAATCTCAACGTGTGGTTGAAAATACCATATATAAGCACTGATCCCAGTTCACCACTAGATGTCACTGGTTTTGTTTTTAAACTGAAGAGTAAAAGCAGAGGTTTTTCAGAAATGTGAAACTATGTATTTATGTTTTAATTTTGCCTCTTTTAGCTATGTATTGTTCTCACTTTTGTATTGTTGACTTGAAGAGAAATCTTCGTGGTTGATGTTTCACACTGATTGTTTATGTTTTCTATATGTTTAGATGGATGGATCAGTCAGAACTGTGCAGAAAGTTTAGTGTATGACACACTTTCTTAGTTTTTGCAAAATAACTTAAGCTGCTGAATTTGGTTTCCGCTATCATGTTCAGCAGGGATCATAATTTATGAGTTTAACACAATAGGAGGCGGAGCATTCAGTGTGGAATGTGACCCCTGTGATCCCAATGAACATTTTGGCTACTACTGTTGTGTGTCTATGTTTGCAGACTGAAACTGATCACAGTAATGACTCCAGTAGGGCCATGCAAACTAACTTGAGGTCAGAGGTCAGAGGAGAGCTCCACACAGCTCGAATGCTATTTGAAAGAACAACATAAAGAAAAAAAAGTGTTTGTCTATTGCCCTGTGTGTGAACAAATATATGATCACAATTAAACACCTGCTAGATATATTTCTATTTGCATTTAAAGGGACACCACTTTTTTTGAAAATATGCTTATTTTAAACATTTTATTCTTACCGTTTTGGAATTCATTCAGCTGATCTCCCGGTCTGGCGCTACCACTTTTAGCATAGCTTAGCACAATCCATTGAATCTGATTAGACCATTAGCATCGCGCCTAAAAAAATAACCAATAGTTTCGATATTTTTCCTATTTAAAACAAGGACTTTGCTGCCGTAACATGGCTGCAGGAAGCGTAATGATATTAAGTAGTGCCCAGAAATAGTCCCCTGCTATTGAAAGATACTGAGGGGACTATTTTCGGCATTGCACCTCCTGCAGCCATGTTACAGCAGCAAAGTCCTTGATTATTACACCAGAATGAGAGTATAGTTTCTAGCCATATCTGCTTAGAAAATCACAACTTTTAATTTTTCCATCGGTCTTAGCACACAATGTAACTACAGAAGAGTCAAGTTTTACATAGGAAAAATATCAACGCGATGCTAATGGTCTAATCTGATTCTATGGATTGTGCTAAGCTATGCTAAAAGTGCTAGCGCCAAATACGGAGATCAGCTGAATGGATTCCAAACTGTAAAAATTGAATGTTTAACTCTAGGGGAGCTGAAAAATGAGCATATTTTCAAAAAAAGTGGAGTGTCCCTTTAAGGCGTTTAGCACATGCCTTTATTTATAACCGCTTACAAAACATGATTTACTGTAAATATAGCTTAGTTACACTAAGACAAACAAAACTTACACATCATACAATTCCACCTAAATCCACAATCTAATCCATTTTAAACCTAATGCAAATAATGTAAATATTTGCATTGGCACCTCTTTTCTCGGCAAACAATTGTTTGAATTGTAAACAGAACTAAAACTCGTGCAATTGTGTTAATATGTTTGTTCATACTCCGATCTGAAGACAAAGTCTGTTATGCTGTTTGTGAATAGCATTAGAGTTATATGAAGATCGACTAGTCATTCAGAAAACTCTTTGGCTAGACCATTTGTATAATACTGTATACAGTTTTGCACATTTCTACGGTAGAAATCTGCAACATTTTGAATAAGCTGCATAGCTTTCATCGCTTATGCTGGAACGCCTTCCAAAATGTATTTGCAATATTTATTGAAACAACTGTGTCTGTGCGATTTATTGCTAGTGTTCTTGTAAAGATTCATTTGTGAGGTTTAGATTTTTCTGACACCTATTAAGTGATCATCCTGCTTTCTCTACCATAGGTGATGTAGTTGCTGCTGAAGATGCGGTGGATGCGGTATGGATGAGAGGACGAAATGCATGGGGCTCACGTGGACTGTTCCCCACGTCGTGTGTTAAAGAGCTGGCGCTCTCGGGTCAATCCAGGCAGCTTTCGGAGCGCAGTGCGGCTGCCCAGGCCTCCGAGCTCCCCCCGCATGCCCTCGGTCAAGCCCGCGCTCTTATGAGTCTCCACGCCCAGCTAGACGAGGAACTGGACTTTCGTGAGGGTGATGTCATCACCATCATAGGCCTGCCTGAGTCTGGCTGGTTCCAGGGTGAGCTGGACGGACGGACAGGGATTTTCCCTGAGGGCTTCGTTGAGCTGTTCGCACCCCTGCGCTCGCCACAGGAGGAGCACGAACCTCAGATCCTCGAACAGTATTCGGCTTACAGCACGGAAGAAGAGGTGAGGGATGAGGAGGAGAGAGATGAGGAAAGTCCAGTGGAGACACAACAGCAGGTTGAAGAGGAGGAGGAGGAGGAGGAAGAAGAGGGAGCTGTTTATGGTGTAGCACTTTATGAATTTCGGGCAATTGAGCCTGGCGAGCTGGACTTTGATGTTGGGGATAGGATACGTATCCTGGCCACACAAGAAGATGGTTGGTTGGAGGGGCAAATACATGGCAGGAGAGGAGTTTTCCCTCATCGATTTGTCAAGATGGAGGGGCAGCTGCCAGTTGCACCACAACCAGAGACTTTAGTTAGGGAAATTTGTGAGCCTGAGAGGCATGAGGAGGAAGTGTTTTACACTCCAGAGTATATCTCGACGCCACAGGATTACATAATTCCAGAATACGGGCACGATTGGGCTACTCAAGAAGACCACACAGTGTGGGACCTGGATTACTTTGAGCGCAGAGAGGAAGAAAGAAAAGAGGAAGATGTTCAATGCTTGCTCTCCGATATAAATTCTCAAGAGACAAATACAATGCAAAATCCATCACAAGTCCGAAGGAGAGAGAGACCCCCACCTCCTAACACACAACCCAACAATGTGAGTAGCATTGGAGTTCAAAGGACAAGCAAAGGCAGTCACACTCGCCCCCAGTTGCCTCCTAGACCCAGTCTGCACGCCCTTAGCAACAGACAGTACAGCACCAGTTCCCACACCAGCTTACGAGAACCTCCACGAGCACCACCCACTAAAACCTCACCCAATTCCACCTGGACAAGAAACAAAGGCCACTATGCCTCTCATGATAGCAGACTTCCCTTCAGCAGTAAAATTTCGACTCGATCTGGTCGAAACCAGAAGAATAGGCAGAAGGTGACCCGGCACGCAAGCATCAATGATGCAGACCTTATATCCAATGGTCGCAGGGACCGCGATGCATGGTCACAGGGATCGAGCTCCAATGGATTACCCACATCTCAGACGACTGGGGCTGAGAATCTGTCACCTGGTGATCTTGAAGCCAAGCTCTCCCAGCAGCTGATCGAGTTCGAAAACAGTTTACCGGGTCGAGGGAACGGAACGACAGAACAGAGCCGATGGGAGGAGCTCAGCGCCGGATGGGGCAACAAAGTTTCCCGCCACTACTCCATTATGGACTACAGCAGTGAGAATGACATCATTCGTGGCTCCTCCCACTCCCCAGTCGACCACCTGTTCCTCCACACTCCCTCCCCAGCTGGCTCCGCCCCCTCCTCTCTGGAGAGGCAAAAATCGCTACGCCCACCTCCTCCTCGACCACGGGTCCTAAGGCCACCAGCTCCTATTACTCATCAGCCTTACAAACCGGCACGGCCAGCACCACGCCCACCTCCTCCATGCCTCCGCCCACCTCAACCCGCATCCAACCCCTTCTACCATACACCAGAAGAGGATGAGGTAGTTGAGGAGGTGGAGGATGCAGAGGATGCTCTAGAGAAAGAGATGGAGAGAGAAAGAGAGAGAGAAAAGGAGCAGTACAGGTTGCTTCTGAGGCTGGAGGAGGTGGAGAGAGACATTGATATTTACTCTCACACAGCTCAGGAGCTTCAGGCCATGCTGGAAGAGGAGCAGGATGAGACCTCAAGACAACAAGCATTAGAAAATCTGGAGTTCTGCACGTATACCATGGAAACACTGACTCTGGAACAGCAGCAACTACAAGGTAACAGTCTAATTTCTCTGTTCAATCTCAGTTTAGCATATGGTAAAGGTAAATGTGTTGAGATTTATTGAGAATTAAGATCATCTGAAAGTTGTATAAATACGCTTTTCATTAATCTATGGTTTGGTAGGATTGGATGATATTTGACAAATATTGAAAATCTGGAAGTTGCCCAAAAGAAATCCTTGGCAACTCCAACCACTCACAAAAATTAAAGGCGGGTGTATGATTTTTGGAAAGAGAGTCGAGCCAAAACACACTTGTAGCCAATAATCAGTAACCGACATTTACTAACTACATATACTAACCGACATCGTTGCCTGGGTTGCGTATGTGTGGGGCGGGTCTATCAAAAGAAGGTCCAGACTCTATTGGGGTAGGGAAAATTTGCTAAATATCTTGAACATGATCTTTACATAATAACCTAATGATTTTTGGCCTAAAATAAAAAATAAATTATTTTGACATATACAATGCATTTTGCTATGTAATGTTTTTTTAAGTTGACAAACACAAACGAAAGCTTTCACATCCCTGGCAAAAATGCTCAAACTGGGTGCTTGACCAAATATTCTGTATATAAGAAGGTTAAACAAGCAAGGAAGACATACCACAGCTTCAAAAATTTGAAATTAGTTTGAAGAAGACCCTGTGTGCTCAAAACTTAACCTTTTAAGGAACCATGGATTGTTCCAAATTGTTTTGCACTGATATATCAACTTAGGGTGCTTTCACACATTCACTGTTTAGTTCGGCCCAAATTACATGTTGGTCCGAGTAAGGTTTGCTTGGGTCAGTGTGAACACAACAGCTTCACTCTGGTGCGCACTAAACAGCCGTTTTGAGACCGCTCTTAACAGGTGGTTCACCTGTTCTGTCGCCGAACTCTGGTGCGACCCATCTGTGGTAAGGGTGTCACGATTTCGATTTAAAATCGAAATCGATCGAAATTAAGTCCCATCCTCGAACTTCGAATTAAAAAATGGGATCGTCGATGCTGCCACGCCCCCATGTCACGTCCGGTCGGCTTACCAAGCGGGGAAAAACCTCTCAGATATTTATATTTTAAACACGAGGGATGTATTAATACTTGAAATGCATATCATAAACAGGATTACTACCTACTGATCTGCCTTCGGACAGAGCGCAGCTCTCTGCACGTGCATGAGAATGAGGCGCCAAGATGCAGCAGATTATATTTCAAACAAAAGGGATAGTTTGCCACAGCTCGCATGAAACGCATAAAACTGAACAAATAGGTAAGGATTACTACTATTTTAGTTTATGTTTAGACTTCGCACAGATGCGAGAGCGCGTGCCGTGCACGTGAGACAGAGAGAAGCGCAGCTGCTTGACGCGCTGGATTTATTTCAGATGCTTGTCCAAGACGTGCGCATTAAGTCCATCTGCGTGCAAGAAGGAATCCTCTACAAGTTCTCTCGCGTAAAGTGAAGCCCAAAAACACCCATGCGAGGAAAAGCATGCAATGTGTATGTTAATGTGTAACTATAATAATAATAAATATTAATGGAATAGCATTTTTTGTCTTTCAAAAAAAAAGTAAAAATCGAGAATTGAATCGAATCGTGACCTTAGAATCGCAAATGTAATCGAATCGAGGATTTAGAGAATCGTGACACCCCTAATCTGTGGTGTGAACACTGCTCGACCTTGGGTCAAACCAAATACAGGAAGTTCTCCACATGTTTGAACCACTGGGCTTCCGTCGTGAAGTGAGCCGGGTGTTATATTGTGGGTTAACAACAAACAAGGCAATCTCGGTCTGTTGCAGAGATTCGCTGTCTCCTGGACGTTTGAGCTGATGATTTTATAAATGACAGCGCTGACCGTTATCACATGGTGTACAGTGCGGCATTTCTAGTACAGTAAAAACAACATATGTGAACACGAACCGCAGTAACTGAAAAATGATACAATGTAATTTGGTGAGCTCCGAGGTCGCACCACGGTGCGCACCAACATGTGTGAAAACACCCTTATATTCATATCGGGAGATAAAAGCATTTTCTCCCCACTATGGGACGATTTTTAAGCAGCCGATAATTAGGGCTGATTATATCCTGGCTTAAAGGTATTGCGGAAGATTTTCTTTTTTCTGGGTGGACCATCAAGACTATTGGTCCTCCTAGTTGTCAATCAGGAGTGTTGCGCAATTGCATTTTTTTTTAAAGTTGAGAAGGCGGTTCTTTTCTAAAATTCGAGAAAATCCTCCGCTATACCTTTGTAAATAAGGACTAAAAATCAAAACTATCGATATCAGTAGATTATCTAAGTAATCGAATATCGATATTGGCAGAGGCAAAGCCATTAAATCGTGCGTTCCTAGCTTTAATATGCTTCCATTTTGAAATTTATGTTGCCATAAGCCAAGTTAATAAGTCTGTTACTGTATTTGCTGGTCACATTATCTGATTGAACTAACTGTTCCAGCTCATATCTTTCCTAGAAAACTACCCATGAGTGTGTTTAGCCATGCAAAGATTTCATTTGAATACCTGGATACCTGGATTTGCATAACACCGTTCTTGCGTGTGGCAGTGATTTAAAGCATAAAAACACCCCTATCCACAACAGTCAGCTGTTTGAGGTCAAATGTATAATGCAGGTGTTCATGGCTGAATGCTTTTGATATGTTGTTGAAACTATCATCCGAGACAAAGTATACTTAGTGGGTGTGTTGGTACAAACAGCTTTTATGTTGAGTTTCTCCATACAATGCGAGTCAACGTGACTTTTTTCCTGTGAAATCTATCAATAGCTAGTAGCAACATGTATAAGCCATTCTGCCAACAGCTTCTCAGAGGTGATGTATGTTATAAGTAATACCCATGCAGGAATGCAGTCTCTCAACACTGTTGTGTTATATTCAAAGGTCTTTCATGGATGCTTTCTGATTGACCTTCACACCTTGCCAAGGTATAGATAATGGGTGGATGAATGCTGTTTCAAAACTGTGTGAACAGTATTGGCTGTTGAATTATACATTTAACAAACAGTAGACGGTGGCAGAAGCATAGAGATTATTTCCATATATATCAGGTAGATGTGTATGGTTTTAAAACCTTTGTAAAGGCATTACCATTGGTTTATTATATTTTATGTGTGGAATGTTGGACCTTTCCCATGTACATATGAAATACATTCTGAACCTATAGTGAGAGGAGGCCAGGGCCTCTCTTCTCCATTCCTCTCTCTGTATCTCTTTACCCTCGTAAATCCTGTCTCAATCTTGCATTAGTCCTACGGGAATGTGTTGGGAAATAATATTCTGTGGAGATTATGGGAACAAGTGGATTTAAAGCTCGTCTCTGGAGCTCTCTGCTCCAGCCAGTGGTGCGTCTCACAGCTGTTTTCAGCCATGTTCTTAGAACCAGGACAACTCAACTAACAGGTGAGACCTTAAGGATACTGAAAATGAGATATAGATTGTAGATAGGTTGGGGAGTATGGAAAGATGGCCCGATGCAAAACAATATTTCTGAATTGCCTGAGGATGGGATTAAGCAGATTTGAAGCCAAAATATTTGATGAACATATTATACGGGCTGAGAGCATTCGGTTAGTACCATTATCTTATTTTTGACCGTGGTGGCGTTTAGTGGTTTTTGCATCTGAGCTCCTCATATGCTTTCTGGCTTAGTTTAGATGTGTATATATACTACCAGTCAAAAGTTTTGAAACATTCACTCGTTCTTTATTTATATTTTTTCCACATTAGAATAATAATAAACTCATGCAAACTATGGCATAACACAAATGTAACTGTGGGAATTATTCATTACCATCATTGGCCTGCCTGAGTCTGGCTGGTTCCAGGGTGAGCTGGACGGACGGACAGGGATTTTCCCTGAGGGCTTCGTGGAGCTGTTCGCGCCCCTGCGCTCGCCACAGGAGGAGCACGAACCTCAGATCCTCGAACAGTATTCGGCTTACAGCACGGAGGAAGAGGTGAGGGATGAGGAGGAGAGAGATGAGGAAAGTCCAGTGGAGACACAACAGCAGGTTGAAGAGGAGGAGGAGGAGGAGGAAGAAGAGGGAGCTATCTATGGTGTAGCGCTTTATGAATTTCGGGCAATTGAGCCTGGCGAGCTGGACTTTGATGTTGGGGATAGGATACGTATCCTGGCCACACAGGAAGATGGTTGGTTGGAGGGGCAAATACATGGCAGAAGAGGAGTTTTCCCTCATCGATTTGTCAAGATGGAGGGGCAGCTGCCAGTTGCACCACAACCAGAGACTTTAGTTAGGGAAATTTGTGAGCCTGAGAGGCATGAGGAGGAAGTGTTTTACACTCCAGATTATATCTCGACTCCACAGGATTACATAATACCAGAATACGGGCATGATTGGGCTAGTCAAGAAGACCACACAGTGTGGGACCTGGATTACTTTGAGCGCAGAGAGGAAGAAAGGAAAGAGGAAGATGTTCAATGCTCGCTCTCCGATATAAATTCTCAAGAGACAAATACAATGCAAAATCCATCACAAGTCCGAAGGAGAGAGAGACCCCCACCTCCTAACACACAACCCAACAATGTGAGTAGCATTGGAGTTCAAAGGACAAGCAAAGGCAGTCACACTCGCCCCCAGTTGCCTCCTAGACCCAGTCTGCACGCCCTCAGCAACAGGCAGTACAGCACCAGTTCCCACACCAGCTTACGAGAACCTCCACGAGCACCACCCACTAAAACCTCATGCAATTCCACCTGGACAAGAAACAAAGGCCACTATGCCTCTCATGACAGCAGACTTCCCTTCAGCAGTAAAAATTCGACTCGAACTGGTGAGAAGAATAGGCAGAAGGTGACCCGGCACGCAAGCATCAATGATGCAGACCTTATATCCAATGGTCGCAGGGACCGCGATGCATGGTCACAGGGATCGAGCTCCAATGGATTACCCACATCTCAGACGACTGGGGCTGAGAATCTGTCACCTGGTGATCTTGAAGCCAAGCTCTCCCAGCAGCTGATCGAGTTCGAAAACAGTTTACCGGGTCGAGGGAACGGAACGACAGAACAGAGCCGATGGGAGGAGCTCAGCGCCGGATGGGGCAACAAAGTTTCCCGCCACTACTCCATTATGGACTACAGCAGTGAGAATGACATCATTCGTGGCTCCTCCCACTCCCCAGTCGACCACCTGTTCCTCCACACTCCCTCCCCAGCTGGCTCCGCCCCCTCCTCTCTGGAGAGGCAAAAATCGCTACGCCCACCTCCTCCTCGACCACGGGTCCTAAGGCCACCAGCTCCTATTGCTCATCAACCTTACAAACCGGCACGGCCAGCACCACGCCCACCTCCACCATGCCTCCGCCCACCTCAACCCGCTTCCAACCCCTTCTACCATACACCAGAAGAGGATGAGGTAATTGAGGAGGTGGAGGATGCAGAGGATGCTCTGGAGAAAGAGATGGAGAGAGAAAGAGAGAGAGAAAAGGAGCAGTACAGGTTGCTTCTGAGGCTGGAGGAGGTGGAGAAAGACATTGATATTTACTCTCACACAGCTCAGGAGCTTCAGGCCATGCTGGAAGAGGAGCAGGATGAGACCTCAAGACAACAAGCATTAGAAAATCTGGAGTTCTGCACGTATACCATGGAAACACTGACTCTGGAACAGCAGCAACTACAAGGTAACAGTCTAATTTCTCTGTTCAATCTCAGTTTAGCATATTGGTAAAGGTAAATGTGTTGAGATTTATTGAGAATTAAGATCATCTGAAAGTTGAATAAATACGCTTTTCATTAATCTATGGTTTGGTAGGATTGGATGATATTTGACAAATATTGAAAATCTGGAAGTTGTCCAAAAGAAATCCTTGGCAACTCCATCCAATCACAAAAATTAAAAACGGGTGTATGATTTTTGGAAAGAGAGTCGAGCCAAAACACACTTGTAGCCAATAATCAGTAACCGACATTTACTAACTACATATACTAACCGACATCGTTGCCTGGATTGCGTATGTGTGGGGCGGGTCTATCAAAAGAAGGTCCAGATTCTATTGGGGTAGGGTCGTGTTTGTTTAGGTGATTTCAAATATCAACATTGGCTTTCAGAGATCATGCGCCGCGCCTTTAAGTTTTTATATATTTACAGTAGAAAATTTGCTAAATATCTTGAACATGATCTTTACATAATAACCTAATGATTTTTGGCCTAAAATAAAAAATAAATTATTTTGACATATACAATGCATTTTGCTATGTAATGTTTTTTTAAGTTGACAAACACAAACGAAAGCTTTCACATCCCTGGCAAAAATGCTCAAACTGGGTGCTTGACCAAATATACTGTATATAAGAAGGTTAAACAAGCAAGGAAGACATACCACAGCTTCAAAAATTTGAAATTAGTTTGAAGAAGACCCTGTGTGCTCAAAACTTAACCTTTTAAGGAATCATGGATTGTTCCAAATTGTTTTGCACTGATATATAAACTTAGGGTGCTTTCACACATTCACTGTTTAGTTCGGCCCAAATTACATGTTGGTCCGAGTAAGGTTTGCTTGGGTCAGTGTGAACACAACAGCTTCACTCTGGTGCGCACTAAACAGCCGTTTTGAGACCGCTCTTAACAGGTGGTTCACCTGTTCTGTCGCCGAACTCTGGTGCGACCCATCTGTGGTAAGGGTGTCACGATTTCGATTTAAAATCGAAATCGATCGAAATTAAGTCCCATCCTCGAACTTCGAATTAAAAAATGGGATCGTCGATGCTGCCACGCCCCCATGTCACGTCCGGTCGGCTTACCAAGCGGGGAAAAACCTCTCAGATATTTATATTTTAAACACGAGGGATGTATTAATACTTGAAATGCATATCATAAACAGGATTACTACCTACTGATCTGCCTTCGGACAGAGCGCAGCTCTCTGCACGTGCATGAGAATGAGGCGCCAAGATGCAGCAGATTATATTTCAAACAAAAGGGATAGTTTGCCACAGCTCGCATGAAACGCATAAAACTGAACAAATAGGTAAGGATTACTACTATTTTAGTTTATGTTTAGACTTCGCACAGATGCGAGAGCGCGTGCCGTGCACGTGAGACAGAGAGAAGCGCAGCTGCTTGACGCGCTGGATTTATTTCAGATGCTTGTCCAAGACGTGCGCATTAAGTCCATCTGCGTGCAAGAAGGAATCCTCTACAAGTTCTCTCGCGTAAAGTGAAGCCCAAAAACACCAATGCGAGGAAAAGCATGCAATGTGTATGTTAATGTGTAACTATAATAATAATAAATATTAATGGCATAGCATTTTTTGTCTTTCAAAAAAAAGTAAAAATCGAGAATTGAATCGAATCGTGACCTTAGAATCGCAAATGTAATCGAACCGAGGATTTAGAGAATCGTGACACCCCTAATCTGTGGTGTGAACACTGCTCGACCTTGGGTCAAACCAAATACAGGAAGTTCTCCACATGTTTGAACCACTGGGCTTCCGTCGTGAAGTGAGCCGGGTGTTATATTGTGGGTTAACAACAAACAAGGCAATCTCGGTCTGTTGCAGAGATTCGCTGTCTCCTGGACGTTTGAGCTGATGATTTTATAAATGACAGCGCTGACCGTTGTCACATGATGTACAGTGCGGCATTTCTAGTACAGTAAAAACAACATATGTGAACACGAACCGCAGTAACTGAAAAATGATCTACGTAATTTGGTGAGCTCCGAGGTCGCACCACGGTGCGCACCAACATGTGTGAAAACACCCTTATATTCATATCGGCAGATAAAAGCATTTCCCCCCACTATGGGACGATTTTTAAGCAGCCGACGATTAGGGCAGATTATATCCTGGCTGAAAATAAGGACTAAAAACAAAACTATCGATGTCAGTAGATATTCTGAGTAATCGAATATCGGTATTGGCACAGACATTTTATATTGTGCGTCCCTAGCTTTAATATGCTATCATTTCGAAATGAATGTTGCCATAAGCCAAGTTAATAAGTCTGTTACTGTATTTGCTGGTCACATTATCTGATTGAACTAATCTTTCCAGCTCATATCTTTCCTAGAAAACTACCCATGAGTGTGTTTAGCCATGCAAAGATTTCATTTGAATACCTGGATACCTGGATTTGCATAACACCGTTCTTGCGTGTGGCAGTGATTTAAAGCATAAAAACACCCCTATCCACAACAGTCAGCTGTTTGAGGTCAAATGTATAATGCAGGTGTTCATGGCTGAATGCTTTTGATATGTTGTTGAAACTATAATCCGAGACAAAGTATACTGTAGTGGGTGTGTTGGTACACACAGCTTTTATGTTGAATTTCTCCATACAATGCGAGTCAACGTGACTTTTTTCCTGTGAAATCTATCAATAGCTAGTAGCAACATGTATAAGCCATTCTGCCAACAGCTTCTTAGAGGTGATATATGTTATAAGTAATACCCATGCAGGAATGCAGTCTCTCAACACTGTTGTGTTATATTCAAAGGTCTTTCATGGATGCTTTCTGATTGACCTTCACACCTTGCCAAGGTATAGATAATGGGTGGATGAATGCTGTTTCAAAACTGTGTGAACAGTATTGGCTGTTGAATTATACATTTAACAAACAGTAGACGGTGGCAGAAGCATAGAGATTATTTCCATATATATCAGGTAGATGTGTATGGTTTTAAAACCTTTGTAAAGGCATTACCATTGGTTTATTATATTTTATGTGTGGAATGTTGGACCTTTCCCATGTACATATGAAATACATTCTGAACCTATAGTGAGAGGAGGCCAGGGCCTCTCTTCTCCATTCCTCTCTCTGTATCTCTTTACCCTCGTAAATCCTGTCTCAATCTTGCTTTAGTCCTATGGGAATGTGTAAGAAAATAATATTGTGTGGAGATTATGGGAACAAGTGGATTTAAAGCTCGTCTCTGGAGCTCTCTGCTCCATCCAGTGGTGCGTCTCACAGCTGTTTTCAGCCATGTTCTTAGAACCAGGACAACTCAACTAACAGGTGAGACCTTAAGGATACTGAAAATGAGATATAGATTGTAGATAGGTTGGGGAGTATAGAAAGATGGCCCGATGCAAAACAATATTTCTGAATTGCCTGAGGATGGGATTAAGCAGATTTTAAGCCAAAGTATTTGATGAACATATAATACGTGCTGAGAGCATTCGGTTAGTACCATTATCTTATTTTTGACCGTGGTGGCGTTTAGTGGTTTTTGCATCTGAGCTCCTCATATGCTTTCTGGCTTAGTTTAGATGTGTATATATTCTACCACTACTCGTTCTTTATTTATATTTTTTTCCACATTAGAATAATAATAAACTCATGCAAACTATGGCATAACACAAATGTAACTGTGGGAATTATGTTGTGACTAAAAGCATCCAAAACTTTTTTATATTTTATCATCTGAAGTGCAGTCACCCTTTGCCTAGAAATTGCAAAGCCGTACTCGTTTCATTTTATCAAGAAGCTTCTTTGAATTTCCACTTTTCTATCCTTCAGGGAGGGTAGGAACAATGAATTTTTAAAGGAAAACACCACAGTTTTTCTATATTTTAGTATGTTCTTACCTCAACTTAGACAAATTAATACATGCCTTTCTTTTGTCAGTGCGTGCACTTAATCTTTGTACAGCGCGTCGTGAATGTGTTAGCATTTAGCTTAGCCCCATTCATTCCTTGGGATCCAAACAGGGATGAATTTAAAAGCCACACAAACACTTCCATGTTTCCCTATTTAAAGACTGTTACATGAGTAGTTACACAAGTAAGTATGGTGGCACAAAATGAAATGTGGCAATTTTTAAAAAAAATTAAAAATTATAAAAAACGGAGAACTATATTGTTTGGTGGAAGAGCACTTTTGCAGCATTTCGACCTCTGCGTGCAGTAACATCATCACTCCTGACTACTCTCTCGCTCAAACTTCTGTCAATATTACTGCGTCCGAGGTCGAAGTGCTGCAAACTAAGTGCTCTTCCTCCATACAATATAGTTATCATTTTTTAAATTTTTTATTTTTTCAATTTGCCACGTTTTATTTTATTTTTGCGCCATCATACTTACTCGTGTAACTACTCATGTAACAGTCTTTAAATAGGGAAAACATGGAAGTGTTTGGTGGCTTCTAAATTCATCCCTGTTTGGATCCTAAGGAATGAATGGGACTAGGCTAAATGCAAACACATTCACAACGCGCTGTACAAAGATTAAGTGTACACATTGAAAAAAGATAGGTATGTATTAATTTGTCTAAGCTGAGGTAAGAACATAGTAAAATATTGAAAAACAGTGGCGTTTTCCTTTAAAGAATATTGAAGTTAACATTTAAAATGGGCTCTTATTGGCTGGATTTCTTTTAATATTCAGTCAAAGTCATATGTTTAAAAATATATCTATTTTTTTTTAAATAAAATTTTAGTCTTCTAATAACAAAAATGTATCTGATTTGCACGAGTATAATTCTGTCTACGGGAGTAATTTCAAGCATTTAATATACACCTTTAGATCAAATGATTTTTTAATGATTTTTAAGATCATTGTTAACATATCAGTCAAGTGTTTTAAAACATTTGACCGGTTGTTATATAAATACTACAATAAAAAAATACTACAGGTAGTGTATATTGAATCTTTTTTCAATTTTGATTGGAGACCCATTTTGTACTGCTTTTGATTTTTCTGGTGTGTTGTAGGGCTGCTCGATTATGGGCAAAATCATAATCACGGTTGTTTAACACAGTTACTAAGATTAATTGCACAGCACTAGTGTGTTGTTATATCCATGGTATAATGCTTTACTTTATGTGCTTATGTTCAGAGCATGTGACATACATATGTCACAAACATTGTTTGCACATGGCTGGGTACACATGTTGTTGTAAGTATAGCATACTTCTTTCTACTTTCTATAATAAGAGACAAGAAGGAATTTCTTTATGCTTGGATTTTAATAAAAGGGCTATTCTTAAGCAAAGAAGCTTCATTATTGGTTCATTAGAAGTGATTATCCGGCACAGTGATCTGTGTCGGTTTTGGAGCCCTGCCCAAGTCATCCTAAACACCAGCAGTCTGTATTCTGTGATTTAATACAGTGAGTATGAGCTAGTTAAAAGCTTTCGTATACTATATAAGTCAATGATAAAAAAATTGTTGGATGATCCTTTCTAGTCATGGTTATAGTAGCAGCATTTCCTGATGTGTTTGACTTTATCCATTTAAGGGAGGTGAGTGCGTGTTTCCACGTTTATCATAACTGGGTGTGTTTTCCATCAGGGAGGGTAGAAACAATGGTTATTTATTGTTACAGTGCAGGGAGTCGGGCAGAAGCATATCAGCTATGAAGCCGTTTTGCAGCACAGCGGTTTTGTACAGAAGGGAGGGGTCAAGTTTCTTATGTCATTTTTACAAGAATGCAACAAAATAATATAGTGAAAAGAAAGAAAGAAAGAAAAAGAGAAAGGAAAGCCAAAGAAACAAAGTTTGATCAGATCCACAAGTTGTCATATTTCCCACATCCTCCCACAGTCAGACATGGAATCAAATTGCAAAAAAGTTGTTGTTCTGGTTCAGTCCCATTTATATTTGTATCTGTCCCATTCTTGCTTTCCATTGTCCCATCCACAACCATCAGTCTAATTGGGAACTGTTTGGGTGCTCATAAAAGGCATCAGGGGCTCATTTGTGTACTGGATCTAATCTCCAGCTCCCAGCCTTTCTGTGTCCGTCTCATGCAAAAAAGCCTATTGAGGTTAATAGAAGGCTTTTTAAAGAGCTGCATGATCCCATCGCCTGCTGAAAAGGTTGCGGGAGTTTGAATGTAGGGCTGTTTTAATAACAGAGATGAGTGGCATTCAAGATTCGTATTCTCACCTCGGTCACAGGAATGCATCTAGATGTTTCATGAATGTAATTACTTTTTGGAGTCCTGTTGTGCTCTTTGATGGGTTGGTTTAATCAAAATGTATGAAACACGTTGAGGGACATTGATTTGCTTATTTTGATGCCTAAATCTAAATGTGTTTCAGTGTCCTAAATTAGATTTTTCAAGAACCGAGCAATGCTTTAATCTCCCAAGGACCTAATTTGGAAAATCCTAAAACATTCAACAGATTCTACGTGGCTAATTTTGGTTGAAACAAGCCACCAGGTGTGTACAATGTTTGAAACCATGTTCAATTTTTCGTTTCAAAGGTTTGTA
Source organism: Paramisgurnus dabryanus (assembly GCF_030506205.2). Taxonomy (NCBI): domain Eukaryota; kingdom Metazoa; phylum Chordata; class Actinopteri; order Cypriniformes; family Cobitidae; genus Paramisgurnus; species Paramisgurnus dabryanus. The sequence goes on along the minus strand of NC_133337.1, from coordinate 49,006,447 downwards.
CTTGTGTAAACAAAGTAAAGTAACTCATGCGCCTACCATTACAAAACAGGAATGTCGCCGCTAATGTCCCTGAAGTGAAAAAGAGTTTCGGTCTACCCTGTGTAAAGTAAAGTGAGATCTTAAACACTGATTATCAAAATACCAGTTCATAAAGAAAGCGAGCACAGGCAGTCTGGTGCACAAAATCTCGCATTCTCACTTTTCAGTGTGTGATATCTTGCATTTTAATCCTATAAGTACAAAATACCTTTCATGTTTTTATTTCCCATGTTTACCACATTTTCACAGCAAATTCCCAGTGCTGCATTTAGTAGGAAATCATAGTCCTGTGTACGCTTTTTGTCTTTATTGTCGAGGGGAGTGATATACTATACTAAAGCTCCTGAATAGCAGTTTTTTTCCTTCAAGTCATGAAAAGATGTGAAACCAGTGGCAGTCTTTAACAATGGCTCATTGTGAAGTATGCAGGCACTCAACAGTGCAAAGTGCTCTGCGCAGTAATCGGCCTGCATCCAAATTTCCCAGGTCATCTTGTTGAAACATGAAAGTAGCAGATAATGAAATCATGGGAACATTTCTACTTTGGATATTAACCGAGCATGCCTATATATGTTTACAAGCTGTTAAACATGTTTTGAAATGTGTATGAGGAGCAAGTTCGAGCAGATGAATACTTAATCCTGTTTTTGAAAGAAAATCTAATCTGTCACTCATGCAAATACTACCTGCTATATTATATGCATTTTTTAAAATGAAGAATACTGCAGATTCTGTTTCAAATGTCAGTATTAGTTGCTAAACAACTTCAAAGAGTTAGACAATACATGTTCTCAAGACGCAGATACAATGCCAAGTTTAAGAATGCCCCAAAAGAGGTTGTGGAATGAAAAGGGGTAATGCTTTCTCTATTCAGGGGGGTCAGCGAGGTCCAGCCTGTGTTTTCTTGCAAACAGAGACTCTAGCCAATCACAGGCTCCCTGTAATACATTCATGTGACCGCCTTCAATAATTAACCTTAAACACCTCCCCTTGCACCTCCTCTCTGTGTTCTTCCCTCCCCCACCTACTTCCCTCTCTTCCTCCTATTGGCTAGGTAGGCGGGGACAGAGAGAAGGAGTGAGCGTGAGAGAGAGATTGAGTTTCTCAGCTCTAAACTAGACAGTCCTGTTTAGTCAGCTGTCCGTGAAGGATAGTTTAAGTGAAACACATTTTAAGTGAAACACAGTTTCAGTATGTCTGACATGTGGACTCCTTTACATCTGGACTTGGAATGTGAAATTTGGGGAAGCTAACACTGCTTGCCCTGTTTGTGGGATTATCACAGCTATTATGAAGGGACAGATTGCGCTAGGACATCCTATGCAGTTTGCTCCGGTGGCCTGGGATGTCAGCAAGGCTCCTCCCAAGAGAGGCAAGAGTGTGGAAGAATTGGTGAGTGAAAGTTGGGACAAGGAAAGATGCATGCAAATGGTCCATTTTCAACAGCACCAGCAGGCCATGTGCCAGCAGGATTTCAGACCCGCACCTGGACATTGGGATCAACAGGCCTACCTCGCACAAGCCAATGGCATTCGTCAACACAGCTGGGAATATGAGGACTGGGACAGGGTTACTTATCGAGAATGCCCTCCCCAACAAATCTTCTATCAATCTCCAGAGGCGGTGTATCAGGAGCCCAGGAAACCTCAGGAATGGGCAGGTAATCACTGTTTTTACGAAAATAAAGCAGATTTGGATTATTCCGACCGTAGAGATGACAGAGACTATGTCGAGAGCCCAAGGACTAAAGATCATCCTGACCATTTGAACCGGTACCACTCTTGGGAATCCGATGAATACCGTGAAGGCAGGGAGCCTTACAGTCGTAGAGATCGATGTGAACAGAGTTTCGACCGTGACGATCTGGACTACTACGATAAGCGATATGACTACAGAGATGGAGATCGCAGGGGTAGGAATTACCGTGACCACAAAGAACTGGATAAGTATGATCGTAGAGACAGTAAGCATCAAGAACCATATGAATCTAGAACAAGGGACAGGTACAGATATAGAGAAACAGATCAGTATGACTCAAGAGATGATGACCGTTATGATCGTAGAGAGAAAGACCAGCGTGATCAGAGAAAAGATGACCGCTATGAGCGTAGTTACAATGAGGATGACCGTCGGAGACGTGACAGATATCAGTACAGAGAAAGAGACTTGCGTGATAGAAGAGACTGTGAGCGATATGCACAAAGGAAAGATGATTATGAATACAGGGAAAAGATCTGTACTGACTTTAAGAAACCTGAGTACTGTGACTATAGAGAAAGAACAGAAGCAGAACTTGGACAAAGAGACAACTCTAAATACAAGTCATTTGACAGCCTAGATACCAAGGATGGGTATGATCATAAGAAACGTGATCGATATGATTACAGAGAAAATATCCTATCTGAGCAGAGGAATCGCTATGAGTTTAAGGATAGAGACTCACTTGACCGTAGGCCAAAAGATCACTATCAGTACAGAAACAGGGATCAACAGGATTACAAGAAGTACGATGATAGAAACTATCAAAAAGACGAACGGTATGACAGTGGTGTCAAAGACTGTGATTACAAGGGATGTGAAGATGATCAGTATGACCAAAAACTCAGGGAGCGATACAGGGATCTAAGGTCTGTTTCGGAAGAACACAATCAAGGGGGTTACAACAGTGACCATAGCAGTGGAAGATACAACAAGGAATGTGAAAAGGATGTTTATCGCAAGCAGGCACTACGGGAGATACGATCTTATGAGGACCCCAAGGACCAAGATCGGCCAGATTCAGGAAAACTAGATGTGGAAAGTCTAGGCCGGATACGAAAGCCTATTTATGTGGGTTCACTTGACAGGAACAGCTTCTATAGGAAGACAGCACCCAGCTCATTAAGGAAGTCAGAATTTGCCACCAACAGGAAAAAGAAACAAGGTAAAACCATCAGCACATCCAGTACCATAATAACAAAATTGTGACATCGAAGCAGGAGCTCATCATACTTGTGGGTATTTATGAGATAGCATAGCAACAGTTTTGGAAATGTCCATATGTAGCTTACAGATCTTGATTGTGTATCTAGCTAGTTTTTGCCCTTTGGGTGACATTCGGGTGAAATCAATTCAGGGAAGGTGCTGAATGCGCTGTCACCATCTTAATGCATAGGTATGCATGTCTGAGAGACTTCCAATTGAAGCTGTCAGTATAGAGTTTCACATGTGTTTTTTTCTTAGTGGTGAACTTGAAAGGCGTACAGGTGGGGGGAACTGGTCGAGCTGGTTTAGTAACTTTTCTCAGTTTTTGTTGTCTTTCTTCTCACCCCTTGCTCTCTGTTTCTGTGTGTTCTCTATTTTTGTCTTACTCTTATTGATGTCACAGTGCGTCAAACACTGAAGAATACACGCAATGATGCAAAGAGAAATGCACCACTTACAGGTGATAAACCGTAGATATGTTCAAATGAGTACAATATTAAAAAAATAAGTTTAGACAGTTAGACACTAGACAGTGTCTAGTTAGTCTCTTGTTTGGGTAAAAAACTTCACCTGTTTTTATTTTTACACCTGGTCTGATGCCATATTGTTTATACATTTTAAATCTGGTCAGATATTTTAGATTCAACCTTATTTAAAGGATTAGTCAATTTTCTTTTAAAAAATCCAGATAATTTACTTACCACCTTGTCATCCAAAATGTTGATGTCTTTCTTTGTTCAGTCGAGAAGAAATTATGTTTTTGAGGAAAACATTCCAAGATTTTTCTCATTTTAATGGGCTTTAATGGACCCCAACACTTAACGGTTTTAATGCAGTTTTAAAGGACTCTAAACGATCTCAAACAAGGCATACGGGTCTTATCTAGTGAAACGATTGTCATTTTTGGCAAGAAAAAAAAATGCACTTTTAAACCACAACTTCTCGTCTTCCTCTGGTCCTGTGACGCCCCAGCGCGACCTCACGTAATACGTCATCACGTCAAGAGGTCACGGATGATGTATGCGAAACTACGCCCCAGTGTTTACAAGTGTGGAGAAAGAGGACCGTTCCGACGTTGTTTTATGAGGAATGATACTAATTAATGTCTTTGTGTCAGTTTATTGTTTAAAATGGTCCGCAAATGTGCATTTCATATATGTAACACGTGACCTTTTGACGTCATTACGCAATTATGTGAGGTCGCGCTGGCTCGTCACACAGCCGGAGGAAGAAGAGAAGTTGTGGTTTAAAAGTGCATATTTTTTATTTTTCTTGCCAAAATGACAATCGTTTCGTTAGATAAGAACCTTATGCCTCGTTTGAGATCGTTTAGAGTCCTTTAAAACTGCAATTTTAAACTGCATTAAAACTGTTATGTGTTGGGGTCCATTAAAGTGAGAAAAATCCTGGAATGTTTTCCTCAAAAAACATAATTTCATCTCAACTGAACAAAGAAAGACATCAACATTTTGGATGACATGGTGGTGAGTAAATTATCTGGATTTTTTTTAAAGAAAATTGACTAATCCTTTAATATCTTTTTAAGTAGCATTTACTCCTCTAGGTTTTTACAGGGTCCTTCTCAGTTACAGTAGTTTCTATTGTGTAATTCGATTTTCAGCATGAAATGTGGCAGTGTTTGTTTTTGGTGTCAGTGTTTGGGTAATGGGTGCTTGGAGTGACCATCTCTAAGGGAGATTTTGCCTTGACACAGAACAGGTGGCCAGGTCAGCCCAGGGTAATCCTGTATGGCCCGATGCTCCAGTCAGACACAAAAACGGTGGGGGTGGGGGGGCGACAAGACCCCAGAGGAAATCTTTGGGACTAGGATGTGCTTGGTACTAGAACCCTCCCCCATCCATGTAGCCCAAAAAGAGTCTAGTGTTTAGATAGGGGCACCTTAAAAATGAGACTGACTCATAGTCTGAGGTTATCTGTTTTAAGCTTGACAGAACTGCACTCGCTTTCATTTTTCAGCTTGTTTTTAGTGATGATGTGCAAATGTTCCTCTCAAATAGCAAACCATTTCATAGCTTTGTGTGATGAAAAGATAGAATTTTTAATTCATGAAAAATCATGTTCTCCTTTTTTCGTATTCAAACTGCAATGTCTGCTGAACTGAGATTTTGGATATCTGAGAGTTCATATAGAAGTGTTTATGTTAAATACAGGAAGAAAAGAAAGTTTCTGGTAGGGCGCTTTGTAAGGAATAAAACTCATCTCTAGAATATTGTATGTTACTTAGATTTCCTTGGAGACATAACTTTACTTGGAAATTTATGGTTGAGTTGTTGCTTATGTTCCACCAACATGGACACCTGAACTTCCACTGCTGACTGTGTTGATGTGCCTTCATCTGTTGCGTCGCCTGTTGCTGGACTTTATAATCTCTTTGCAGCTGCCTGAAAAGGGATTAACTGAAAACCTCCATCCAACCCTCACACAACATTTGTACAACTTTAAGTCGAGGGCCAGCCTGGCAGACAAAAGCCTCAAGTCACAGGCTGTGGAGGGAATTAGCCTGTTCATGTAGGTCAGGATCTCTGTGAAAAACAAATCCTGCAGGCTATGTTTTGGTTTTCCGCCATACGCCAATGATTTTGCACTTGACCTGCTACATTTTTGAACTTGAAAATATACATACCTCCCCTGAGTATTGAACTTAGGGAAATTTTAGTGGTGGTACTTTAAAAAGTCTTGTGATTTTAAAAGTTTGTAAGCTTATGGTCTTGCTTGTTTATCAGCATCACATCTGTGATGTTCCACACGTGACGGTCCGTTACTTTGGGTTTAAGGATCTATGACCGTAGTAAAGCTCTTCTTTGTGTAATTGTAGAGGCTGGGCTCTCGATAGTGCCGTACATCACATGCTTAGACATCTTGCTTTGTCTTTGTTGGCTCCCCAATAAAAGACCCGGGTGTTAAAATGCATGTAATTAAAGCAAATCTCTCTAATGCTAATCACAGCCTGTTGAGAGGATTATATACAATATGGCCAAAAGACTTAAACTACACCAATCATGGGCTGTCATTGGCCTAATCTTGTCAAGTTCTGCAGAGGACTGGTGTGGGGAAAAAGTTGTTTTTTAGTTGTGTAGTGCTGTTTGCATTACATATTTCAAAGCATATTTATAGAAAATCATTCTGTAGTGTCCAATTGTCCATGTTGAGTGGTTTAGGCCTTCAGAGAGTAAGCCAAGGGTGGCCAATTAAAAAAAAAAACGGTGTTAAGGAGTTGATGTTATGATGGTCAATCTGGGGAGATCATTCTGGGTGGCAAGAATACATAGGGTGACCAGACATACAAGTTAACCAGGACAGTCCCGCTTCACAAAGGTTCATTTGTGTTTTTTAGTAGGACGTTGCAGAGAAGTGTAGCTTTTAAGATTTTGGTAGACCTTGATATCTTTCAGATTGTTTATGATGAAATAGAACGGTTTTGACTGAAATTTGGACATATGATGCTGGCCCGAGGATTTTTGGTTTCTGTTGTATCACCCCCCCCCCCCCACCTCTACAATGGCTGCATAGGTTCACTGGAACAATCCTTCCTAAAATGCATTAAACTTTCATTTATGAAGACGTGAAACTCGCTGAGTGGTCAGGGGTGTTCACTGATATGCTCACACAAAAAACGCTGCAAAAGATGCTTTCCAACAGGTTTTATCGTAGTTTTTGTCCAACTCCGTTGACTTGTATTAGATGTATTACTCCGCCGCCGGATACGGAAATGGAGTTGTTTGTATTCTTGCAATTGACAAAGGTGGATTATCGCCACCAACTGGGCTGGAGTGTCTATTATTCAAGCTCTCAACGGAAGAATTTAAGGGTGTGGGGCGTTTGGAAAAATAGGTCCACAAATTTACAACGAATGGTAAAACACCTGTTGGAAAGCATCTTTTGCAGCGATTTTTGTGTGAGCATATCAGTGAACACCCCTGACCACTCGCTGAGTTTCACGTCTTTGTAAACGAAAGTGTAATGCATTTTAGGAAGGATTGTTCCAGTGCACCTATGCCGCCATTGTAGAGGTGTGTGTGTGGGGGGGGGGGGTGATACAACAAACACCCGAAAATTCTCGGGCCAGCATCATATGTCCAAATTTCAGTCAAAACCGTTCTATTTCATCATAAACAATCTGAAAACAGGGCTTCAAGTGTAAAATACCGAACTTGTCCTTTAACCATACCTGTGAAAACCCAGCTAAAATCAAAAATAACCTTCATATCTTTAATATTGACTGAGTAAGATCATGCCAAAGATTGAAATTAAAGTAATATTAATGCGTGAAATCAAACTTTGTTGCCCCTGATCTCATCATTGAGACTTAAGCCTGAATTTCACACACAGGGTCACAAATTAACATATGTATACATTATTTGCGATATTCTGAAATTTGATATCTTCAACACAATATGTTATGTTCAATATTTTGCTGAGCCCTGTTGCACAGTAGGTGTAAGTAGATATGTAACTACCACTTTAATTGTTAACCACGATAGAAATGTCCAACGGTTAGTATAACAGCGTCTTTTTTTATTTACCGTTTAACCGAGCCAGTGTCACAGCTCGAAAACCCTTGTCCAGCATCAACCAATTTAAGCAATAACTTGAGACAAACACATTCATTCATGTCTGCTCCCATGTGTTTGTGATGACCATGCTTCACTGACTGAATTTAAATCCAAAACGATTTTAGATTTAGAGAAATCAAGAGGTACATTTACTTAATATTTCTTTAGACAGATCCATCTTTTCTATTTATTTTCCATTTAATGGTGTGATCTAAAGAGTTTAAAGCTTTAAAGCAGGTGTCGTGCAGCTTACTGCAGGGTCATAAAGTACACCTGATTTCTCACAACATACACATAAATATGACTTGCTGATTTGTCCTGTGTTTATATGAAAATCTGATTTACTTACTTGTTTTATCTGAACTAGATGAACATTTATCTCACAACCCCAAATGTGCCATGATAGATCTTAATGTTATTTATTTGATGATTATGCAAACAAAAGTGCACTAACATGTAAATCTATTTTAAATTTAGTTTGCATTGTTTCATCTCTAGAGGTATAAGTTTGCTTTGAAGCCATTTCAAGACTTGGGTATTGGTTTTTCTGCTTCAGACAGCTAAATCAATCGAGTCTAAATCTCTTTAAGAGTTCCTCTTGACATTCCTTCTACTTTGCCACCAGAACAAACACTTCAGTGGATGTAATGAATTGGAAACTAAACCAAATTTGGGCAGTTTTTGACATATACTTTACATTTCTGAGTAAGGCTTGTATTGAATGGATTCTTTAAGTTTAAAGTAGTACACAGAAATGCTTGCTCATGTTTATTGCGGGTGTGTCACATCACATCCCACACAAATCGGACGTCTGACTGAGGGTTAGAGGTGTGGAATGTTAACCTGCAGCCTTTTGAACAACAATACAAATATTAAGAAATAGTATCCATGACGTAGATTCATGCACCGAAACAATTGTGTGTATAACATTGAATCTTTTGTAAAGAAGTCGCAACAACTCCCGTTTCTGGTCTTATGTTAAAAATATATATTCTCTGCCTTCATGTATGATCTCAACAGTAAGTCGTTTAATAGATGTATGATTTAACCACTGTCATTTCCCATAAATCTGATATTAGGTTTACTGGATTTTTTCAATGTGGCTTTAACTTTATACACAAAGTTTGTCAGACCCACGCATTCACTCTCATACTATTTGTGAGTCGCTCCCACACTTTGAGATGTCAGTTGTGAGAGGTATCTATGGTAACTGGAGGTTTTTGTGTGAACTTTGTGCTAAACATACAACCCTGGTAGTGTGTGTGACCTTATACTAGACACAGACACAAACAGCTCATTGAGTTTTAGCCAGACTATAAAACACCCAGTTTCACATGAAGAACAATGTTATCGTTTCATTTTCGTTTTGGGTGTTTGTTTTGGAACGTTTCACTTTGTTTGTAGCACATTAAAAATTAACCTTGTACTTTTTAATTTTAATTTGCTTATCTAGTACGAAAGAAATCCAAATTGAGATTTCGATTGTTTCTCCTAGAAAGCAATGAGTTTAAATAAAGAGCATGGAGATGGATGGAGATTTTTACTTTTGAAATGGTACCAACATCACATTTGTCTCCACTAGAGTTTCAGAAAGACAGGGGGGTAATGCTATTTCATGTGGTATTTTTATATTTCTGGGCCAAACTCACGCCTCCATTTCTCCTACAAGTTTCAGAAAGTTTTTTTCAAACATGGGTACCCGTTACGTATCAGTAACCCCATATTCCTTTTATGGGCACTTCCCCCGGAAAAGCACGCTCACGCGTCAATCAGAGTGAGAGCTATAACAAGGACGCCAATTAGCATTGTTCACATACCCAAAGCTTTATTTTACTGTATATCAAGATTCAACAATGACACAAAAGAAAGAAGTGCGTTTTTGGATGTAAGGAGAAAAAAGCCTTGTTCAGCTTTCTAAGTAAGCAAGCCTTATGGAAACAATGATTAGAGTTTGTTTATACACGGGTAGCAAGGGAGTTTTGCGCGTGTGTGTTTGTTTAACGCTGGATTTCGTTGAAATGGGGCGGTCCCAATCGGGTCATGAGTCGCAGGTGGTAAAACTGCATCAGATGTCTGTGTTTTGTTGACAATCGGCACGTAAGTGCATATAATGTACATGTAATATGTAATCATAAGTTATCCAGAGATCGTGGGATAATGTTTTGTGTACTCACTTGCAACTTGCTCCACTCTCTGGACGTCTCTTTGCTCACAGCATCTGCAATCAAATCAAATGATAGAGATTTTAATATTAACTTAAATATTTCTCATCAAATCTTTACAGGACTTACAGTGCATACTGTACATTTTATCAGTATGAGTATGTGTGTAGTTTCCCTGGATATTGACCAATTGAACCTTTGCCCTTTTTTACCGCAATGCTCTACTAAGTGAGCTACAGGAACACATTCATTTTATAGCTCCATGTTATAACTGCATATCAGCAATTCGGTCTCATTTCTGTTTGCTTTTATTCCTCCTAAGGAATTTGAAAAGAAACGTCTGAGACACTCAATTGAAACTTGACTGGTAACTTAAAAGGGATAGTTTCCCAAAAAATGACAATTCTGTCATCATTTACTCACCCTCAAAGGAAGATATTTTGAACAATGTTTGTAACCAAATGGTTTTGGAGCACCATTGACTTCCATAGTATTTTCTTTTCATGTTATGGAAGTCAATAGTGTTCCTCGCTTCCTGCTTGATCACAAATATTTTTCTTTGTGTTCAGCAGAAGTTTAAACAACTTGAGTAAATGATGACAGAATTGTCAAACTATCCCTTTAAGCAATTTACTACTAACAAACCAGTCTTTTCTGTCAATTAGTTGAATTTATAATACATATTTTTAAAAATTTATAAATCTTTACTTCTAACATGTTGAGTCTTTTTAATATTTATCAAAATCAATAATGATAGACCGATTATCGGCCGGCCGATGTATCGGGCCGATTTTTATGTGTATCGGCATCAGCCGATACGTGGCTGCTGTGTTCGCCAATTTTTTCCAGCATTATTTACAGGCAAAGTGCTGGAAGCCGCAAGTGATTGCAGGTCATGTGACTAAAAACAACCAACCTTTTTAAGTTCAATAAATGTTACTTTTTAAATTGAGACTTCACTTGTAACATTTGCATCATCATTGTGTCATTTTTATGATTGTACATTGAGTGAGCAAAAGCAGTATCGGCGCCGAATATTGGCTCAAGAAAATCGGCAGCCTGTATCGGTCATCGGCTGAGGCTGATAAAACAAAAATCGGTATCGGCATCGGCGCTAAAAAAAATCCCTAAAAATCAATATGTGCCAGGTATGTTTTAGGGACAGAAGTTTATGTGTATATATTGTTTTTTCCATTAACATCTTAGTCGAACACTAATCACTAAATTGAAATTCACAGTAGGAGCTCAAAGTACATGAAATGGGTGCCCACCTGCTCCCCTGATATACCTGAACAAAGACTCGTACTTTCAACAGAAAGACTGAGAGCGCTGAAAGGAAAGGGGATCTTGGCATTGAGAGAACTTGAATATCTCGATGGAATTCAGCCTGAATGAGGTGCGGCCTGGACCCGGTTTCCTGGTCACTCCAAAAACATGGAGCAGACTTTTCAGGAAAGACTGACTGTTAAAGCAACAGTGCTGCGCATGAGGGCATTTAACAACACTGAGATTCCCGCTCCCGGCTTTAGTGTGCTGTGGCTACGTTCACTCAGTTGTGTGTAATAGCATGGGTTCCCATCTATTCAGATGGTAATGGAGGACTAGAATAGAGTTTGTGTCCTGAAGAGAAAGCCGTCCCTGTTGATACAGTGGGTCAGGGTGATTCTCCTTCGCTTTAGATGAATGCTTCGGTGACCTCTGTTGCGTGTGCAGCGAAGACGAGAAGTTTGGGGGGTATCAGGTGGGTGAGTTTTGAGGCCCTGTTCTTTCAACTTTTTTCTGCCGACACAGAGGCGCCAAACAATGTATTTTTAAATCTGTTGCATTGAAAAATAGGTAGAAGAGATGATATGTTTAGTATGTTTTACAAATCATTTTAGGTTTTTGATATGAAGTGTTGCTGTTTGTTGTTTGGTTTTTTGCGTAAGCGTCATGCACTCTCAGAAATAAAGGTTACAAAAGTTGCCACTGGGACAGAACTCTTTCAAAAAGGTACACCTTTGTTCCCAAAGAGTGCATTTTAGTGCTTCAAAGGTACATATTGGTAGTTCAAAAATACATATTAGGACCTTTTTTAAGCGTACTGCCACAGCTATTGTACCTTTATTTTTGACAGTGTGTTTCTATGTTATCATATTACTTTGAAGCAGTGGCTATTCAAATTACTAAAAATACTTATTGATACAAAATATACAGTAGGGTTCAGGTGGAGACCAGATATGAAAATTTTAAAAATTGTAAGGTTAGCATAACAAGTAAATCACTGAATTGGAAAATGAACACAAATGTAAATGTTTCTCAGTATTTATCCTTTGAAGACAGCATGCGTTCAGTGCCAAACAGACACCACAGGTTTGTGCAAAACCTGATGATCCATGTAAATCAAACACGATTTGAGAATTTTACCAAAATTGCATTTGCCACGTTCAAAGTCACCTACTTCTATAGTATAAAGTAGGCGAAAATCAATAGGTGAGGCAAGTAGTATGGGCAAATTCATGGTATTTGGATGTAAATGACCTACTTCTTCCAACAAGACTGTGAGGTGTGCATTCGATAAAGCAACCCAAGAAGAAGGAGTGGCGTCATCACTCGTTTTTTTTTTTTTATTGGAAAATGATAAGACCGCTCTATTCTAATGTAAATACATAAAGACAAAAGTTAATTTGTGCTTGTTTAACATTATCCAAGTTAACGCTTACCTGTTGTTATGACGACGTATGTCACATGTTATATCGACATGGGGGATGTAATATGTCCAAATTTCATTCACACTACATATATTCATACTATATAGAAAACAATGTTTTAACAGTGGATGAGTATGTACTTCATTAAATTCAGTACTTACTGTTACATTATGCTATTTCGGATGTAGGGATTGTATGCTTTGGTGGATGCAAGGGATTGTAACATTTTGAACAACAAAGCGATATGATCATTGTTCAAAGATTTGCTTGTTTGATTAGTTACCACAGAATCAGTACAAGGAAGTAGTGCATTACAAATAAGTCATTCAATGCCATAATATTCCTTTGTTTGATTTTTATTAAATCCTTTTCAAAAGTTCTATTTCAGTTTAAATAAAAGTATTCAGTGTGGTTTTAGGCCACGTCCACATGAAGCCAGAACTTTCCCTATCCAATCCAGAATCCGTAAACACGGTGCCGTCTCAATACGTTCTTGCTTAGACACGAAACCACTCAAACGACTCAAATGTAGTATACATGCCAGACCAGTATGTGGTGCTGTAATTTTTCTACAGAGATACACTTAAAATGAAGAAGAGGCCATTGTTGTTGTTTTTGCTGTTATTTGACGTACTAGCGGTGTCTGACTAGGGTCAAGGCGTGAGGTGATGACATCATCATTTCACAAAATATATGGATTGGTTGTGCACACGAAGCCGCAATGGTGACGTGTTCAGATGTATCCACTCTTGGACCCAGTTTCAAAAACATAACCGTTTTAGGCTCCCAAACGCCGGATACATCTGGACGACACTCCGATATGATACAAAATATTTACATACAGCTAAATGCGTCTCCGTGTGGATGGGTGCTTAGCCTTTTGGACACCCAATTTCCCAAAATAGCAATTTATTGAACACAAAGTAGTCTATTTATTCAGGTCAGTGACAAAAACGGTTTTGCAAGATGAGTAATTCAAAAATCTTTTTAAAAAACTTGTTTTAAAAGTATGCATCAGGTTTATTTCAATGCACATAGTGTTTTTATGTTAATTTTATGCAATAAAAAATTACATTTGAACCATTTTTATGAAAGTTAAGACTAAATGGACCTGAAAATGTCAAATGATGTAACTGCCACATACGCCAAAGAATGGGAAAAATACAAATATTTTATCCACCTTGATGGCATGTAAGCGTAATCATAAAAAAATGTAATATCATTTTATTAGTTATTTCAAAATGTACATTTTAATGCGTTTTTGTAATATTTTTCCTGACATATGCTTAAAACAGCTCAGTTTTCTAAATAATCTTTGACAAATGATGTAAAAATATATGTAAAAAAAATCATATTACATTTAACTAGATAATTATATTTCATTCCACTTTTTGATGAATATATTTATATTTTCATTTAAAAAAAAATACTAGTTACACCAATTGACACAGACCGGTTACACCACATTGACATGTTTTGCAATTATCCCCCATTATTTTTCAAAATGAAATAAAACAAGAAATTTTAGACTTGGTCCTCAAAATGAATGTATGCAAGTAATCTGCTAATTTACTTAAAATTTTTAACCCTTTAACATTAAATTGAAACATACGGACACAAAATAATTAACGTCACATCATTGACCCATCTATTAAGCATTCTGCAAAAATATTTTAAATAAATTCCCTTTGTGAATCTCCCATCAAATCAGAGAATGTGCCATTTAGTTATATGTATCCTTGTCAAGCTGTGACGATAACAATTAATATTTGTTTTGTAAAGTATACAGTATTTTAATAGGGTCAGAATTTTAAACAAGACCTCTTTTCTGTTTACCCCTGGGTCTGCACTTTAAAAAAAACTTATTTAAGCCGCACGGACAATGCTGGCTGGAGAGTGACGCTGGAAGCCGACCAAACAAAATGTCACAATGAATTACGTCCACAGAGATAGAAAGAAAAGCTATTGTGTATGTGTGTGTGCCTGGTCAAGATTACTGTCTTTACCATTGACCAGGCCATGGCACATACTCTGATCTCTTTGAGCGCTGGCACACATGGTCTTGAAGTAAAGCCAAAGCTCTTAACACACCACAACACAATGAACCTTGTCACTAACACGTTTCTTCCTATCTCTCTGTCTGCCTTCCTGCTTGCGTATTGCACATTTACGCTCGTTTTCACCTTTGCACCTTTCACCTTTGCACATCCTAAATTACCACACGCCCACGGATGGCAAAGCGACCCGAAACAGCTTTGGTTTTGTTTCATAGAAACCATAAACAAGACCATTAAAATCAGTAAGCATAACTAGTTGACATTCATATGGGACTTTCAGAATACAGTTTCATTATGACAACGAGAGAGAAATTATAAATCTGGTATTTACAGATCGGGTTGTTTATAACAGAGTTAATCTGTTTCCTGCTTGTGTTGTTTATATTTGTGGGAAAGATTCACCATAGATATTTTGTACGTCCCATTTAAGCTTCATAGAGGGAAACCGAGACAATCTGAATAAACAATTGTGGGAGAATTTGTTTTTTGTAACATATTTTTAATGAATACACTAGGCCTGTTAACTAAATGTGGGTCAGAACCGGTTGCATTGTAGAGTTAATATGTGTATGTAATATGTAAAGTAGAACAATTAGCACATGGATGGTTGATGCTGTATACACCAAACATTGTTTTATCCTGTAGCTAGAACGGACCACACATTATGCATAAGCCCATTCGCGTGATGCCAAGACTTGAAACATCAGAGGAAAGCACTGTATACACAACTACATTAACTTTATTTCCGAGTATTCTTAAAAGTTAATGTAAACTTGTTGTAAGTGCTGATTTATGTTGTCTTTCATTTAAAAATATTAGTATTTTTGTTTAAAATAATACTTAATATCCACCAGATATTAATGTCAGATTTGCATCGACATTACAACGCTATTCAAATTTGATTTTCCAATCTCTTATCAGAATTTGAACGAATCAGCAACATTGAAGATTTATTATAGCGTGATGTCAACGTGAGTCACCACATGGCTTAAAAGCCTAAAGCTAAATCTGCTTATCTCTCCTTTTGAAAATAAAAAATCTCACACTCACCAATCATGAGTACTGTATATATACCGCTTTCTGCATCATTGTTTAATTTAATTCTTGTGTATAGTTCTGTATAGTTTTTTTGTGAATACACTCCCAAGTCCACTTCTCAAATGCCTTCCCCATTTCCTGAGAGTAGTTTCCACATCCCATTGGGTGCTTTGACAGTCTTTTGTGCTTCCATACACATCACCATTTCAGGGTGCATTGTGGGGAGGCATCGACGCGTGAGAGCGTTCTTCCTCCCACACTCTCCTATCCCAAAACCGTTTGAGGGCCATTTTTGACCAAGTTGATCAAAGAGCAAACTCAATGCCAAGCTATGACATCCTCTGGCTGGCCATTGGCAACACGTAGAGCCTATAATATCTTCCTTCCCTAATCAACAGGTTTTTTTAGTGGTATGATAATCTATACAGACCGCTGAAAGTCTTTTGGGTTGTTTTGCACAAAAAAACTAAATGACTGCCAGTCCAGCTAGTTTTCAGAAGCGTCTGCTTGGTCTCACAGCCATTATTTTACATGACTGGATGCAATTTTGCTAGTTACAGGGTTCCCACGGGTCCTTGAAAGTTTGTGAATCTGGGGGAAAAAATTCAAGGCCCTGGGAAGTTTTAGAAAATATACATACATAGATATAGGTCATTGAAAGTGTTTAAATCTATTTTATGCAAGAGGTTTTCTGGAAAAAATCCATAGTATTCCCTGTGTGGTGTAGGATAATGTCATAAAAATTCTAGACCTTTTAAGCACACGTGCTAAACTGTTCACTTTAAATTCTTATAACTTCTGTATGCGAATGTTGATTCATACCAAAATGCTTTTTTGCATAGTTATGTTTGACAAAAATGTCTCGGGTTAGGTATTTAACTGTTGTTCCCTGAAAAGGGAACGAGACGCTGCGTCTCCCTTGCCATAATTTCTGCGTCCTTGTAAAGCCGTCTTTGGCAATATTTCAGATAGCGATATACTTCCTGGCTCCCGCGTCACCCTGTCTTTGTCGTTAAGCCTCACCATTGGTCGAATTTGATATACAAGTTCAGACATACGTAACCCTGGAGGCGTCCTCAAAGTGTCACCGCAGTGACGCAGCGTGAGTTCCCTCGAAAGGGAACTGTAACAATGTATCTTAAAAGGTAACACGATGTAACCTTGCTCTCACTTGAAATGTTTCCCCACATTTAGTGCTTGAATTTAAGGGTATTGGACCTGGACAGTCCTAGAAAGGTCCTTGAATTTGAATTTAACTAAGGTGTGGGAACCCTGTAGTTAAATAAAGTTGCTCTTTTTCTTGCATCAGAGATGACCCTACTCGCCTCTCAGCCCAAGTCTCTTGAACCATCCCCTGCATCAGCGGCCACCACTGAAGATCCTGAACAGAGGATGCTGGAGAAGAGATTAAAAGTCATCGATGAGCTTCTGCAGACAGAGCACGACTTCATTAAGGATCTTCAGATGTGTGTCAAGGAGATCATTCAGCCTCTGCAGGAGAAACAGGTCAGTATTAGGTGTTCGCATCTAGTATTGGAAGTATGCAAACCCTCATTTTTAATACCTACATACTTTGTGTAGGTCCAGAGTATTGACTTTGACGGTCTCTTTGGAAACATCAACTCCGTAATCGACCTCTCCCGTCGACTTTACAAGAGTCTCCAGGATACAGACTCCATAGGTTTGAGCAAAACGTTACATTTTTTGCTTTTTAATCTTATCTTATGTTGCTGTTTTATAAGATTGTATTTATATGTTCATCCAGGTAATGTGTTCTTGGAATACAAAAGTGAATTGGAAGAGGTTTACAAGGTCTATTGCCAAAATCACGATGATGCTATCTCATTACTGGAGGCCTATGAAAAGGATGAGAACATCCAGAAACACGTGCTCGAGTGTCTGGAGAAGCTCAGGTAAAGACAGTCATGGTGTCTCATAGATCTTCAAAACATTGCATGGTGTGGTTACTATTACCAATGCATGATCTCCGATCCGGTTAAGCGTATAAATAGAAGTCTTAATGCAATGAGTCATGGTTTTTAATAATACAAGTGTGAAATTTTAACAGACTAATTGTTTGGTACGTAACATTACACTTGAACAATCAATGGTATTTGAAATCATCCATAACATAGCTTGGAGAGTTGGTTTCTGGTTCATAGTAAACAAGGTGTGCAGTCTTCTAGTATGTGTCAACAGTAAGATGTGTCAGTGTAGAAACAAGCGCATTTTAATTCAGGTTTATGAATGGACTCATCTGATTGGATATAGGTTGACTAAAGGCATCTGTGGAATTCCCAAACAGGAAAAATTCTTCATCCGTCTCATTGTCTGCTTTTTTTATTTATTCATGATGTTATACTTTAACCTGGTTAGTATGGCACATGCCAAGTAAAGTACAGAGGAAAACACAGATGATAATAGATTTAATAAAAAACAAAAGGTTTGTCTCTTTCTGTTTCTATCCTTTGATCTATATAATAGTGGTTCAGTAATGCATGGCGAGAGAGGAATGTGCCTCACCTAGTTTCACCACTCGGTTGGTTTCATTGTTTTTGTGAGGGCTGCTGGTCAGCGTTTCATCCCAGTTTAGTTAAAGGAATAGCGCAGTCGAAAACAGGAATTGCTGTCATTTGCTTACCTTCATGTCTTTCGAAGCCTGTGTGATGTTCCCTTATTGGAACATAAAAGGGAGGATACCGGCGGACAGGGTTTATGTTAATCCAGGACTAGGCCTTAAGTTATATTAGGACATTTAAGTAGTTTTTACAATATATACAGTTCTGTGCAAAAGTCTTAGGCCACCATCAACAGCTTTGTTATTTTAGCAAAGTTTTAATGTCCTTTCATATTTATTTTTCAGATACAAACTAGAAAATACAGGAAATATGTACACAAAACAAAACAAAATTCATAACTAAATTTCTTCTTCAGGCATCAGTCAGTATTTAGTGTGACCTTTCTTGGCACGAAACACATCTTGAGCTTATTTGAGGAGACTGAAGTCCTGAAGTCATTTGATTAGAATTAGAAATTAGGATTAAATTTCATTTAGGTTTAAGAGATCCTGCAGTGGAAGGTGAATTTACCCTAAATACTTGACACTTCAGCTTATACTTTTATACAATTTTTAATACTACATACACATTTTCTGTATTTTCTGGATGTATTCTATTAAAGAGACTGAGAAATAATTATATATGATCACTATAACATTGCAAAAACAACAAATCTAATGGTAGCATGGTGGCCTAATGCTGCGTTCACACCAGCCGTTGTAGGGGCATCAAGCACGAGTGATTTCAATGTTAGGTCAATGTGAAGACGCAGCGCGAATGAGGCATTTAGCGCAGCGCTGTACATGCGATTTCCCCTCATTTGTAGGGCTGGGCAAAAAAATAGATTTTTCGATTAATCGTTTTTTAAAACGTGGTCGGTTAAAAATCGATTCTCAAGAGCAGAATCGATTTTTTTCATATTTATTTCCGCAAACATTGAACGGAGGAATGGAAGCATTTTAGATTTCGCAAGCAAGACTTGTGGCTTTTAATTTGTTTTTATTAATTACCCACTTGTAAACTGCTGTTCACTGTTCTTTTTTATTAATATAGTATTTATATTAAATCTATATTCATTGAGTTGAATCGAGAATCGAGTATAAAAACCTACCTGAGAACCGGAATCGAAAATGTAACCGAGAATCGGAATCGAATCGATTTGATAGCTTGTGAATCGAAATCGAATCGATCTGGTACATCTGAATCGATACCCAGCCCTACTCATTTGCGCTTCTAGAGTTGTAAAATGTGAACTTTGGCAGAAAAACGCGCTTCTTTAACCAATCAAGAGCTTGCTCTAGTAGTGACGTGATTACAGGAAGCAAGCGGAGTCGCAGAAGCCCCTCCCATGACGCAAATTTCTGGGTGAATGTCTCGATGACTAGAATTTTACGCGTGAATGAAGCAAGTAAACTGTAACCGTGGGTTCACATCAGCTGCGTTTGAGGCGTCAAATTCGCGGCTACCACGTCTAGTTTGCCACTTGAACATTTTGAGTTTACTTGCTTCATTCGCGCGTGAAATTCTAGTCATTGAGACATTCACGCGGAAATTCTTGTCATGGGAAGGGCTTCTGCGACTCTGCTCGCTTTCTGCAATCACGTCACTACTAGAACAAGCTCCTGATTGGTTAACGTGGGGCGTTTTTTTCCGCCAAAGTTCAAATTTTTCAAGTCGCGCATTTGCCATGACCATTCGCACGAACTAGACGCGTGAATGAGGCGGAATTGTGTCTACCGCGCCACGCTACACGCCTTATTTGTGCTGCGAGACCTTTAGACGCGCATCAACGCATATTTACATTAACTTTACATTGAGATCACTCGCGCTTGACGCTTCTACCGCGGCTGGTGTGAACGCAGCATAAATGTTCAAGCGGCAAACTAGACGTGAATTTGATGCTTCAAACAGTAAGACTTTTGCACAGTAACAAAAACATTACTGGTGCGCATCTTGAGACAAAACAATGGCACTGAAATATGTTAAAGCAACACCAAAGAGTTTTGGCTCTTTGCTCCCCCTACAGGTTAGAAGCGTAATTGTCCATTACCCACTGTCATAAATACTGAGGCATAGCTGGCTCTGATTGGATTGTAGGTCTGCCGTAAAGCAAGTTTTTGTAGTATTCACTCGGACTACAGGACCACTACCCGACGTTTGGAAACTTCTTTAGTGCGGTTTTGGCCGATAGAGGGCTGCAAAGCGAATGTGAAAGTGCTGTTCACCCTGTTTAGAGTGGATGAACGACTGAAACTGTTTTGGAAGCGTTATTTTAAGGTAAAAAAAACTCTTTGGTGTTGCTTTAAGAGGCATGCATTTTAGTCTGGGACTAGGATAAACCCTGTCTGAGAAACCACCTCAAAATTAGTTTCGTTTTCTCATAATGAAGGTGACCGTGACTAAATTTAAGTGAAGAACAACTTAATCCACCTTTTGAGAAATGTCCTTTGTGTTTCGTTATAAAGAAAATAATATTGGGTTTTGAAAGCCATAAGAATTTTCCAGTTAAACTTAAACACAATTTGCCTAAAGCAACAATGGCATTTATCATTAATCCACTTAACTACTGCTTTAATCCTAATGCATTTCCTGTTAGCGTAGTGTGTTTATTCGTTGTATTTGCTGTAGCACTTTGCATAACATTAGATCAAACAGAGAACAGAAGGAAATATTCGCCAGATTTTCATTCCCAGAAATGTTATTTAACTTGGAAAGCTTATTGTGGCGGGGGGTCTGAACTTGGGCCTGTTTGTATCAAATATCAGGGCATTTGCAAAATGAGCATTTACTTTGCCAAGATTACAGCTAAGCTTTATCCCAAATGGCTCCGGTTGGAAAACTGCTGTTGATACTTTGGCAAGATGGTACTGTAATAAAGCCACGTGTAAATTAGAGAAATAAATCCTTGGAGATCCAATAATGAAAACTTTCAGATTTGCTCTCAGAGACGCACTCGAGCACAAGACTGTCGTTTCATTTCGGCTCTCTGTTGGAGATCAGAGAGGGGCCAATGGAGGCCCCAGCACGGGCTTACTGCGCTCTTGAAGCTGGTCACCCGCGGCGTGCGGTGCCATGGCAACGGGCAGCATATTAATCGGGAATAGTTTTGCATTTGTTACCTTGCCTTTTTGCACTATCTAGTCGCGAGAATAGGACTTTTTTTAAGAAATAAGCTGTCTTAAACATGAACATTACTTCTAATAGCTTTCGTCCAATGAAAGATAAAGGTGGTTTAACCCAACACTGTGTTTTTTTTTGTTTCTCTTTCTCTTCTTCATCCTGACAGAGGGATATACCGTGAGTGGTAAGTTTAAAGCGACTGCATGTGAAGTGCCTGACAGCATGCTCAACATTTATTAACCAGCATAACCCTTTTCTCCTTGTGTTTGTGACCAGGGGCCTTGCTGTGTGTGTGTGTGCGCGCTGTGTGTTTTGTTGCCATTTTCTTGCCCGGGAGTCATATTTTGATAAATATGCACAAATTTAATGCAATTTGTGCTTTGGATTGACTTTGGTCAATTGCAAAGTCAAATCGAAATATGATTCCTGTGGGAAAATGTCTGTTTATTTTGGTTCATATTTCTTTATTTTTTGTCTGGCAGCTGACCTAATGCTTTCTGGTGGCATGTTAAACAATTATTAACACAATCTCTAAGCTGATGATATGGGAATTGAAGCTGTGAAACAATACAACAGTGATGATGTTTGTTAAAGTGCAGAAATGAATGTACAGTGAAGGAGGACTATATATAAAATCCTGGGTTATATTCAACTCTACGTTGGATAAAAAGGGGACAAATGCTGCTGCTGGGTTATATTTACTCACAAAAATGTTATACGGTATTTCACCCAACGATTGCTTAAAACCACTCAGCATAGGTTAAGTTAAAACCTAACAGCCTGGGTTCATCCCTTTTTGGTCCAACACTGGATTGAAAATAACCCAAATTGTTTGTGTATGTGTTGATTTATTTAAACAGGCTTCTTTCTTTGTAACATTGAAGATTTCATTATATTCAAGCCAAGTAATTGGCAGTCCCTCCAGAAAAACGTGATTATGCGATCGCATGATTTAACGCATAATCAGCCAAAGTCTCCATATTTATGCGGGGGACGCATTTTTTCAAATATGCTGCCCTTTCGCAGCATAAATTGCAGATTTCCATGCGCAAAATATGTGCGGCTTGCATGATTTCGTAATCCCTGCATTTTTGTAACAATTTTTTGTAACAAAATGTTTTTTTTTTTGCAATTTTTGCAAGTACACACAATTTCATCGCAAAAAATTGCATAAATATCCTGCATATTCCATCGCATTTTTTAAGAAAACGTGCCGCAAGATCAAGGATTTTTGCCCACAACAACCACAAAAAAACTCTGCGTTTTCTGGAAGGACTGAATTGGCTTCAGATTCATTTGTTTTTAAATATTTTGTTATATATGCTATAAAAAAGTTTGTTTTAATAAAAAATATATGGGCATCCTTAAA
Source organism: Paramisgurnus dabryanus (assembly GCF_030506205.2). Lineage (NCBI taxonomy): Eukaryota > Metazoa > Chordata > Actinopteri > Cypriniformes > Cobitidae > Paramisgurnus > Paramisgurnus dabryanus. The sequence continues at coordinate 48,983,876 of NC_133337.1, read as the reverse complement.
ATAAGATCCATTTACTTTAGAAAGAAAATATTCAATATAAAACTTGATTTCAAAGCTGTAATTGTTTGTTTAAAATTTACATTTGTGACCCTGGACCACAAACCACTATGCATGAGGACATATGCATCCTCTGAAAGCTGAATAAATAAGCTTTCCATTGATGTATGGTTTGTTAGGATCGGACAATATTTGGTCGAGATACAGCTATTAGAAAAAAATCTAAGTATTGAGAAAATTGCCGTTAAAGTTGTCCAAATGAAGTCCTTAATATAACAACACATATTATTAATTATATATACATACAAACATACATACATACATGTTTATTTATTTATATATATATATATATATATTTATATATTATTTATATATATATATATTTTTATATATATATATATATATATATATATATATATATATATATATATATATAAAAAAATATATATATATATATATATATGCTATTCAGTATTGTGCAAAAGTCTTAGGCCACCACCACCAGACTTGTTGTTTTAAAAGTTTAGTGTCCATTCATATTTATTTTTTAATCTATTTTATTAATATGCAAACAGAAAATACAGGAATATGTACAAAAAAAAATAATTTTCAGGACTAAATGTCTTATTTAAGCATCGTCTGTGTTTAGTGTGACCTCTCTTTGACACTAAACACATCTTGGGCGTTTTTTAACAGAATGAAGTAAAAAGACTAATTTCTTTAAAATTAGAAATTAGGATTTAATTTTATTTAGGTTGAAGAGATCCTGCAGTTTCCTGCTATTGCTCAAGTAGAAGGGGAATTTACCCTAAAAACTTGACACATCACATTTTACATTTTTATACAGTTTTTAATACTATATACACATTTGCTGTATTTTCTGGATGTATTCTATTAAAGAGACTGAGAAACAATTATATATGATCACTATAACATTGCAAAAACAACAAATCTAATTCTGGCATGGTGGCCTAAGACTTTTGCACAGTACTGTATGTGTGCAACTTATGAGGTTTTATGGTCCAGGGTTACATTTAGTCATTAAGTAAATGCTCTTATCAAAAGCAACTTAAGCAAAATAGTAGACCAAACAGTATAACTCATCAACAAATTGCTTTTACTTGTTTTAAATGTAATATCTTATGCAAATTTGCTTCTAAAGTACATTTATGTTGTTTTAAGGATGTTATATACCATATAAGAATATGTGCAGTATTCATTCAGAAGATGTGTGCTGTTCTCATGTTAAAATATCTTAGTGCCCTACTGTGTTTAATGTAACCGTGTTTTTAAAAAGGTGACAGTGAGCCAATGGATAATTGATGGATGAAAACGATTCTGTATTCTGTGACCCAGTCATGCTGTCAGAGGAGGATGAAGAATGCAACCTTAATAAGCATCGAAATATCTCTCCTCCTTTTGTTGTGTCACAGGGGAAAGACGAACTACATTAATCTGGGTTCCTTCTTGATAAAGCCGGTTCAGAGAGTAATGCGATACCCGCTGCTGCTGATGGAACTGCTCAACACCACACCAGAGTCACACCATGACCGCAAACAACTCACAGAGGCTGTCATGTCCATCAAAGAAATCAATGTTAACATCAATGAATACAAGAGGAGAAAAGATCTTGGTATGTGATGTACATGTTGAATATCATCATAGTGAGCAATAATGAAGCACTTGAAGTAATTAAAGGATTAGTCCAAAAAATCCAGATAATTTACTCACCACCATGTCATCCAAAATGTTGATGTCTTTCTTTGTTCAGTCGAGAAGAAATTATGATTTTTGAGGAAAACATTCCAGGATTTTTCTCATTTTAATGGACTTTCATGGACCCCAACACTTAAAAGTTTTAATGCAGTTTAAAATTGCAGTTTCAAAGGACTCTAAACGATCCCAACGAGGCATAAGGGTCTTATCTAGTGAAACGATTGTCATTTTTTGCAAGAAAAATAGAAAATATGCACTTTTAAACCACAACAACTCATCTTCCTCCGGCTGTGTGACGAGCCAGCACTACCTCACGTAATTGCGTAATGACGTCGAAAGGTCACGGGTTACATATATGAAACGTACATTTGCGAACCATCTTAAACAATAAACTGACACAAAGACATTAATTAGTATCATTCCTCATAAAACAACGTCGGAACGGTCCTCTTTCTCCACACTTGTAAACACTGGGGCGTAGTTTCGCATACATCATCCGTGACCTCTTGACGTGGTGACGTATTACGTGAGGTCGATCTGGCGCATCACACAACCGGAGGAAGATGAGAAGTTGTGGTTTAGAAGTGCATATTTTTTATTTTTCCTGCCAAAAATGACAATCGTTTTGCTAGATAAGACCCTTATGCCTCGTTTGGGATCATTAGGAGTCCTTTAAAATCGCAATTTTAAACTTCATTAAAACTGTTAAGTGTTGGGGTCCATTAAAATGAGAAAAATCCTGGAATGTTTTCCTCAAAAAACATAATTTCTTCTCGACTGAACAAAGAAAGACATCAACATTTTAGAGGACGTGGTGGTGAGTAAATTATCTGGATTTTATTACTCCTTTAGTAGTTCACCCTGATAGACAAATGCTCTCAAATTTTACTCCGATTAATGTGACTTCATTTCTTCGGTTGAATGTAAATGTATAATTTTATATTAAAATACTGTCATGTTATGTAAGGAAGTATGAGGGTCAACATAGCTCCAAAAAGCACATATAGAAAGTAATTCAAATGACTCCAGTGGGTTCATAAATGTCTTCGAAGTGAAACAATAGGTTGTGAAAGTAAATGATTAATATATTAAACGTATTTAGCCATCAAAACACTGCATATCCATGGAAACATAGGTCAGCTATATAATATTAACTGCCTGTTGTGTCTCCATGAATATTTTATAACTCAACAGCGCCATCTTTTGTTTATAGTGGTGAAGTATCGCAAGGGTGATGAAGATCGACTCATCGACAAGATCTCAAAGCTGAGTATGCACTCCATCATCAAGAAGTCCAACCGAGTAAGCAGCCATCTGAAACACCTGACTGGATTTTCACCTCAGGTACCTCTCAACCCTGTTATCATCACATCAACATTACCAAATCTGTTCACAAGCTCTGTTTACCAAACTTTCCTTCACTCTTTCTCAGATTAAAGATGAAGCTTTCGATGAAGCAGAGAAAAGATTCAGACTCCAGGAGCGACTGATTAAATCCTTCATCAGGGATATATCCCTCTATCTACAGCATATAAGGGTACTGAAACCATTTTTAAACATACATGAATGTACATTATTATTACCAAAAATTATGCATTTTATCTACTTAAAGTGCAATGCTTTACTCACAACACTAAGGTCACGGGTTTGATAACTTGAATCTGCTATAAATCACTTTGGAAAAAGTGTCTGCCAAATGCATTAATGTAAATGATGATCAAAGTACGCGGATCAAGACAATAAAATCGTTTTTAATGTTAAACAGGAGTCTGCGTCAGTGAAGGTGCTGGCCGCCATCAGTTTCTGTGACGTCTATACAGAACGACAACAGCAGATGGATCCTGAACGCTTCCAGAAAGCTCATCGGTGTATCAGCGACAAACAGTTTACAGAATTTGTGAGTATTGAAACTTAAAACCACTTCACATTGATGCTACAGAGTGAAATGTTGCGGTCATTAGCTGCCATGGAAAGCATTGCGGTTACTATTGCTCATGCTAAGTTTCTCATAAGTATTGAACTTTAGTATGTACTGTAATAAAGATTTAAATGTTTAAAGGAATATTCCACTTTCATCAAAAATAATCTGATATTTTACTCACCCCCATGTCATCCAAAGATGTTTATGTTTTTCTTTGTTCAGTCAAGAAAATTTTAATTTATAGTTTGTTTTTTAAGGAAAACATTTCAGGATATTTCTCCATATAGTGGACTTTAGTGGACCTCAACAGTTTACAGTTTCAATGCAGTTTAATAGTGAATTTTTAATTCAGCTTTAAAGCTGAAATCATAATTTAATCATAATTTTTGCAAGAAAAATACGTACTTTTAAGCCAAAACTTCTCGGCTTGCGCTAGCCATGTGATGCGCCAGCGTGACCTTCTGTATTACGTTATCATGTCAAAGGGTCACATATGACGTAAGCGAAACTTTTGCCCCAGTGTTTAAAAGTGTGGAGAAAGAGGATCGTTCCGATGTTTTGTATGTGGAATGATATCAATTAATGTCGTTGGGTCAATTTATAGTTTAAAACGCTCTGCACACTGTAAAAAATGACTTTCTTACTTAGTATTTTTGTCTTGTTTTCAGTAGAAATATCAAATAATTCTTAAATCAAGATGTATTTTCTTGATGAGCAAAATTACCTAAGAAAATAAGTCTAGTTTTTAGATAAAATATATCAAATTTAAGTGATTATGTGCTTAAAACAACCAAAAAAATCTGCCAATGGGATGAACATTTTTTTATTTAACATTACATTTATTTTGAATTAAGCTTTAAAGAAAAAGAAAAAAATTCTCACCACATCGGCAGATTTTTTTGCTTGTTTTGGGCACAAATTCACTTAAATTTGATATATTTTGTCAAAAAACTAGACTTATTTTCTTAGGTCATTTTGCTCATCAAGAAAATTCATCTTGATTTAAGAATTTTTAGATATTCGTACTAAAAACAAGACAAAAATACTAATTAAGAAAGTCATTTTTGCAGTGCAAGTGTGCGTTTCACATATGCACACGTCACACGCCTAGTGCATGACGAGAAGTTGTGGTTTAAAAGTACATATTTAATATAAGCTGCATTAAAACTGCAATTTTAAACTGTTGAGGTCTATTAAAGTCCACTATATGGAGAAAAAAAAGTGTTTCTTCTTGACTGAACAAAGAAAGACATATAAATCTTGGATGACATGTGGGTGAGTAAATTATCCAGATTTTTCCTATGAAAGTGGAGTAATCCTTTAACATTTTGAGTTTTTGAGTGCCACAGAGATCATGTATTTTTGTAGGCCAACCCGGAAGTTATCGGGACACTGCTTCCCTCAACAAAAATCCCATTTATTTTTCCCATAGATTCTTGGTTTAATGCAAAAAATAAGCTCTGCGTTTAACAAAAGTCTAAAACACTCACACGTTGTGTCCAACATGATAATCTTCACAGATGAACACAACTTTTATGAATTTTGAAGTCTAAATGCGTTTACTTAAAATAAAAAGCAAACCTTAGGCTACAAGCGAACTACTCCATGTTCATTCGACCTCAATGTCATCACCACCAAGCTTCTGACAACTCTTTCAAATTGTATTAAAACATGTTCCCTGTTAAGGAAATACTCTGTGGATGAATCTTTGTTGGGAATTGTGCCCATGTTGCGTTGTTTTTGAGATCTTCATGAGTGATGATGTTTAAAGTCGGCAATAGCATTAGTAGTCCCATGTAGCATTTTGTTAGCAACCACCCTTTTTAAGACATGTAAAAGTCATAAAGTGAGGGTATTACTGGTGTGTTTTGTGTTGACGAACAAACGTGGAAAATACCAAAATCCCATTAAAAATACCAATGGACTATGAAACCGGAAATCCTAAAATGCTAACTAACTTCTGGGTTTTGCCTACAAAAATATGTCACGCGGCACTCTATTTAGTAATCGCTTTGTCATGTATCCCTAGCAACAAACAGATCAATGCAGTATATTCCCATAATGTCGAATCTCATTGGTACTGTAGTGTACACTAGTGGTAGTAGTGCTGTCACAAGACACCAATTAAATTCAATGATATCTCCACACCGTGTATTTAAACTTACCACACTGATGTGTATGTTGTTACGAGGCTGTGTAAATTATTCAAGATTTTTTGTATTTTGGTGAGCTATTCGTTTAAATCATTGTTCAACCTCACGTTTGTCTTTCTTTGAGCAGAAAGAGAGGACAGAAGCTCTGGTCATCGCTCCCCTCACCCAGTTGCTCAACATGTTCGCCGGGCCGCACAAACTGATACTGAAGCGCAAAGACAAGCTTCTAGACTACGACAACTGTAAGGAGCGCGCGGAGAGGTTAAAAGACAAACGCGTTCAAGAGGAACTCCAGGCCGCCAGGAACAACTACGAAGCCCTGAACGCCCAACTGCTCGATGAGCTGCCGAAATTTCACCGCACGGCCGAAGAGCTGTTTATTAGCTGCGTGAGAGGCTTCTCCCAGGCCCAGAAAGACTTCATCTCGCTCACAGTGCGAGAGCTCACGCCACTACTGCAGGTCAGGAAATCATCTGAATCAAGTTGTTTTTGTCCCCCTATTTCTTTCATGCATCATGTTTTTATCTCTGTTTTCTCGGTAGCTGTCTGGATTGGCTGGTACAGAAGGGAATCTGGTATCCTTGTTTCAAGAGGAACACACACGGGTGATGGATTTACTCCAGAGCTTCAGTTTCTTCCCTGACAACCTTCCCACTACTGTGCGCAAGACGATTGAAAAGAAGACTGTGGAAAAACAGAGCTCCAAGAAAATTCAAGGCCCTGTGAGTTTCCATAATTCAGCCTATTTACAGTATACAGACGTTAATGCAACAGTATTTCGTCTTTTCTCACTCTCTTATTTTTCTCTTTTATGCTTGGCTGTGTAGCCAAACTACGTGCTGCAGACCGACAAGCAACGAGCCGGGCTTTTGGCAAGATACGGACCAGAAAAACTCTTCCAGGCTGAGAGGAACTTTAATGCAGCACAAGACCTGGATGTGTCTTTACTGGAGGGGGATATGGTGGGTGTCATCAAACAACAAGATCCCATGGGCAGTCAGAACCGCTGGCTTATAGACAATGGAGGTTTGTGATACATTTTCTATATGTGGTGCCATTCCATAAAGTTGCCTTTCCACTGTACATGACAGATGACGGATGATAAACTGGAATACATTCATTCCCTATGGAGAGCCGCAAAGGGACTGCGTGGGGTGCTGACCATCTGCGGATGCGTAATTTCTATATCCAAACTGAGCTTTTATTGCAAAAAATGACTTTCTTACTTAGCATTTTTGTTTTGTTTTCAGTACAAATATCTAAAAATTACTAATTAACCAATTACAATAAGTCTAATTGACCTACGAAAATAAGTTTAGTCTTTAGACCAAAATATAAACTTTAAGTAAATTAGTGTTTAAGGGGTGGTTCCCATTTTGCGTCTAAAATCGCGTGGAAAACACGATCATCGGTTGTTTTTTGTCACATGACCTTCAGTCCGCTTGCGACATTTTGTTGAGATGTTTTTAACTCGATGCGGTGCGGACGCGCCTGAAAAAAAGCGTGTTGCACCACGTGCGTGTCATGACCGCTTATGTTCCCTTATGAGCGCGCCTACATTTAAAATAACGAACTTGAGCGCGCAAAAGTCGCAATATGTGAATCGTCTCTTAAACAAGCAAAAAAATCTGCCAATGGAATAACAAAATTTTCTTGAAATAAGTTTATTTTTTCATAAACACTTTTAACTTTTTTCATATCCATTAGACTTACTTTCCTAGGTCATTTTGCTCATCAAGAAAATACAACTTAATTTCAGATTTTTTTATATTTTTACTGAAAACAAGACAAAAATACTAAGAAAGTAAGTATTTTTTGCAGAGTAGTATTTTGTCTTGTTTTCAAAATACAGTACAAATATAAAAAATTATGTACTTTTTATGATCAAAATGACCTACGAAATTAAGTCTAGTTTTTAGACAAAAAAAATAAAATTTAAGTGAATTTGTGCTTAAAACAAGAAAGAAAATCTGCTGATGGGGTAAATAAAATGTTCTTATTTTTTTATTAAGTGTTTACACTGCACTGCAAAAAATGATTTTTATTTTTGTCTTGTTTTAGTTAAATGAAGATGCTTTTTCTTGATGAGCAAAACGAACTAAGAAAATAAGTCTAGTTTTTAGACCAAAAATATCAAATTTAAGTGATTTTGTGCAGATTTTTTTTCTTGAAAATCATTTTTTGCAGTGTGTAAAAAATGACTTTCTTAGTATTTTTGTCTTGTTTTCCGTAGAAATATAAAATTTTCAAATCAAGATGCATTTTTCTTTAAGAAAAAGATGCAAGTTTTTAAGAAAAACTAAACTTATTTTAAGATTTTTTTCTAACCCCATTGGCAGATTTTTTTGCTTGTTTTAAGCACAAACACCCTTAAATTGTATATTTTGTCTAAAAACTAGACTTATTTTTCTAGGTCATTTTGCTCATCAAGAAAATGCATCTTGATTTTAGATTTTTTTTTATTTGTACTGAAAACAAGACAAAAATACTAAAAGTATTTTTTACAGTGTAAGAAAAATGTTTTTTACGTTTTTTTTCTTACCCGTTTGGCAGATTGTTTTGCTTGCTGTTAGCACAATTTACTTAAATTTTTTGGTCTAAAAACTAGGCTTATTTTCTTAGGTAATTTTGCTAATCAAGAAAATGCATCTTGATTTAAGAATTTTTTGATATTTTTACTTAAAACAAGACAAAAATACTAAGTAAGAAAGTAATTTTTTGCAGTGTAGGATGTGTAAAAAATTGTGCAACTTAACCGAATGCGATACGCAGACTGGAAGTGATGTATTTTAGTGTATTCCAATCAAAACACTATGCGAGGTAAAAATTATTAATCCTTTTATTGTTTAACTTTATCAGTAACGCACTTGAATTCTTTAAAAAAAGGATTAATTACTGATAAGTAAAAAATCATTAATTTAATATTTATACATTATTATTATTTTAATCTTGTCTCCATATAATCTCTCCAAAAATATAATATAATATAAATATAATCTCTTAAAAAAACAAAAGCATCTTTGTCATATATGCATAGCTTTTTATAAATACTAGAATGAAGTCACTGATTAAACTGAAATTTCATTATGACTGCCACTAGGGGGTGAACTCTCACAGTCCCATCCAAATGTCGTATACAGTGGAAAGGCAGCTTAAGTATTATGTTCAGTATTTAATTTTAGCCAATAACTGTTTTATAGCTGTTATGCACATAATTTGTTTGGCTAAAGTCTGTTTTTTGCATAAGTGAACAACGTTTTAGAAGGTGGGTGTTGTAAATGCATTTGGTTTCTTTTTCCTGTTTCTGCAGCTACAAAGGGCTTCGTGTACAGTTCGTTCCTAAAGCCCTACAACCCGCGCACGAGCCAGTCAGATGTTTCCATAGAGAGTCAGTCATCAAATGAGTCGGGCTACGGTGGCTCCTCCCCTAGGTTCTCACGGCAGAACAGCGACAGCACTCTCGTCTTCAACCAAGAAGCAGCGACTGTCAGCTTCTCGACGGCCACGCCTCCCCTCCAAACACACACTCGCCATGACACGACCCCTAGGAAAAACAGAGAGGCCTCCACCAATCAGAGAGATTCCCTCGACCCCACCTACAGAAACTCCCCAAATGGCAAAGAACCGTCTGAGACAGCCTTACGTATTAACAGGGACTATGAACCTTCATACAGAAGTCCCACCAATCACAGAGACTCTTTAGACTCAGGTCAGATCACTCCGACCAATCACAGAAACCCCTCGGACTTCTCAGAGACGGACTCCTCCAATAGGAACTCTAGATACGAGTCGTCTTCGAGGTACAGCAATGGTTCAAACGGTTCGCTGCAGAGACGAAATGGAGATTATTCGGTACAGCAGAAGAGTCCACAGTTCCCTCCTGATGAATATATAGATCCAGAACCAGAGATGGATGGCAACCAGGTATGTTGTATTTAGTAGCACTGCAAAAAATGACTTTCTAACTTAGTATTTTTGTCTTGTTTTCAGTAAAAATATCAAAAAAAAATTAAATTAAGATGTATTTTCTTGATGAGTTTTTAGACAAAAAATATAAACTTTAAGCAAATTAGTGCTTAAATCGAGCAAAAAAAATCTGCCAATGGAATAAGATTTTTTTTTTTTTATTAAGTGTTTATGAAAAAAATAAACTTATTTCAAGAACATTTTTATATTCCATTGGCAGATTTTTTACTTGTTTTAAGCACTAATTTACTTAAAGTTTATATTTTTTGTCTAAAAACTAAACTTATTTTCCTATGTCATTTTGCTCATCAAGAAAATACATCTTAATTTAAGAATTTTTTTTTATTTTTACTGAAAACAAGACAAAAATACTAAGTAAGACAGTCATTTTATATATAGTACATATTGTAAGATTATATACATTAAATAAATACTTGGGTTAGCTTAACAAGGGTCATGGGTTCAAGCCTAGGGAACATGCATAGCATACTAATACAATATTTTTCTATAATTCTCTGTATTAATTTTTTTACTTTATTTTCCTTTAGATATATTATGCGCTCTACTCATTCAGTGCCCGGTGTTCGAATGAACTCAGCGTTTCAGCCAATCAGAGGGTCCGAATTCTTGAGTTCCAGGACATGAATGGAAACCAGGAGTGGTGGCTTGGCGAGGCCGGGGGGCGAAGGGGTTACATCCCATCCAATTACATACGCAAATCGGAGTACACATGATCTTTAGCCACACCGGACGACAACTCAGTGAGGAGAAAAACACTACAATAGGACATGTTTGTGCCTTAACTATTACGGAAATGCACTGATGTGGTGAACTGGTTATTGCTGCCAATACTGGATGAAAAACATCACCATAATAAAAGCATTTAATGCTCCAGTCTCTGTATTTTGTAGAAGTGAATGTAACTCATGTGTGCCTCCTAGTGGTTAAAGAAGGAATAGCACACGACTGTAAAACGTTTGGGTTGGGCGTGCCTAATCTACCAGGGTACTCCGGTTATAGTGTTAGCGCTTAAATGCTCGGTAGAGAGCTTAAATCTCTTGAATGTTTAAGAGTGGACTTGTTTAGGACGTGTGTATGACACTGGAGAGAGACTTATGTTGATCTTCCAGTACTGGCATGGTGGTGATGCCCGTAAGCATGCGCGAGTAAATGAATGAGTGTTTGTGTGTTAGAGACAAATGCATTGAGTTGAGTGTGTTTGAATCATTACAGCTCTCAGATCATAGCAATATTATCACTGGTGACTGTTTCATATTCCTGAAAAATACATAAATGAAATGCAGCAGACACTTTTTTAAGGTACAGTGTTTTTTTACCTTTTTACTTTTGATAGCATTGAGTTTGCACTTGTGAATGAATTTGCAAATTTATCCTGTTGTTTTGAGCGGTTTATAAGGGCACCATTGAGCTAATTTTTTGATGTGATCCCTAAAATATGATCCTCCTGTCATATTTATCTGATGCTGTATATACTGAGAATGTTCTTCTGCACTCCAGTGTCAACTGATCTGTTTCTCTTCTTTTGAATACAAATAAATCAGTTGAAAACAATAGTTGTTTAAGTGTATTATTATCAAATAATGAATATTAATGAAACTGTTAAAAGCCTACACTTTAAGAAAGTTACACAGTCACTGGGAAGGGTCCTAATACCATTTAGGTATAGATATGTACCTGCAAGTTACCAATTTGTACCCTTTAAAGGTACTAATATGCACTATTTGGGTACAAATATGTACTTTTTGAAAGGGTACCACCCTTATATAAACACAAATCCATGAACACATCTTTTATTTGCTTGATCATCCATAATAACTGTACAACTAAACTGAATTTTAGTTTAAGTAACACCTACAGTGGCCCCTGCAAAGCTGAAATTTTCTGGATGTGGAAACAATAGTCAGTCCAATATGGTTTCCCCAAGGATATTTGGTGGGAGAAAGTCCCTATCCAATGCTCATCCCTGGCCACCCCATGGGTTCTAATGAAACCTTCATTCATGGTTTTGAAGGAACCCACATTGACTCCTTCTGGATCCTTACTGCAGCTCATTGCATATAAGTATGGCTGCAAAATGGACCAGCCTTTTTGCAGATAGACTAAACGTTTGTCTTACTCTACAAAAACACAAACTTATTCACTAATACATGGCTGTCCACATTTGCACATCAAGAAAACCCGGCCCTCCAGTCACAGTGAAGTAAGCACCATAGATCTTTTTAGTAGTTTTGTTAGATAGACTAGACCAGTGGTTCCCAAACTTTTTCAGCCTGCGGCCCCCCTTGTGTACGGTGCATTCCTTTGCGGCCCCCCAAAGAAAATGTGTGACTAAAAACTGTTCTAAAACTCAACATTTTAATAAAAGAACATAAAAATTATACAAACAATTGTGCTTTTGGTTAGTAGCCTTATTTTTTAAAAGTTTAATTACACAGAATTCACGATAAATTAATGTATTTCATAAAATTGGGCCCCCCCCCCGGGCACCATCTCGCGGCCCCCCTGGGGTGCTTTATGACTAGACCATAAAGCACCTTAACCTTATAATTTCCCTGATGCGCTCTCTTCCATTGGACTTTGTAAGTTAATATAAAAGTCTGGGACAAAACTTGTAAATGAAGCTGGGTTAGTGAATTCTGGGTTCACTAATCTGGATCATGGTTGGATCAAATAAAGACATTTTCTGGATTAATTGAAAACAAAGGTTGAGTTTCTTCCTATTTTACACAACCATCGGTTAAAAAAACATGTGAAATTCTGGATTAGTTTTTTATAGACGGATGCAATTTTTGATATTTAAAAATGGGGCACAATCCAATGTCATAATGATGCTGAATGAGAGCCAGGAGATTATTTAAAATATCTCTGACTGTGTTTGACTGTCAAAAGTTAACACCTATGGCTTGAAGGTGAGTAATACGAGCTAATTTTCATTTTGGGTGAACTATTTCTTTGAGGCTACACAGATGAAGTGATAAATTAGTATGCAACAAATGTCATTTTGATAAACTATTTTTACATTACTTGCTTATGGCAGTAATCAGACTGAGGAGATACTGGTGGGGCTGGGTGGTACTAACCTTGAGGAAGATGATGATGCAAAGCAGTTTCTGGAAGTGGAGAAAGTCTTTATGAAAATTTTAAATATTATTATAATGATATAGGTCAGTGGTTCACTCCACCTATGTGTGTATTATGTGTAACTCTTTCTAGGAGTATATTCAACTTTTACATATTTTAAAACAATACTTTGGCAATAGGGAGTCCTAAATGAACAACATGATGTCATGATGAATTTACCCTTTCCTATGATTGTTGGCATCACAATATGTAGCTTAACAGCTAACCAGCAAAACTCAACTGTTACACAACTGCGCTGCAACTGCGCCTAGTGCATAAAAAATACATATAAGATACACAATAATAGAAAATATTAGAATCATATTGCTTTGACATTTTCATTTAAGGGACACTTCACTTTTTTATATATATTTATTTTTCAGCTCCCCTAAACATTTGATTTTTTGTTGACAGTTAAACATTTGATTTTTACTGTTTTGGACCATTCAGCTGATCTCCGGGTCTGGCGGTACCACTTTTCCTACACTGTAAAAAAAACCCGGGCACAATAAATTACAAAAAAATTTCAAAATGCACAAAAATACTAGCCTGGCTAACACCAGACCAGTCTCATAGAGAATGAGATGTGATCTGGGAAACACATGCTCATTTTCTTGTATTTGTGGCGTGGTTTACGAATGCCTAGAGCTGTTTTTTGGGCGCTAGGAATGTCTATCAAATGCGTCTGTACGTAGCTCATAGCCAATCTTTTCAATTATACCAGATGACGTATGAGCGACATCGACTCAAACGTCAGCAGCTTTTATCGGTACATGTGCGCACAGCTGAAAGCTATGCAACTAAACCGGTAGCTGTATATTGATATTGAAAAAAAAACACAACTTAGTGGCACTGTGACAACCACAGGACAGGCACAATGACAATATGATATTAATAAATACCCCTTACCATTTATAAGTTAATTGTACTTCGTCGACGACGACGCCTAGCAGGTTGGTCCTATAAAACTCAGTGGCTATCATGTCTTGCCATATCCAAACATCCTTCTTATATATGAAATTGTTTAAAGCAACACAAAAGAGTTTTTGCTCTTTGCTCCCCCTACAGGTTGGAAGCGGAATTGTCCATTACCACTGTCGTAAATAATTTAGCCTACTGCAGCAAAGCTGGCTCTGATTGGATTGTAGGTCTGCCGTAAAGCAAGTTTTTGTAGATTTCACTCGAACTACAGGACCGCAACACGACGGTTGGAAACTTCTTTAGTGCGGTTTTGGCCGATAGAGGGCTGCAAAGCGAATGTAAAGTGCCGTTAACCCTGTTTCGAGTGGATGAACAACTGAAACTTTTTTTGAAAAACGTTATTTTAAAAGAAAAAAAAACTCTTTGGTGTTGCTTTAAACTTGCGTTCAAAACTACTTAGAACACTATCTAAGGCTGCATTAAAAAGTAACTTCGCATCTGCTGCCATGTTGGATAAACAAAACTGCTCGGTGTGTCGCATAGATGTCGTCATCGTCTTGCTGCCCCTCCCCATTCTGTGATTGGTTCCCTATTTCAGGGGAAAAATTGGTCCATAGTTTCCCTGCTAGACTTGTAGCATGAACAAATGCGCGCAAGGCAAGATGGGGAAACCCAGGCTACAAAAATCAATTTTTTTCTGTAATTTTACAAGAACATTGTAAAAAAATATGTAGAAAAAAAACGGAAAATTGTGGCAGCTGGGGTGCTGGAAAAATACCATAAAATAACAGGCACAATAAACTACAGAAATTTTCTGTAATACAAAAATATAGTTATTTCTGTAATTTTACATTTACATATGTTTAGGGACTGGTAATACAAAATACAGGAAATAATTAAGTTAATTATAATGACAAATTCTACCAAAACGAATAGTATGCTACTAAACTATGTATAATAAAAAAATCTTAATTTCTTTATTGTTTAAAAGACCAATCACCAAGAATTTTATGAAGTCAAGAATGTTAACCATTAATGTGATGTAAATAATATTAAACCACACCATGACGATGTCTTAACAAAATATAAGCACATTTTAGCTCCTCCAAGAAGAGCATTAAATTTGATAATATTCAAAATATGAAAACGACGAAGTTACGATCATATTGAGTCTAACATTAAACTAGCATCCAGAGTCTTGTCTGAATGAGTGCTTGTCATACATTGCTGACAAAAAATGTGCAGTTTAAAGTGAACTTGTTTTCAGGGTACACAGAATGTACTGTTCGTGCACTTAAATAAACCAGGCTTGATGACTTATGCAATATCCGGAGGCTCCAGCCTTCGGATTAAAAACAGCCAATAGCGGTTAAAAAACTAACAAACGAGTTTGAAAGTGGGTGGTGGGGAACACGATCGTGATTTTAAAAAGTCCCCAGTTGAAATTTTGCCCCTGTATATATGAGTGTATGTATTGTTACATGCATCTTTGAGGTACTAAAACGTGCACTCTTTAGGTACAAAGTTGTACTTTTTAAAGGGTACCAGCCTATTGACAGTTTTTGTATCTTTATTTCTGCGAGTGTATATTGTAGCTCTTCGTTTGAAAATCAATGTTGTTGGGTAATGATTGCTAAACAGCTAACACAGAAATGTAAGGTCCAGGGGTCATTTAGGCTCAGGTCAATATAATTACTATTGCCTATAGTAGACGGGACACTTTTGTGGTGGTCGGTCTGCATCTTTTACTCTTAAAATCATGTATTTAATCATTCTGCTTTTGATGGGTTTGTCTGGCATTACTTCGCCAGTGCAATCAGCTCCGGTATGTAACATTATGTTAATGCTTTGACCTAGTTAAACTAAATAATAATACATTTACATGATTAACTGCTACTGCATTTGACTGAAATGTGTCAATTGTTTCAGGGTTTGTTAGATGAGTTGGCTACTTTAGTTGAAGGTGAGCAATCCACTGATTTCAATTGATTTATGTGTTTGTAAGTTTGCTAGCCTTATGCCATGGTCATTTCTCTCTCCTCCTGACAGACATATATGACTATGCATTTAGTGAGACAGAGGAATCATCCTCACCTGATATTGTTGATGAGACCATTGACTGGCTTTTTGACTTTTTGGATGAACAAGGCAAGTACTGGGAGACAATAATGCAAATGTATTAAAGAGTTTCAGTTTGGTGAAAAATGTCTTTATAAAACTGTTTGTTTTAGTCAATAAACAACATAATCTTTTGCAGCTTATGCAGAAATAAAGGTACAAACGCTGTCATTAGGGCAGTACCCTTTAAAAAGGTCCTAATATGCACCATTTAGGTACAGATATGGCACCAAAACTGTACCTTTGAGGTACCTAAATGCACTTTTTACACTGTTAGACTTTTTATTGTATATATGCGGTAACTCACTGGCAACTGCCGCATTACAGTACCATAATTGTACATGTTTTTACAGTAGGATGTCTTTACCGCAGTTCCAATTTACAGTATAATACCCTTACTGTAACCTAGTTTAAAAAATATATTGCCTTAAGGGGGAATCGAACCCAGGCAGTGTTGGGGGTAACGCATTACAAGTAACGCGCATTACGTAATAATATTACTTTTCGAAGTAATGAGTAAAGTAACGCATTACTTCATAAATGTACACATTAATATTTGAGTTAAAAAAAAACTAATGCAAGCTACTTTTCAGTTTAATTATTTCAATTTAAAAATAAAATAATAAGTTACTGAATTAAACTGAACATATTAACATAGAATTACACACTCTGTGCGCCTGAACAGTTTGAGTCAGAAACGGAGATGGCAGGCCAGAGCTTGATATTTTTGCGATCATAAAAAAACACCTGCAGGGCCTGAAAGAGATCAAGCCTCAGCCAAGTAAAAAAAGTAACACAAAAGTAACGTAAAAATAACGTAAGCATTACTTTCCATGAAAAGTAACTTAGTAACGCAATTAGTTACTTTTTTGGAACTTAATATTGTAATGCATTACTTTTAAAAGTAACTTTCCCCAACACTGACTGAACCCAGGTCACCCATGGCCATGTCATAGTTCTGTAACACTACCACAGTGCCACAGAGTCACTTGATAAAAGTTACTCGCTACACTCTCCAAGTAGCCTCTTTTGTCACTCTCCCGACACTCCAAGGAGCGAAATCTTGGCGTCACTAGTGTTTTAATGTCTTGAGTGAAAATCAAATCTGACAGTCAAACATTTATCCATAATCCCTTTCTTGTTTCTATCTACAATTCTCAATAAATTATTTACACTGCTGAAAAACAATTCACATTTTGAAATTTGCGTCACTGCTTAAAGCATAACAAGTAAATGTATTTCATTTCGTAGATTTATTTTATTTTTTCCATTTTATATGCTTTTATAACACTGTTTTATTCAACTACAGTAGTACTACTGCTGTTGTTTTACAGCAGTCTACCGCAAATTCAAAACATACAGTAAATCACTGTAAATTAAATTTGAATACCCACAATGCAATGCATATTTCAGTAATGAACTGGAAAAGAAAACTATGGTATTTTACTGGGCTTTTTGTGGTAAGTAACAGTAGAAATTACAGTTAAGTATTATTTTATAAAGGTACCGCCCTAATGATAGCTTTTGTAGTTTTGTAATTTCTGAGAGTGTGTGTTTAAAACAAAGATCATTATCAGTATGTGTTTGTCATACTTTGTGATCCTGAAATATTAAATAAATGCCTTCAGTGGTTTCATAAAGTTTGTGTTCAAAATGTTTTTTGGAAATTGATGCACAACAAGGTAATTTTCCTGTTTCTGTAGATGCATGTGACCCAAATCCCTGTGAGAATAATGGTGTATGTGAAGCCACCGAGAGCGGGGGCTTTACTTGCACGTGTCCAGAGCCTTATATCGGCAAAAAATGTCAGGATGGTGAGATCACGCTAACGGTACTGAAGCATAATTTTAAGAAACATTGTGTGTATTATTATTTAGCGTGTGTTTGTGTTTTTAATAGAGAGGAATGTGTGTAAGAATGTAAAGTGTTATAACGGTCTATGTGTCAGAACTCAACAACAGCCGTTCTACGAATGCAAGTGCCGACCACCTTACAAGGCCCCTTATTGCAGGAAAGGTAAGGGTCTCTCTCGCTCAAATTTTTCAAGACAAACAAATGTTTGTCTAATTATTTTTAAACTGTTTCAATCAGCCAATTGCAAAAAAAAAAAACAGTAAACTCTGATTACGCATTAGATTATGCGAGTATCTGGCAAACGCGATCATACACCCTTTAGGATGCGTCTGCAGCAGGCACTTATTTTGACAAGACACGTGATGCACAAAGGATCACTCGACGTGCAGAACACAAATTTTGAAAAAAGGAACCACACATACATGTTGTGACGAACTTTGCATCGTGCACCCCTTGAAAAAAGAAGTCACCGGCTACCACTGAATAAATTATTATAGAAAATATTATGGTATCTACTATAAAACATTTAAAAGATTTTTTCAAAGTTTACCAAAACCATGACATTTATTTTGTACTGCTTTTAATTTCACATTCATACACTGTAAAAAGTGGAAGTTGGATTCACTTAAAAAACTTTAAGTTGAAAAAACATTTTTAGATGTCACGAATTGTAGTAATTAAAAAAATCTACTTTGTTTTTCACTTAAAGTGAAAATATTTAAGAAAAAGAAAAATATGTAACCAATTGAAGTAATTTTGACTTTTTATAGTGTATAGCCAATCCCATTGTTAAAGGAACAGTATGTAAGAAATTTATATCAATTAATCATTAAATGGCCCTGAAATGTCACTAGACATTAAGAAATCATTTTCATTTCAAATACTTCTATCACTCACAACAGCGGTCCGGCCAGGATATTGTCATTTAAAAAGTGGAGTTGCAGCCCTCAACTGATGTTTATGTTGTCGTTTGGTATATTGGCCACCAGCTGTGTGATTGCAGTACCAGTTTTAGCCACACGTTTTGTGATTGCAATACCAGTTTTGGCCACAATCCTACATACTGTTCCTTTAATCTATGATGCCATACATGAGTTTATAGTTGAGGTATCCTTTAAAGGTTCTTGAGTTTAAGAAACCATACAGGCCGGCAAAAAAATAAACTTTTTGTAGTTTTATCTCTCTAAATACTTTTGTTTGCAATGTTAGCTTCTGCTTGCAACCCGAGTCCATGCCTAAATGGAGGAACATGTGTTAGAGGCCGTACAAGATCCAGCTTCACATGTGAATGTCCTGGAAACTACACTGGGAGATTCTGCCAAAATGGTAATGGGCCACATTGCTAAATTTATTTCCCATATATACATAATTGATGCATTAGTTATAATAATCTACAGGGCGTTTTCCCGGACAGGGTTTACATTAATCAAAGACTAGGCCTTAATTATATTAGGACATTTAAGTAGTTTTTACAAACAAACCTTACAAAAAAATCAATACTGGTGTGCATCTTGAAACAAAGCAATAGCACTAATATATGTTAAGTTATGGCAGTACAAGGTGTTTTTAAAATAAGGCAGCTCAAACATGCATTTTAGTCTGGGACTAGGATAAGCCCTGTCCGGGAAACGTCCCTACATGTGTGACCCTGTCTGTTAGGAGCATTAAGCGTAAGTTTGATTTCAATCTTTGACATGATTATACTAAATAAATATGAAAGATATTAAGGTTATATTTTCACAGAATGTTCCTTACATCATTTTTATAAGAAAAAAATTATATATGGGTTTGCAAACACAGGATCATGTCATTGTGTATTCAGATCCAAATGATTGCTATGAGGGGAATGGCCAATCATACAGGGGGTTTGCCAGCAACACAGTAGACGAACTAGAATGTTTACCCTGGAACTACTATAAGATTCCCTTAACAGCGCTTGAAGAGAAAGATGGCATTGGACCCCACAACTACTGCAGGTAAAAATAATGGAAATCTCTATAAATCTCAAAATGATATCACTGGTGGTATTGAGTTTTGTATTTGTCACTTAAGAAATCCGGATGGAGAACGAGAACCCTGGTGTTTTGTCAAACAGAAAGGCAAGCTCCGTTGGGACTACTGTAATGTCAATCCCTGCCATAAAAAAGGTATTGATTTTCCTTCTATCTTCTCTTATATAAACACAAATCCATGCTCACATCTTTTATTCGCTTGACCATCCATAATAACTGTACCACTATACTGAATTTTAGTTCCAGTGAAAGCTACAGTGGCCCCTGCAAAGCTGGAATTTTCTGGCTGTGGAAAGAAAAGCCAGTCCAGTATGATTTCTCCAAGGATATTTGGTGGGAGAAAGTCCCTACCCAATGCTCATCCCTGGCAGGCTTCACTTCAGTTTCGACCACAAGGTTCTAATGACACCTTCAGACATGGTTGTGGAGGAACCCTCATTGACTCCTGCTGGATCCTTACTGCAGCTCATTGCATGTAAGTATGGCTGCAAAATGGACCAGAGGTTTTGCAAATAGACTTAATGTTTGTTTTACTCTAAACCTCAAAATAAACCCCCACAAACGTATACACCAATACATGACTGTCAACATTTGCACATCAGTGGGTGATCAGAAAACCTTGCCCTTCAGTCACAGTTGTGTAATAGAGAAAGCACAATAGATCTTTTTAGTAGTTTTTCCTGCAAGATAATACAAAAAGGTTTGGGACAAAACTTGTAAGTACATCTGGGTAAGTGAATGCTGGGTTGTTTTGAGCCAAATAAACACATTTTCTGGATAAATTTCAACCAACGAATGGGTGACACTTTAAAAGGAACAGCTTACCCCAAAATAAAAATAAAAATATTTTAGCCATCCAAGGTTACGTGACTATTATTTTAAAGAGCACCTATTTTAAAATTCACTTTTTTAATATATTTTAGTGTGTAAATGTGTATTAGTAAAAGTTAATGATATGCAAAAGCTACATACCCCAAAGTAAACGATGATGCAAGTTACCATCTCCAACGTAAATCTCTTTTCTTGGACTACAACAAACACACGGATTGTAGGCAACAGTTTACTTCCGCGGATTGGTGACGTAGAGAAAACCCCCATTATCGTAATTCCTCCCGCTTTGGACTGACAGCCTGTAAGTTAACTCCTGTAAGCATTGCGCGCAAATCTTTAAAACATGGTAAGGAGCGTCACATTTCCAGCTGATGTCAGAGGTATTCAGGCCAATCACAACGTACAGATTAGTATTATACCAAATACACAAAATAACATTGTTTTTTAGCAATGAAATAGGTGCTTTTTAACTGAACACAGTTAGAATTATGTATTGAATAATATCCTGGCTCTTATCAGCTTTATAATAGCATTGGATAGTGCCCCATTTTTTAAAGGGGACATACCATGAAAATTTGACTTTTACCATGTTTAAGTTCTATAGTTGGATCCCCAGTGCTTTTATTAACTTAGAAAATGAGAAAAAGATCAACCCAGTAACTTAGTTTTGGTAAACCATTCTCCAAAAGCATGTGAAAAAATAGGTAATTGAAATTTGACTCCCCCTGTGATGTCAGAAGGGGATAATACCGCCCGTTAATCTGCACTTTCCAACCACGGCACTGCCATTTAGTGCAGAGATCAGCTCAATTGCATGTTAAAGGAATTTTTGCACATACCTACAAAGTGGCAACGTTAACATGCTATAAAAATTATCTATATGATTTTTGACCAAAACCCTCACATATATACGTTAGGGACACCAAAGATTTATTTGACATCTTAAAAAAGTCTTGTGAAATGTACCCTTTAAAGCTACAAAAAGTGTCATTATGAAGCTGAAAATAGCCAGGATACTATTTGACGTAACTCTGACCAATGCTAGACCTAGGATGGCTTGAGGGCTAATTTTAATTTTGGGTAAACTATTTATTTGAGTATATACACTGATGGTAAATGATGAAGTGATAAATCAATATGTAACAATGTTTTATTGCTTATGGCAGTGATGAGACTGAAGAGATGCGGGTGGAGCTGGGTGGTACTAACCTTGAGAAAGCTGACCGTGCAAAGCAGTTTCTGGAAGTGGAGAAAGCCTTTGTTCATGAGAATTATACACAGACAACTGAATACCTGTTAAATGATATAGGTCAGTGATTCACTTTGTCAAGAGGGAGTCCTAAATGGACAACATGATGAATTTGTCGATTCTTGTGAATAATAGCATTGCATCATGTAAAAATATTCTTATTTACTATAGTTTAATTCCATCTTATTTATCCTAGCTTTGCTGAAACTAAAGGGAGTAAATGGACTGTGTGCTCAAGAGACCGAATCTGTTAGAGCAGCGTGTCTTACCAGGGATTCATTCCCAGATCAAAAACAGTGCACCATATCAGGCTATGGAGTCACAGAGAAAGGTGAAACTTCTGTGTTGTTTCTCTGTAAATGTGTCTATAAACACCCAATGTGAATACAGCTCATCTCCTGTTTCTCTTTCGTAGATGAAGACTCTATCTCTCCTCAGCTGTTGGATGCCAAAGTTCTACTGATCCCTCAGAGGCGATGTATGTCCCAGCTAGCTTATGGGAACAGAATGGATGATACCATGATGTGTGCTGGGTATATGCAGGGAAAAATTGACTCTTGTCAGGTGTGTAACGTTAGTAACAACATAAACAAGCGGCTTTCGTCGTCAACGCGTAACTTCCGGTAAAAGAATAAATAACAACAAAGTGCTTTTGAAGTAGTTTTTATATCACAAGTTAAATAAACAACACGTAGATTACCTATGAAACCAAAACATTTGTTATTTTAGACGAGGTATTTTTTCAAGAGTTTAGTTTAGCAACTACTAGTCTATGGTCTGACCAGTAGTTGCTAAACTAAACTCTTGAACAAATACCTCGTCGAAAAAAAACAAATGTTTTGGTTTCATAGGTAATCTACGTGTTGTTGATTTTGCTTATGATATAAAAAAAAATAAAACCGGAAGTTCCGAACAGACGCGTAATCGCGTCACCGCCCGTGCCTCAGATTTAAACCGTACTCGTACCCAAAGAAAATTAACATAATTTATGTGATGTTTTTACCTATCAGGGTCCGAAAATCTCAATGTTGTGACATTTAAAAAAAGCTTTGTATACGAAGCTTAAAATGAACATGCTATTCAGTAATGAATATTGGATACCTTACACAATGTAGTAACTCATTTTTAACATCTTTATAGGGTGATTCTGGTGGTCCACTGGTTTGTGAGAAGGATGAAAAACATTATTTACATGGGATAGTGAGTTGGGGTGACAGCTGTGGAAAGAAGAACAAGCCGGGGATCTACGTTCGTGTCAACAAGTTTATTGACTGGCTCAGTATTAAGATGCGTTCATCTTAGGTTTGTGCTTCAAGAAATAGGAGTTCAATTGTTTAGAATAACTGAAGATTTACATAAAAATCATTTATAGATATATTCATGGCCTGTAATCAAAAGTTATTTAATTGCATCTGCCAATAAACAGCTTAACAAATTCTCAAACCATTATGATTTATTTCTAGAAGTAAGAGTTTGTTTACATAAAAAAAACAAGAATTATGCAAAAACTGTTTCATGCTCAGAAAAGACCTTTATTGGCATTCACACAGAAATTCACAGACAATGAAAAATGCAATCAAAATATATATCTCTAATCTCGATTAACCTCCGATGTGTAATGCGCTCATATTACGTTTGCAACAGGATCTTTCTGCAAAAAAAAAAAAAAAAAACTAAAATGCTGTAGCCAAATCTTAAAGTCAAATCAAGATGTTAACAGGAGCAATCAGGAGAAAACTGGAAACAGCCAAGCACTCTGCACCGCACCACCTTAACAGCTAACCAGCAAAACTCAACTGCTACACAACTGCGCCGCAACTGCGCCTAGTGCATAAAAAATACACAAGAGAAAATATTAGAATCATATTGCTGTGAAATTTCCATTTAAACTATAAAACACCTGCTCGGTTAGCATCAGGCCAAACGTGTCACTTGTATTAGTTTTTATAGCTCATTGCCTAGCCAATCTGCAATGTCTACCTCACACACCTATTGAAGCAAAAAAAAGCACATTTCAAAATTGTCCAATGATGTTTATTAAGAAAAAGTTGTTAAATTCAGATTAAAATGAACTTACTTTCTGGGAGTTTCAAAAACTTGAGGAAATAAACAAAAGCCAACTACCAAAATGAAAAGAAATGATTTAACCTAGCCAGCCCAGTTTAAGGATAAAGATCATTTAATATCACAAAGAATTCAAACGTATGATACAAAGCAATTTTGGGCAACAGAAAAACAAATCATTTAAAAAAGAAAAAATGTAGACCAAGTTACAATAACCTTTCGGTCAGATACATGATTATTTCGGTATCCTCAACAGATGACATTGTTCAATGTGATCCTTGAAGTTCCAACCACGTGACATCATCTAGAGGAAACAAACAAAAAATCTAAGTTTCAAAGAAATTTAAAGCAGAGGATCCTATACTTTCACATGTGTAAGTGTCCTAAACAACGTATTTGCTCATTACACAATCGATTTTGGTCATAGGTCGTACACAACAAACAGACAGTTTCTCTTTTATTCAGAAAGCACGTTAATCTAGGAAGAACTCTTCTATGTTGCTCAAATACCTGAATTTCTTTACCTCGAGGGTAAAATAACCGAAAGGTGAAATATCCCCTTCACAGCCACTTTAAGAGGTATAATACAAATATTATTGTCCATGTCATTTAATAGCTTGTAATTGCATGTGACAACCTAACAGCTTAAACCGGCTCTGAGAAAACACCCCGTATCCATCCTGCTTTCGCCTATGTCACGATAGACATGAGCTTGTGACAAGGATGATGAAAAGGTCTGTCCATTGTCCTTCAGACGTACCTCATCACCACCTCAACACTCAATGAGACCGACCTGCTCCATAGCAAACACCAATCAGCAGCAGGCAGCCAATGGTCGGATCACACACTAACTGCTCTCAAACTGCCCCAAACTCCTCTTTTGCAAACAGGAATCAGCAGCTTGGAGGAAAGAATTCCACATTTAGATGAAATGTGTACTATCCATATCCATTGATTTTAAAACAAACAAATAGTTACTGTACCCACGATAACTCTTAACCATATACACATGGATATGCTTTTTTTAAGATGAGTCTGAGATCAGCTCAACAGTGTGTTGAGATTCCAAAGAAGATTTTGTAAATAACAGTCGTGTCTAACTAGATTTCACACCCTTACATGAATCAGTACTGTACTGAACCATTGGAGAGGACAGCCCCCCTCAATGTATTTTGTGGTTATGGACCTGCAATAAAAAGTAAAACCTGACACCTATGGAGAGCGAATGCATCAACCACCAGTTAACCTACATTAAAATTCTATTTGGGCATGAATGGCTTGAGGTACTTTGTGTAAGAGGAAAGCAGGGTGGGGCAAATTTAAGAAAATGTCTTTGCATCACATCCCATTTTAAGTGATTTCAAATGATTATGAGCTCTATATTACTCATTTAAAGCATACTTTTAAGGAGATCCTTTATTGGACTTCTCATATAGCAAAATCTGTTCAATTCTGGGTTTTTAGGATATACAAAATGACAGAAGAACAGAAAAAAACACTCTGATTGGGTGTCTCGATGAGACAAATTTTAAAAAAAAAATCCAAAAATTTGCATCTATACGAACTCTTTAACCTACCCAAATTTCACGATTCACCAGTATCTCCGTTCGCCTCTGGAGACTTGGGTTTGCTTATGGATCTGCTTCTAGATCTTGATTTGGACCCTTTATTTGATCGGGGAGTGTGACTCCTGGAGCGGGACTTTGACTTGGATCTTGAACGGGACCTGGAAGCCGATTTCGACTTGCTCCTGCGTGGTGTGCGGGATTTGGAACGGGAACGGGAGTACGACTTGGATCTTGATCGGCTGTAGCGGGATCTGCTGCGGGAACGGGATCGACTCCTGCTTCTGGACTTGCTGCGCCTCCTGCGTCGAGGACTACTGGGAAAAAAACAGACATAATACAAGTTAGAAGTTTAAATCTTATAAAAAAAACCAGCAGCAGTAGCTTTAATGACACACAAAAGACTGTGATTTGCAAAACAACCCTTTAAAAATATCTGTAAATGAATGATATCAAGCGAAATAACCAAGATTTTGTAGAAAAGTTCGCTCATCCAAAAGTGAAGCAGCTGTTTATTACAAATCCACTCTGTTGACCCAACAACACCCATGTGTTTAGCATTTACTACAGTAAACCATCCTGAATTGTATTCATCGTAGTAATTGCTACATTTTGTTAATGTATACAATAGTATGCTGTAGTATTAACTAGTGAATTGATACATTGTTAAAAAAAAAGTATTTTATTGTTCTTTAGTGCGCTGCGCTTTATTGTTCTGAAGTGCGTTTAAGTATTTACTATAAATAAAAATATTATATTTTTGTATTTAGTATTTACTATAATTCATGTCAATACATTGTAGTAATAATTAAAACACTTTCTTACTGCGGTATTCTGTGGGTATTAACCTGTATAAACTACAGCTCGCGTTGGCTTCAGCACGAGGCGCGCGGAAGGCCTCAAACACGCACTACTGGTTTCTCAACATTTTATGTTACTTTATTCCAAACTGTACAAAGTAAAACGGTCGGGTAATTTAAAATACTAAATGCACGTATAAGGTCCTTGCCTGCGGCTTCGACCGTATCCTCCTCCTCCGCCTCCACCTCCATATCTCCTCGGCTGGGCTCCGCGACGGCTGTTGTGGGACTCTGGCGGGCGCCCGTATCTCGCCATCTGCACGCGCAGTTCGCGCCCGTCCAGCTGCGCACCGTCCATAGCGTCCATCGCATCCTCTGCGTCCCGTTTATCGTGGAACCTTACGAAGGCGAACCCACGACTCTCTTTCGTGTACGGGTCTCTTGGGATGTAAACATCTCCGACCCGACCGTACTTTTCGAAAACTCGCCGTAGGGCTTCAGGAGACGTACGGTACGTCAGATTGTCGACTTTTAAAGAAGTCATACCCTCGACGTCTGGCGGAGGCCTGCCGTAACTCATATTGAATTGCTAAGTCTACCGCAATTACGCAGAAAATAATTCAGTTACTTTTGAAATGTACGTAGAAAGCACTGGAACATTCGAACGCGTTCAGCAAAACACGCTGAACAGTCCACCCTCTAAAATGGCGGTAACAGGATTTCCGCGGTAGGTGGAGCTGGGTTTTATTTCCTGTGCTGGAGGATAAAATACTGCCGCATAAAGGCAACTTAGTGACACTACAAGCTCTTATGGGTACCAAATATTATTTCTAAAGTGACCCTGACAGTATATAGCAGCATAAATAATAATCAAATTCTTAATTTAGGAGCAACAAAGTTTGATCTCAATATTTGACATAATCTTAGTCAAGGTTATGCCTTCACAGAATGCTCTTTACAGTAGGGTGATTTTATGTAGAAAACCAACGTAATTCACAAAAATTACCTTACAGACAGGGTCACACAAAGAATTGAAGGAAATAATATTTAATATGAAATAATAATATATATGTGAAATAAAATTATTGATTAATTGGTCCTTCATAGAGAGGATATGGAGTAGTAGTATTTAGCAAAATATTATCCTTAAATTCCAGGATTCATGTACTTGTTTCAGATATTTACTTTTAACATTTAGCTACAAATTTCAAACAAAGAGTCGGGACTATCTTTCCCTAATGAATAAGGTTAACGTACATTTTGTTCACAAATATCCAATGATACCTCAGAATAACAACAATAACCCTATTATGCCCTTCATGCGCTGTAGTGAATTAGCCTACCTCACAATTTTCGCAAGGCAAGATCTGTTTTGTACTGCGCAAAACCCCAGGTTTGGATTTAAGCCTGACGTCAGGGGTGGCAAATAGTGCTTCTGATGACAGGAATACAGTACAGATCATTGGGTGGCAGGTCTTGTTTGAGAAGTTGTTTGAGACAAAAACTGTTATTCCTGTAGGGGGCGCTTGGCGGCTCAAAAGGCCCAATATAACCTTGAGTTACATCCAAATCTCAGGGTTATAATACAAATATATAATAATATAATACATTAAAACAAATAATTTTCACTTGTATTAACTACAAGTACTGATACCTGATATACACGTTAATATCCCAAAGCAGTATCGATTAAAAAATGTCGAGAAAATGGCCAACGACCGAGATGGGTGTATTCTTGCCAGCGCTGAGAAAAGTAGCATGTACCACGTGACAACATTTTCTATCTGGTGCTGTACTTCAGCCGCAGTCTGAACAATGTTATAAGATACCAATAGAAAACCTAAACAGCACAAACAATGACAATATGCTACATGGTGAATGCGTATAAAATTAAAAAATATATATAAAAAAATATTACTACTAATCTTAGCATATCTTATCTGACCAATCAGAAACAAGACCTGGGACGCTAATCTCCGCCCATTTTGAAATCCTGCCTCATAGTGACTACCATTCTAGCAATTTTATTTCTATAGGCACCGATTCGCATCTGCATCCCATCGCTCGAGCGCACGGAGAACAGAAGATACAGGGATGATGATAAATATACCGAGAAACTGTGTTACTATAGAGAGCATCTCACCCAGTTTTAAAGGCGATATTAACGCCTCAACTTCTCAAAAGATGCCGACAATGGAAGCAGAGGCAACCTTGTAAAAGAGACGTGATAAAGCAGCCTATGGCTGCAGACAAAACAGCGACTGTGGGACTCGGTGCTGAGCTTATAGGGCATTAAGAGCACAAACTAATCCTGTGCCTGACAAAAAACATAAAAACTAAAATCGCATTTTGGTTTTATGAAAATAAGATGTTTTTAAAGTAGACGGAGCAGCAGTAGGATCGCAATCATTTAGTGTTATTTTAATTGTATGTTGTGTGAAATGGGAGCTTTGACAAGCCGTCAGAATGCCGGAGTCGAGGAGGTCGATATACCGTCAAATTCTGTTTACAGATATCCACCCAAAACAGGTGAGATCAATGTTTGTTTTTAATTATTTCGTAAATGTATTTCAATGATCTATCTATCTATCTATCTATCTATCTATCTATCTATCTATCTATCTATCTATCTATCTATCTATCTATCTATCTATCTATCTATCTATCTATACGTCTCTCTCGATATCTATTGTAGTAGTATTAGTAGTCATATGAACCTTTTATAAATTATTAGTTGAGCCTAATTGAAAAACTCAAGCTTTTGTGCTGTTTATTAACCCTTTCACAATGAATTGACAAATTGTCTGAATGATTGTCAAATACATTAAAAAGGACTTAAAATTGACTTTATTTAGTTTCTTTTGGTTTTGAAATTATAAAGGACATTCGGTTCCCCTCACTACCAAAGAGACTGAGCCACCACCCACTGTGTGTTGGTCAGCAAATCTCAGTAAAGCATAGCAGGCCCACAGATGCTTGTCTTTATATTAATATGGGACTCATTACTCCCATTAGTGCCGTGTGTTTTAAAATATACTGTCATAAAAATTACAAATTTGCATACTCGGTTTCATCACTCAACATTTAAACTAAATTTGAAATTGCAGAGTTCACTGTAGGTCATTTAAGTTAATTTTTATGATCATTGTTTTATCAGGTAGTCTAAAAGTTCTTTGTGGTGGTAACTAATATTCAATTGCATCAGTTAACTGCTTTAATAAGTTAAAATATTATTTAACAAGATAATCAACCCTGTTAGACCAGCAGAAGTAGTTTTGGGGTTGGATTCCAAGTAAAAAGATATCGTTATGATGATAATTGCATGTTAGCACTATTTCTGGTGTACATCTTATGGCACAAGTAACCAGATACTGTACAGTATATGTGCAAAATGGGACATCTGTTTGATTTTTGCTACCCACTGCTCTAGTTCCGTGCTTGGTCATCTATCTACCCTTGTATCTTTCATTGGCAGTGATCCTCTCTCTCTCTCTCTGTCTTTGAGTTTGACCTTCAATAATTGCATTGTATTGTTGCTCCAGTTTCTACTATTTCAGTCTTCACCACCTCTAGACCCGAACTTCTATATAATCATGTTCACATTTCTTAGTCAACTACCTGTTGGTAAATATAAAATTTAGCAAAAAAAAAAAAAAAAAGAGAAAAAGCCTATAACAACTGGTCATTTAGTGGGTAATAATGTAGCAGCTTACTGCCTGCCTTAATGCAAGAACTACCAGGGACAATGTTTTTTCACTTAATATTCATGAGCCACCCACACACTTATGAGATTATTCCTACACAACTACCTATAGAATGCATTAATATATACTATACTATGTTTTGTGAGGTAACCTTATGTGGGAACATCTTAATTAAGTCAAAAATATTATTTGTGACCATGTCTGTGAAATCCAAGCTAAAGTATCATAATCTAATTATGAAATTAGAAGCATCAAAGTTAAACTTCACTCATTAATTTCAGTTTTGACGTGACCTTGCTCAGTCAGTATTAAAGATATCAAGGATATATTTTCACAGAATGTTCTTTACATTATGTAGGATGATTTTATGTAGAAAACAGTAAATTACAAAAAAGCAGGGTCATATTTAATACTAAACAACCTAAATATATAAGGTTACAGTTTCAGGTACAATTTTCAGTGAACATGTGTACTTCTGGTTCTTTATGTTTATCTACAGCTTTTCTACATCATTATAATTTTATTACAACACAAATCCTTTGTTCTTTGTCAAACAGGGAGTTATTTTGCTAGCCATTTTATTATGGGCGGTGAGAAGTTTGATTCAACTCATCCTGAAGGATACCTCTTTGGTGAAAACACTGACCTTAACTTCCTGGGCAACAGACCAGTAGTGGTAAGTTTTATTTACATTACCAGTAACATTTAGATGAGATTCACATTTTTGTGAAATTCTGCAAAACTAATTAGAAAATTTAATTTTTTTTAAAGAGGACATTTCACAATACTTTTTTAAGATGTCAAATAAATCTTTGGTGTCCCCAGAGTATTTATGTGAAGTTTAAGCTTAAAATAGCATATAGATAATTTATTATATATTTAAATTGCCACTTTGTATTAAGGGGCAGTATTATCCCTTTCTGACATCACAGGGGGAGCCAAATTTCACTGACCTATTTTTTCACATGCTTACAGAGAATGGTTTACAAAAACTGAGTTACTGTGTTGATCTTTTTCACATTTTCTAGTTGATAGAAGCACTTTGCGCCCAATTATAGCACTTAAAGGGACCATTTAACATGTCCGCCCCAAAAAAAATCTATTCATACTCCACACTCCAAACAGACGGGGGCAGTATACCTCCAGAAAAGTGAGTTGCTCTATTTTAATTTAGCAGCTGCAAATTTAGCAGCATATATCAAGTTTGATTTACATTAGCAACTAAGTTATCATTAGTCACAAAAAAAAAAACATTCGGTCTCATTAAAATTGCAATGTTTTCCGCTACGTTTCGTGCGTCCATTTGGTGTTCATTATAATCGAAGACATTTCAAGCTTCTTAGCTAATGTTACATTTTAGCATCAGCTTGGTAGATAACGGGTGAAAACCGGATCGGATCCGTGGGTAGAGCTAACTATTAAACGCTAACAGCTAAGGATGCGCAATAATTTGCATGCGATAGTCCTTGCGCTTCTCGTCAGTGAAGCCGGTTTCTTGATTAAAAGTGAATCGCCATCAGCTGCTGAGCATAGGTTATCACAATGCCTATTAAAAGTGAAGTTCTAGCGAAATACTAACAGCATCTTACTTACCAATCGAAAAGAAATGTTGTCATTTCGGAGTCGAACCTCATTTCTTTCATGTCCATTAGTTGTCTCCAGCGATGAAAAGCAGTGCCAGTATTTACTCTGGTTCGGTTACTTTATTTATCATATTTTCTTTGTGATTCCGAGCGCGTTTTTTCCCTGCAGCGAATGGTTTTGGTAGTGGTAAATGTCTTTTGCTTTAGCCATTCTTCCGCTCTCTTACCTGAACTGAAATACGTCCGAAACCCCTATTGCAAGGCAGGAAGGCATCAAGGCATGTCCGAATCCATGGCTGTCCGAATTGCATTTCTCTGAGCTGCCTTCATGAATCTTAAGCCAACAAGTCAGCTGTTTTTAGTTTTCGGACGCAGCGGTAGTAGTAGAGGGCTGCTGTACTCCCACACATGCGACTTATTCGTGTATTGCAGTTTGGCTGGCGGTTATGTGCGTGGCCCGCATACCGCCTCCCATGGTCGAAACTGGTATTACAACACCAGTCGGGCTGTAGCTAGTAATTTAGCATGCTAATTCAGATTGATATTTCTGCAGCACTATACCTTGTCATTTTTTTAATGATATCTTTGCCCTTATTTCTTCTCATTCTTCTGATGTATGTAGCTAATTTTTTTAAATCTTTTACCTCAAT
Source organism: Paramisgurnus dabryanus (assembly GCF_030506205.2). Taxonomy (NCBI): domain Eukaryota; kingdom Metazoa; phylum Chordata; class Actinopteri; order Cypriniformes; family Cobitidae; genus Paramisgurnus; species Paramisgurnus dabryanus. Next base: position 48,951,631 of record NC_133337.1, on the reverse strand, counting down.
TATTACAAATGGCACCTTTAAACATGGAAAAAGTCAAATTTTTATGATATATCCCCTTTAAATGGAGATATCAGAATGTAGTTTAAAAACAATAAGTTTACCCAAAATATTTATGACACAAACATGCAGGGTATGGGGTACAAATTGATAAACCATAGGTATTACATTTCTGCATAACTTCCTATGAAGATTTGGACCTTTTATGACTAATTTCAGTACAATAAATAATTGATAAATGTATAAATATTTATATATTTATGTTCAAATATTTTACGAATATTTTTAAAACAATCTTTTAAAACAGACTTTCCAAGATTAATGTGATTCCGGCCTAAACGTATAGGTCATTGTAGAGCTGTGCTTATAACGCTTAAATTGTCCAAATCTTTATCCTGGAACGTATGTTTATTTTTCAGCCTTTATTTATATATATAAAGGATTTTCTCCACACTATGGTCTTTGTAAGTGTTTATTTACACAGTATGCATTAGCAGCTTTGCCCCGTCTGGGCCTTCTCAGACAGACTAGCGATGCTGTGGATTTAAGCAACAGCTTATTGCAAGTAATACAGAGAGCAACATTCAGTCTGAACCCCAGGTTGGGGGGAAGGGGAGGTGCCAGGCTCACTTAATGTTGTCCCAGCACGAGCTTACACACATATGCTGCCTCTCTGGTGTATTGCTTTTTTTACAGAGGAAACGCACACATACACGCATGCAAACACCGTGTAATGGGCTTTTCTATGTGTGCACGTGATGTATTATAATCAATAATTTCACTATGACTCCAGCATCCACTGTCAATAGTGAACAAAGAGTTCCTGTAGCTCAGTTGGAAGACCATTGAGTTAGTGGTTCAAAAGACATGGGTTTGATTCCCAGCGAACTCACATATGTATAGCTTAAATTCCCTGAGGACCAAAGCATCTGCCAGGTTTATAAATATAAATGTAAAGAACTTTTATGTTTGTGTTTAATCTGATGTAATTTGATTTGCAGTTTCCATACAATGCCCCTCCTCCTCATGAGCCGGTCAAGACCCTCCGCAGTCTCATCAACATCCGCAAAGACACGCTGCGACTTGTACGGTAAGATTCATCTTCCATATAGAGTATCTCATGAAATTATTTGATAAGCACAGTTCCTGTTGTGATTTAAAACAGGAATTTTATACTGGGCATATCAAAGGGACCATGCTTTGTTAATAGCCAGCTTTTAATTTAGTCAACTTTGAAAGAGCACACAAACACAGATGTCTACAAAACTAATAGGCATTGACTAGACATGAACAATTGCAATTTCAGAGGGGATTAATAGATGTATTGTACATTTATCCTTTATATTGGTCCTTTCATCTTTTTAATACATAAATATGTGACCCAGTCTGTGAAATCCAGACTAAAGTCTCATAATCTACAGTAATTAAAAGATTAGGAGCATGAAAGTTGGATTTTAATTCAATGATTTTGACATGACCTTACTCAATATTAAAGATATCAAGGTTATATATTCTTTTCATTATGTAGGGTGATTTTAGTTATGACTTTAGCTGGGTTTTCACAGGAAGAAACACATGTATAATTTACCCGTTTAATTGTGTTAATACCCAGTAATAGTAATCTTAATAATTTTATTCAATGCAGATGTACTGATGACATGAAGCTGCCTGGACAGGAAGCTGGGAAAAGCCACAGCTGCTACAATATTGAGTTTACCTTTGATGCCGACACACAAGTCGCCATCACTATATATTACCAAGCCATTGAAGAGTTTCATAATGGTGTGCCAATGTAAGTTAAGTATTTGACAGTAAAACTTTGGGTAGACTTAACACAGCAAGCAATAGACATCATTTCACCGTCTAGGTTAACTATAGACCTGATATAGTTTGGCTATGAGTAACTCACTTCTAGCCAAACTTGAATTTGGTTATGGTACATGCCGTTTTTTGCCAAATTAAGATGTGAAATGTATAATATTTATAAGTCAACAGTGATTTGGTTTCATTTATTTATTTGTTTATATTTTAGACTTCTATTACAGTAAATTTTCACTGACAGCCCAAATTTTGCATTGTCTTTGCTTAGACGTCTCTGGGCTGTGTTTGGGCGGCTATTAGACGTTTTTAAAATGCAAAATTGCTTGCTGGGAACCTATACGAGACGATATGGAGTACTTAATGACAGCAAATAATTTTTTTCTGTTTATTGTTCATCTGCTGACAGATACTTGCCACAGGACAGCTCACTGCAGTCAGAGACGGTGCATTTCAAACGCGGCGTCTGCCAACAGTTTTGTTTGCCTTCTCATTACGTCAACCTGTCAGAGTGGGCAGATGAAGAGGTATCACATCTGCTATCTGTGCCCTTCTGTGTCTATGTGTTTCAAATAAGTCAGGTTTGAATGATGGTTGCTAATCTTGATGTACTGTATTGTTACTCAGCTTTTGTTTGACATGGACAAGGACATCTACCCAATGGTTGTACAAGCAGTAGTGGATGAGGGAGATGGTAAGTATGGTGTCATCATTTTCATCAATAATGATTTTCATCTAAATCTAATAGGCCTTTGAATAAAAACAATAGATTGTATAAGAAACTGAATGTGATATTTTGTTCTCATGCAGATCACTTAGGACACTCGCATGTTCTTCTTGCAACCTTTGAGAAGGTATGTTTTCTGTTGTTTTGAAAAACTATAGCATAGACTGGTGTTAAGGGCGATTTATAGTCGTGTGTAGGTTCTACGCCGTAGCTAGGTTATCCGTAGCCTGTGCGTAGCTCTGCATAGCCTGACGCGCACCTCACAAAAAATTTAACAGCGCCTCAGATCTAAGCGGACCGCAAGCGCTGTGATTGGTCAACCAGAACCCCTCCCGTCAGGTAAAAAAAACTGTGTCATAGGTATTTCCGTTGATGAGCCAAGTTGAGGAGTGATTTAACTCAAACTGCAACAAAAGTCGCTGTTTATTTACTTCCATCAACAAGTTGCTATTTCTTCTTCGTTTGTGGGTTAACTGGCCAAGCTTCTTCTTCTCTGACAGTCGCGCTGCTACTGTGGTTACACGCGTGGATACTGCCTACCAGCGGTTTGCGGGTCTGTTTGCACGTCGACGCGGAGGACGACGCAAAAATATAAATGAAAACCGACGCGGAACCTACGTCGTCGCGGCTATACCGTAGGACATACGCACGACTATAATGAGCCCTTTATTCCTGTGTATATTTAAGATATAACTCAAGTTTTGCACATGCCCTTTCATACTGTGGTTGTTTATAAAAGATTAGGATTTCACATTGATTTCACTCTTTGACATGACCTTACTCAGTCAATATTAAAGGGGCATACCATGAAAATCTGACTTTTTCCATGTTTAAGTGTTATAATTGGGTCCCCAGTGCTTTTATCAACCTAGAAAATGTGAATAAGATCAACCCAGTACGTTTGTTTTTTGGTAAACCATTCTCCAACAGTATGTGAAAAAATCAGCATGATCTCACAAAGTTCTCATTTGTGTCATTGTCACACTTCTTCGCATTTTTCCGTGTCTTTACCACGGACTTTCTTTTCTGTGTCAGCTGCACGTATTGGTTACTCAATTGTTTTTCCTGTTTAAACCATTTTCGCATGGGTTTGGGGTTAGATTTAGGGTTTGGGTTAGGATGTCACTTTAACCATTGGTTTATACTATTTTAACCGGACTTTTAAACAATTGTCGCCTGACATTACGGTTAGAGTTGGGTTTGGGTTAGGAAGTCATTTTATGTTACAAAAAGTTGTTCTAACCCCAAACCCTGTGAGATCAGGTTGGAAAAAATTGGTAATTGAAATTTGGCTCCCCCTGTGATGTCAGAAGGGGATAATACCACCCCTTAATCTGCACTCTCCAACCACAGCACTGCCATTTAGTGCAGAGATCAGCTCATTTGCATGTTAAATGACATACCCAAAACGGCACATTTTTGCTCACACTTACAAATTTTAACATGCTATAATAAATTATATTTTGAGCTAAAACTTCACATGTACTCTGGGGACACCAAAGATTAATTTGACATCTTAAAAAGGTCTTATGAAATGTCCCCTTTAAAAATAACAAGGCTATATGTTTCTTCCAGCACATGGATGGAAGTTACTGTGTAAAACCTCTGAAACAGAAACAAGTGGTAAGTGTTGACTTAGTTGGCTTTGCTAAGTCTCATAAAATCAAGAGATGAATTTCCAATTTACAAAGTGTCATTGTTTACATAATGTGACTTTTGATGAATCTCTCTTAGGTGGATGGTGTCAGTTACCTACTGCAAGAGATCTATGGAATAGAGAACAAATACAACAGTCAAGAATCGAAGGTTAGATATTATCCATATTTACAAACAAACTAATTATTTCGAGTACTGTTAAATTACATTGTTGTCCTATATAACACTAACCCCAACCCTATAACTGAATATACATTAAACCAATTAATCTTTCCACTTATTCTTCCTTGCAATTTTTTGTGTACAATATATAATGCACTTTTACTGTTCTCATATAGATCTTTACATCACTATAATACAAGATCTGACACTGCTGAACTCTAAGTTGATGATAAAATGTATGTTACACATGACTGATGGTTTTCAGGTTACTGAAGATGAGATCAGTGACAACAGCGCCGAATGTGTGGTGTGTTTGTCGGATGTGCGGGACACACTTATCCTACCCTGCAGACACCTGTGCCTGTGCAACGCCTGTGCAGACACACTGCGTTACCAGGCCAACTGTTGCCCCATCTGTCGACTACGTAAGCACCGACCCCTGAACTAGACTCATTCAATAGACTCTTTGATTGAGATTAAATTCTATAATGTACACTGAAAAAAATGATTCATTCAATTTATTCAATTATTTTTAAGGTAAGTGGTTGCAATCAATTTATTTAAGCTACATTCAAACTAAAGTTTTTTATTTTATTTTTCTAATTTTGTGTTTAAATGTAGCTTAAATAAATTGATTGCAACCACAAACCTTAAAAATAATTGAATAAATTGAATTAATCATTTTTTTCAGTGTACAGGTCATTATAACACAATAAATCACGATCAGATCAACATTGCAACCTATATTACTATCTTCCTCTATTTTTTATTCTCATCCATCTTCTGTGGCTATTTGTGTCTCTTTTTTTACAATTGTACTTTATTGCGAAAAACTGTATTTGCTATACAGTATGTTATATAAATACATTAATATTTGTGCTATTGTATTATCAACTTTGCTTCAGCATCAGTCATTTATAACTGTCCTCTTTAAATCCCTGTAGCGTTCCGCGCTCTCCTACAGATCCGAGCGATGAGGAAAAAATTGAGTCCGCTTACCCCAACCGGATTCAATCCTGTTATCACTTCCCACACATCCGACTCAGAGGAGCATTCGGTAACTTACTAAGCCTGTTTATTTCTTTTTGTACAGTATGTTTGAATAAATTTTTTTTTATTTTTGTCAGAACACGTAGCCACTATTAAATGGCCATCATTTATTAATTTTTTTAAAATCAAAAATATTATTCTTACATATACATTTTCCCAGTTATCCTGCTATAGGCCAGTGTGTCAAAATTTAATTTTGGTTCCTGTATTGAATTATTGAACACAACTATTATTAAAACATTGAATTTTGTGTGTGCACGAGTGTGTTTATGTTTACTGCCACCATTTACCTCTTAAAGGATGCATTGCAGTCATGTTCATTAAATGTACTGCTGTTGATGGCCACATGTATGTTTACTGCAGGCATCAGAGCACATCCCACCAGGCTATGAAGCTGTGTCCCTGTTAGAGGCCTTGAATGGCCCCTTGAATCCATCTCCATCTGCTCCTCCGCTACAGGGCCTCACCAGGGGCCATGTTACTGGATCTGTGCCCGCATATGGCAGCGATAGCCACCACACGCCTGCATGTTCCCTCTCTACTCTAGAACACTCGGTCAACTCCAGCCAGAATGTAAAACACAAAAAAGGCAGCTCTAAGTGAGTAAATGCCAGCCAAAGGATTTAGTTGTTGAGTATAAAATTGTGTTGTTTATTGTGATATTTACAAAACATTTCCATACATGACAGGCATTTATTCCATCTCAACCAAATATTATAAATTACTTGCAAAGTTTTAAGTGTGGATAGAGGAATCAGACAAATAAAGATATGGTTGCTGATCATGTACTGTTGAAACTCTCCAGATCTCTCTCTCAGACGTCTTCAGTGCTGCCTGAGGAAGAAGATGAGAAGTCATGCAGTGAATCTGAAGTACAAACATGCAGGAGAAAACTGCATGTAGAGCAGCAAGAGGTACAAGCATCCTAATAAAACAGCATGCAAATTCTCGTGTTAAAGGGATAGTTCACCCAAAAATGAAAATTCTGTCGTCATTTACTCACTCTCATGTTGTTACTAACCTGTATAAATGTCTTTGTTCTGATGAACACAAAGGAAGATATTTTGAGAAATGTATAATAATGACTTTGTATGTCATAATAATGACATAGTATTTCATAATAATGACTTAGTATATCATAATAATTACATAGTATCTCATAATAATGACTTAGTATCTCATAATAATGACTTAGTATATCATAATTATGACTTAGTATCTCATAATAATTACATAGTATCTCATAATAATGACTTAGTATCTCATAATAATGACTTAGTATATCATAATTATGACTTAGTATCTCATAATAATTACATAGTATCTCATAATAATGACTTAGTATCTCATAATAATGACTTAGTATATCATAATAATGAAATAGTATCTCATAATTATGACTTAGTATATCATAATAATGACTTAGTATGTCATAATAATGACTTAGTATCTCGTAATAATGAAATAGTATCTCATAATTATGACTTAGTATATCATAATAAAGACTTAGTATCTCTTAATAATGACTTAGTATATCATAATAATGACTTAGTATCTCGTAATAATGAAATAGTATCTCATAATTATGACTTAGTATATCGTAATAATGACTAAGTATCTTGTAATAATGACATAGTATCTCAAAATAATGACTTAGTTTATAATTATAATGACTTAGAATCTTGTAATATCGAAATACTCTCATAATAATGACTTAGCATCTCATAATAATGACTTAGTATCTCGTAATAATGACTTAGTATCTCGTAATAATGACATAGTATCTTGTAATATTGAAATACTCTCATAATAATGGCATAATATCTTGTAATAATGACTTAGTATCTCGTAATAATGACATGGTATCTCATAATAATGACATAGTATCTCATAATAATGACATAGTATCTCATAATAATGACGTAGTATCTTGTAATATTGAAATACTCTTATAATAATGACTTAGTATCTCATAATAATGGCTTAGTATCTTGTAATAATGACATAGTATCTCATAATAATGACATAGTATCTCGTAATAATGACTTAGTATCTTGTAATAATGACTTAGTATCTCGTAATAATGACATAGTATCTCATAATAATGACATAGTATCTCATAATAATGACATAGTATCTCATAATAATGACTTAGTATCTTGTAATATTGAAATACTCCCATAATAATGACTTAGTATCTCATAATAATGACTTAGTATCTGGTAATAATGACTTAGAATCTCGTAATATTGAAATACTTTTATATAATAATGACTTAGTATCTCATAATAATGACTTAGTATCTCATAGTAATGACTTAGTTTCTTGTAATATTAAAAAACTCCTATAATAATGACTTAGTATCTTATAATAATGACTTCGTATCTCATAATAATGACTTCCTTTCTCATAATAATGAATTAGTATCTCATAATAATGACTTATTATCTCATAATAATGACAAAGTATTTCGTAATAATGACTTAGTATCTTGTAATAATGACTTAGTATCTCATAATAATGACATAGTATCTCGTAATAATGACATAGTATCTCATAATAATGACATAGTATCTCATAATAATGACATAGTATCTCATAATAGTGACTTAGTATCTTGTAATATTGAAATACTCCCATAATAATGACTTAGTATCACATAATAATGACTTAGTATCTGGTAATAATGACTTAGAATCTCGTAATATTGAAATACTTTTATATAATAATGACTTAGTATCTCATAATAATGACTTAGTATCTCATAGTAATGACTTAGTTTCTTGTAATATTAAAATACTCCTATAATAATGACTTAGGATCTCATAATAATGACTTTGTATCTCATAATAATGACTTCCTTTCTCATAATAATGACTTAGTATCTCATAATAATGACTTATTATCTCATAACTCATAATAATGACAAAGTATTTCATAATAATGACTTAGTATCTTGTAATAATGACTTAGTATCTCATAATAATGACATAGTATCTCGTAATAATGACATAGTATCTCATAATAATGACATAGTATCTCATAATAATGACTTAGTATCTTGTAATATTGAAATTCTCCCATAATAATGACTTAGTATCTCATAATAATGACTTAGTATCTGGTAATAATGACTTAGAATCTCGTAATATTGAAATACTTTTATATAATAATGACTTAGTATCTCATAATAATGACTTAGTATCTCATAGTAATGACTTAGTTTCTTGTAATATTAAAATACTCCTATAATAATGACTTAGAATCTCATAATAATGACTTCGTATCTCATAATAATGACTTCCTTTCTCATAATAATGAATTAGTATCTCATAATAATGACTTATTTTCTCATAATAATGACAAAGTATTTCATAATAATGACTTAGTATCTTGTAATAATGACTTAGTATCTCATAATAATGACATAGTATCTCGTAATAATGACATAGTATCTCATAATAATGACATAGTATCTCATAATAATGACATAGTATCTCATAATAGTGACTTAGTATCTTGTAATATTGAAATACTCCCATAATAATGACTTAGTATCACATAATAATGACTTAGTATCTGGTAATAATGACTTAGAATCTCGTAATATTGAAATACTTTTATATAATAATGACTTAGTATCTCATAATAATGACTTAGTATCTCATAGTAATGACTTAGTTTCTTGTAATATTAAAATACTCCTATAATAATGACTTAGGATCTCATAATAATGACTTTGTATCTCATAATAATGACTTCCTTTCTCATAATAATGAATTAGTATCTCATAATAATGACTTATTATCTCATAATAATGACAAAGTATTTCATAATAATGACTTAGTATCTTGTAATAATGACTTAGTATCTCATAATAATGACATAGTATCTCGTAATAATGACATAGTATCTCATAATAATGACATAGTATCTCATAATAATGACTTAGTATCTTGTAATATTGAAATACTCCCATAATAATGACTTAGTATCTCATAATAATGACTTAGTATCTGGTAATAATGACTTAGAATCTCGTAATATTGAAATACTTTTATATAATAATGACTTAGTATCTCATAATAATGACTTAGTATCTCATAGTAATGACTTAGTTTCTTGTAATATTAAAATACTCCTATAATAATGACTTAGGATCTCATAATAATGACTTTGTATCTCATAATAATGACTTCCTTTCTCATAATAATGAATTAGTATCTCATAATAATGACTTATTATCTCATAATAATGACAAAGTATTTCATAATAATGACTTAGTATCTTGTAATAATGACTTAGTATCTCATAATAATGACATAGTATCTCGTAATAATGACATAGTATCTCATAATAATGACATAGTATCTTGTAATATTGAAATACTCCCATAATAATGACTTAGTATCTCATAATAATGACTTAGTATCTGGTAATAATGACTTAGAATCTCGTAATATTGAAATACTTTTATATAATAATGACTTAGTATCTCATAATAATGACTTAGTATCTCATAGTAATGACTTAGTTTCTTGTAATATTAAAAAACTCCTATAATAATGACTTAGTATCTTATAATAATGACTTCGTATCTCATAATAATGACTTCCTTTCTCATAATAATGAATTAGTATCTCATAATAATGACTTATTATCTCATAATAATGACAAAGTATTTCGTAATAATGACTTAGTATCTTGTAATAATGACTTAGTATCTCATAATAATGACTTCGTATATAAATGATATACTACGTCAAAAATTTCACTTAGTCATGATTAAGAGATACTAAGTCGAAATAATGACTTATGTTATTATTATGCCTTAGAAAACCTAAGAAATAAAAACAAAACGTGGCAGAAATAGGCTTCCATACAATGGAGCATCTAATTGGTTTGGTTACAAACGTTTCTCAAAATATCTTTCTTTTTGTTCATCAAAACTTGAAACAAAGTCCATTTGTGAAAACAGTAGTAAACAAAGGCTTAATAGTCATCACTGTGTTGGTTTTCTTCTGCAGTCTGGAGTGACCCCTGAAAGTGACAACATTACCCTGTCATCCTCAGGGGCAATAGATCAGTCCTCCTGCAACGGGACCCCTCTGTCCTCCACCATCACCTCCCCAGAGGGTACAAGTCTTCAATGCACTATTGACTGTAGTCTAACCAACAATAACAGAGCTCATATGTTCACTTTCTTTCTGGTCACATCCAGATCCAGTAAGCAGCAGCCTGGCCCAGTCTGTAATGTCGATGGCATCCTCTCATAGTCAGCATTCACAAATCAGCACCGATACACTTTCTTCCATGTCTGGATCATACATGGCAGGGGCCGAGGGAGAGGAGGCTGCTGAGACACCTGCAGAGAGCAGGGCTTCCTCCCAGCATGAAGGGGAGGTAAGACATAATGATATTAAGGTTTTTTAAGGCTTGGCGTAGTGTAGTGGTAAAAAAGCTCTTGGTTGGAAACCACACATTTCCCAAAGGCCTGGAAAAATAGTGCAATAAAAAAAACTTTGTATAGCTTTGTATATGGAGGCATTGCAAACACAGAAATATATATTATAAAAATAATTTTTGGACTGGACCTGTTTGTGCCAATTAAATTTACATTTTACAAAATTTGTATTGACATATCCGTAGGAAATCCCTTATGAGGCAAAAGGGCATAAATTTGTGGCTCCCATTCTAGAAGAACAGGATTCAGAGGTGAACATTGTAATAGCAAATAATCTAATAGTAAACTATAACATATTTTCTCATTTAATTTTTTTTTATTGTTTATTCATTCTGCTCTATATTCTCTTCCTTAGGGAAATGATGTCACAGAGGAAGATTGTGGATCTCCCACCAAAGAACAGGGTAAATTTAATCTCAACTTGGTGATTATTGCCTGTGGTTATCACAGCACTGTATAATATACTAAAAAGGGAAGAAACGCTTTGCATTAATTCGATCTGTAGGTGGTATTGCACCCACAGAGCTTCTAAAACTGCCCACACACCTGCTTGTTAAAACATGTGTTTGCAGGTGGGCCAAAAGCTGCTCACTAAAGATATAAAGGTCACATGACTCACTTGTGTTAAATTCAACAACTTCATGTTTTTTAATTCAGCCCACATTCAAGCACAATTGGCATTTGAATTTTAAATACAGATACAGTATCCAGCCTCCTCCCTTTCATCAGTAATTTAACACACATTGCTGTTTTAATTTTTTTTTCAAGTCAGCTTTGCAAATTATGTTGATACTTTGAAGTAACTATGCATACATTTTATATAATAAGTTTGGATTTAGGCTTTACCTGCTTAAAATAGCCTAAAAAGGTTTGTTGCATTTGGTCCGGTGAGGGTTTTTTGACATTTTTAGCTGGTCATACTGGGAGACTGGCTTGCCTCCCAGTACACCAGATGAGCATGCCTAGAAACCATCTAAACCAGCCAAGACCAGCAAACCATCTTAGGCTGGTTATTATCATTTTAAATTAACATTTTGCATAAATATTTTAAGTCTTCATGTGTTGTGTGTGTGTGTATATCTGCTGTATGTTATACATGTGTCTATATTAAGCCATTTGTCAGTGCTTTTCATATGCACGTGCCAGTCGCATCCGCTCTGCTTTCACACAAATGTATGTGCATTCATCACCGCAGCCATCACAAAATGGCTGCCGTAGCATCCTGCGCCCCGCTCACCGCTGCCTCCACTCAGCTGCTCTGCTCTGCCCTGCCTCGGCTGCTCTTGTTTGACCTCTGACCTCGCTTGCAGGTGGGCGCAGGAGGAGCGAGGTGCCTTGTCCAGAGTTTGACAATAACAATCAGGAACAGTCTGACACCCACATTATGACAGGCCTGGACAATGAGCAGCCTCCTGACGGCCGATTCGCTGGTGAGTGGCAACCCCTCGAACATAGACTTTCAGATTGGAAGGAATTGGGTGAGGTGTCCCTTTAAAAACAGTCACCCTATGCACGTTCTTAATTTGACCCTGTTGTAATTTTGATTGGGGTGAACTGGTACAGTGGCCTTGCTCTTTCTACCCCTCCTTTTGTGTTTGTTTGTTTGTTTGTGTGTGTGTGTGTGTGTGTGTATGTGAGAGAGAGGGTTTATATCATATATAGTATCTGGGTCATACTAATGGCTAAGTTCATGTTCAGTTTCTGCCAGCTCAAAGTAGCTTTGCGAGTCCCTTTCATTTCTACATTCATCTCTTCATTATTTGCTCATCCTTTCTCTTTTGCCAGCACTTTCTATCCATTTCTGACTCATCATGTCGTTACTTTTATCCAGTACTGTTTTTAAAGCTTTTTTAAATGTATAATCTAATTCTTACACGAACTAGCACTTGAAACAATTATTATTATTTCAATTTTTTTTAAGTTGCCATTTAGGGGCTTGGCATGGGTCAGTTAGACTGTAAAAAATATGGTAGTGTCCGTGACGTCACCCATAAGTTTGTCAAAAGCTTTTTTGAAGCCAAAAGCTTTTTTTTGAACAATGCAGTGGCAATTCACCCGTCACCACACCCTTAATTATGCAAAACTTTAAAGGGACACTCCACATTTTTTAATTTTCCAGCTCCCCTAGAGTTAAATATTAGATTTTTACAGTTTTGGAATCCATTCAGCCAATCTCCTGGCGAGGCTGTACCATTTTTAGCATAGCTTAGCATAATTTATTGAATCTAATTAGACCAGTGTTTCTCAAACTTTTTCAGCCCAAGGACCACTTTATCTTCCAATTTTTTTCTGAGGACCACCTAACAGAATCTCACCCTACTGTAACATGTCCCCAAAAAACAGCAAAATAGAAATGATAAGCTAAATTTAAGTTTAATATGCAACTGTTTCAAGTCAAAAACTAATTTTTTAAACACAAATGCAATGCTTTGTTCAGAAATTATTATATGAATTTTATTTTATTTGAACAAGTAAATGTGAAATGAGTTAAAGCTTAATATGAACAACAAACTGCACATATGAAAAAAATTGCAATTAAACATAGTATAACAGCCTAGGTCCCACTTAATGTCATTCCAAAGAGCCATTAGATTAAAACTGAGGTGGTGGGAATATGAAGTCTATAGTCTATACTTTCCCCTTAATGTCCAAAATCACTGAAATTACAGAGATTTTACACATGAAACAAAAACTAGTACATTACAAAACTAATAGATCTGTGGATTTTAGCTGCTTTCAGTTGACACTTGTCCTTTGATTTTGACTCCTCTTTGGTTTAGCCAACCGACCCATTTTTACGTTATAAAAACAGAATGGCAAGAACTGATATCACAGTTTTGCAAGTGCATTAAAAATCTACTTAAATAAGTGAAGATTGTATAAACACTTGCCTAGTTTAGGTCATCTTTTGGCGGAGCACTGGGGGGGTTTGGCGGACCACACTTTGAGAATTACTGAATTAGACCATTAGCATCACGCTAAAAATAACCAATATTATCTTACTATTTAAAAAAATGACTCTTCTGTAGTTACATTGTGTAATAAGATCGACGGAAAATTAAAAGTTGCGATTTTCTAGGCAGATATGGCTAGGAACTGTACTCTCATTCTGGCCTAACAATCAAAGACTTTGCTGCTGTAACATGGCTGCAGGAGGCGCAATGATATTACGCAGCAGCCGAAAATAGTCCCCTTGATAACTTTCAATAGCAGGGGACTATTTTCGGGCACTGCGTAATATCATTGCGCCTCCTGCAGCCATGTTACGGGAGCAAAGTCCTTGATTATTACGCCAGAATGATAGTATAGTTCCTAGCTATATCTGCATTGAAAATCGCAACTTTTAATTTTCTGTCGGTCTTAGTACTTAATATCACTACAGAAGAGTAGGAAAAAATATTGAAACTCTTTGGGGGTTTTTTAGCGCGATGCTAAATGGTCTAATCAGATTCAATGGATTGTGCTAAGCTATGCTAAAATTGGTAGCACCAGACCCAGAGATCGGCTGAATGGATTCCATTAATAAAAATAAAAATCAAATGTTTAACTCTAGGGGAGCTGGAAAATAAGCATATTTGCTAGTTACAAAAAAATTTACCCCCTCACAATTGTCATTAAGTGTAAAATTAGCTATATAGACCAAAATCACATTTTGTACCCGGGTGTAAACATATCTCCTGCTGTAAACTTCGGCATTTTAGCATGCTGTACTATGGGAATTGACTCCCTTTTGGGGCCAGCCTCTAGCGGCCCATCGATGAATTGCAGTTTAAGTCACTTCCGTATTAGCTTCATCAGAGAGATCAGAAGGTTGCCCCTCGGTCAGGACCCCAAATTTTGTTCGTAGACCTGATGCACTCGGCAAAACTGCTAATATGGTCTGAATGTATAAGCTGAAATTCACATAAATCTATAAATATCATGAAAAAGCACCACTTACCGTTGCCTAATATCAAAATGAAAATGGAATATTCTTGGTTAGTATTCATTAAAGGCTTTTATAAAGTTTATAAAAGCTATAAAGTTATCATCTTCTCTCATTGCCTCATTGCATTAAGCTTCTTTTCTTCCTCTTCAATTCAACTCTCAGTGGATGGCTGATTGATTTTGTCGATGTGCTGTAAATGTGCTGTGTTCTCTCTCTTCCTGTATCCATTTGCCCCTCTGTCATTTCCCATCTCTCTTTTCTCTGTCTTCCTGGATGTGGAATGGACAGATGGGGACTCGTGTCCTGTTCAAATTGAGGAATAGGTATGGATATGTAGCAAGGCAATGCACAGAGGGCATGGATTCACCCACAAAATGTTTGCCTTTTTTACCATTCACTGTTGTCATCAGTAATATACTTGCCTTTTCACCTTTTTGGGGTAAAAGAGCCACTTCATCACTTAATCAGGATGCATGATGAATATTTAATGTAAAATATTTTAGTTCAGAGAAGTCTTGGAGAACAATGGATAAAAGTGATTTGAGGGACATTTTGGACAAATAACCAATAATTGACCCTTTCTTAGGAAAAGTTAGTTTTCCATTGATCTCCAAGAGATACTCCAATTCAAGGGTACAGGTCTTGTAAGGCCTATTTTTTCTGATTTCTTTCATTATTATTATTTTTTTGTACCCCTATAATAATGTCATTATCAAGCCATCACAAATAGAATATCTCCTTTTTCTCTCCACCACTTTTTGTCTTTTTGTTTCATCCTGATCTCACATGTAACTTCTCACATGGTTCTTTCTGTCGTGTCCGTCAGGTCTCTTATACCTTGACGTCTATCGTCATGGACGAGATCCTTTGACACACCACGCATCCACCAGCAACATCAACCTGGAGGAGCAGGAGGTCACCAATGAGGTGTCAAACCCAAATAACAAATCTCATCGTGGACCTTTAGCTGTGTAAAATCCTGCTTTAGCAATTGTGCTGTCCTCAGATCCACTCCTACACCTCATCTTAGTGGTCTTCATGCCACAAACTTGTGTCCACATAGAGTCAGACTTTAGAAATTCTCACGATTCACATCCCACATGCAACCCAGGGTTTTGGAGGATGCACTACGGTTTCCCCTCTCATGTTTCAAGTGTCGTGTTTTTAGCAGTTTTGGTGTTCATACTGTAAAGCACCACGTTTACACCAACGCCCTGCCCTTCTCCACGTGTACAAGCTGAAGGATGACTCAAACAGCTCTCCTGATGAAATCTTGAAAAACGAGGACATGGCAACCTATGATCCAGGCAGCAATGCAGTCTACTCCAGTGAGCAAACAAACTTTTGCTGTGTGACTACGCTTTGTGAACTCTCCGATGAAATTTCATCTATCTTTATAACTCACACATGCATGAATCCTCATCATATTCAATTTTCTGAATTTAAAGGAAATTTGAATGGACCGTTTAATAGCAACAACATAAACAAACATATTTTGTGGCCCAAACTTAACTTCCGGCAGACTTCCTCATATAATCAATAACAACAGTGTCTTAGTAGAGTAGATTATTTCTGATAACAAGCAAAATATATAACCAATAAATGACCTTAGTTCAAATCATAGCAAAAGCGTATCAACTACTACACTGAGCTAACGTTACTGTGTAAAATTTATTTATACAATCTACAATATATCCTTAAATTCTTGCCTGGGTCCCAACCCTCTCTTTGCACAGTGGTTGTTATCCATGCCTGCTGTCTCTCCGAATATTTAGAAAACCAATGTTTTTTCCCCGACAAGGTATTTGTTCCAGAGGTCAATTTAGCAACTAGCCAGACCGATTAGCACACATAGACAGGAAGTTAACTTCGGGTCAGGCGCATAACTGTGGCAACGCCCGTGTGTTGGATGAAACCGTCTACACTGTAAAAACATTTTTTGCCCTTACATTTTAAGTATAATCAATTTGGATTTATAAGTCATTTCAACTTTAATTCGACCTTAACTGGTGAGTTGCTGTAACTTATAAAATAAAGTTGAATAAGCTTAACTTATTTCAACTTTTATTTGATAAGTTACTCATCACAAGTCAAGATAAAAAGTCAAAGTTGAAATCCAAGTTGATTATACTTAAAAATATGAGTGCAATTTATTTACAGTTTATAGATCCTTCATTATTTACTCATTTTGAATACATACTTACAATAACTAATATTCCAAAGTTAAAGCAAAATATATTGTCATAATTTACTCACACTCATGTTATTTCAAACCTGATGAGCTACCAAAAAGGACATAAATTACTTAAAATGCAGATTTTTTGTCCACCCTGGAGCTTGTCCAATTTGTTTTCTTGTCAACTGTGTGATTCAAAAGCATACAGCCTTAGTTGGAACTACATGAGAGGAAGTAAATGACACTTTTTTATTTTATGAAAACTATTCATTTTTCTATTGCAATAGAGGGGGTCAAAAATAATGAGTTGAAAAATATAAATTTTCCATTTCTCTAATTTAACAATCTCAAAAACTCAATCATCCCTTCCCAAGATACCCTTAGAGCAATAAAACAAAGTTGCTCACATTTCTGCCCTCGTCAGTTTGCTGCAGCTCACTTTGAGCGATACATAAAGCTCTGCATGCAACAAAGAAGCTACTGAGCTGCCTAACCTGCGTTACACACAGGCTTACAGGCCACGGAGAAGACATTCAACTGCTTATTGCTGAGCCTTTTGAAAAATTTTGTTCAGGAAAACTGTCTGGGAAAACCTGCCCGTGAGGTCCACGTCCGTGGTTATACCTCACATTAATGCTGTTAAAGACACTGTCAAGGCTTTTGTTTGTTTAACAAACAAGTATTTGTTTCTTGTGTTAGGTAGGCCTATGTGTTACCCAGCATATACCCATAAGCTACATTTATTCAATTTATATCCAAGACTTGTCATTAGAGGGATAATCTTTAGAAAAGCAAAGCTTGTATCTCTTTAAAACAGTGTTTCTAGACTGACATGGATTGCAATGCCAGTTCATACATTTTAAGTCTGTGTAAAGTGTGGTTTGTCTAACCACAGAAAAATGTCTTATTAACCACCCAGCCAAATTTGAATGATAACATAAGACAAGTAAATAAAATAAGGAAAAATTTTGAGAAAAATAAGCAGCAGTGTCTGCTTTCCTTTTCACAACGCACTTTCTGACGCGTTGGGAAGAAAGAGCACTTCTACATTTAAAATAATGTATT
Source organism: Paramisgurnus dabryanus (assembly GCF_030506205.2). Taxonomy (NCBI): domain Eukaryota; kingdom Metazoa; phylum Chordata; class Actinopteri; order Cypriniformes; family Cobitidae; genus Paramisgurnus; species Paramisgurnus dabryanus. The sequence continues at coordinate 48,933,588 of NC_133337.1, read as the reverse complement.
TGCCTGCAAAAAAGTAACTAAATGTGAACTGCCCCTTTTGGGCGGGGCCATGCTCTGTGGCTAGTGCATTATCGAGCCACCGCCAAAAAATACTGAAAAACGGTGTTACTCCATAATTCAATACTACATAGTTCACAGTCTTTGTAACATGTTTCAGTAATAGATTTTCAGCATTTATAATGTGTCTACAAACAATTCTCTGACATGACTTTACACAGACTTTAAATGTAATTCTCATGAATTTTTCTTAAGTGTTGCACATTTCTAAATTATATGGGGGCCCCTTAATGAAAGTGTTACTTAGATTTGAAAGATTGTATGTAGGGAAACTGTAAATGAAGACAAGATATTAAAAAGTGTGCCACAACTAAAAAAAAAAAACAGTTCTGCCAAACTGAATTAACAGTATTTAAGCTACTTTAACTGATGGTCATTTTATAAATATTACCTGTTTTCCTTTCTGTGAGTTCTTTCAGCTATTCCCACAATTCCTTCAGCTTATACAGTTGTTTGGCACCTGTTTGTAACTGTCTGTACAACAGAGATGATAAATAGTACAATCATTTATTTGATATCTTCTCAAAATGTCTATCCTACTTTAAAAGGAAGTTTTTTTGTTTGTGTGTAAAATAATTTATTTTCTATTTGTTTTATGTTAGATTAGCTCTTGTTATTAATGTTATGGTCTGGTAAATGTGTTATTTACTGTAGTATATGGATGATGTGAAATTGATCAATTTCTTCTAATTGGATTGTGTACGTTACACATGCACTAGTAGGTTTTTTCACATTGACCGCAGATGTGCGGTGCATGAGGTAAGAGCATGGTAGTTGCAGTGAAGATAATAGAAATTTTTCATCTTTACATTTGCACTATATGTCTAACCCTTCCACACTGAGCTTACACACACACACACACAATCTGGTTTGTCATGTTTTGACCCCACAAGGTAAAAATGTACTGGTATTCCTATCAAATGTCCCCACAACGTGATAATTTCCAGGCACACACACACAGCGTGTAAGCAAGGTATTAAGTATACTGGCATAACAGCATGCTGTTTTTGAAGCAATACAGATAAACATAGTCTTGCACTGAATGTTTTACTCCAGAATGTCAAAATTACCTGCAAAGATGCTTCTGTAATGGGGCAGAATCAGCTGCAAACTGTAACATGCATTGAGCATATTCAAAGGTTTTCTCCAATTCTGTTGTCTGTATTGCTTTTGTGATTGTATTTTGTCCTCTTTCTGCACCAGGAGGAGTGACATTGATCTAATATGACATGAGGAATGGGTTGTGTCATCATCACTTTTTTAGAATGAAGATTAAAAAAGTCAAAAAACAATAAACATTTTGTTAAAAATGAACTATTTGTTTGGTACATCTATTACTGAAAAGTTGGATGATTTATTTTTTATTGCTTGCGTTTTATAAGCTGCTTTTTACATTTTCATTTTGGGATATAACAGCGGTTCTCAGACTGTTGGGTGGGAGGCCACAGTTTTATGACATGTTATAAAATAGATAAAATATGGATACATACCAACAGCACTACATGGTATATGTTCTGTTTTATGTCATGAATTTAGGGGGCAAATAGATGCATCCTACAAGCGTGTGGGATTTCTTAATTAACTTTATAAATCAATAAATAAATGAAATGAATGAAATTGGTCGTTTTAGAATATTGACAACATTCATTGTGTGCCTGGATTTGTTTTCCACATGTCTCTTATATAAATATTATGACACTTTGTGACAATGAGCTATAGCCTGTCTCTCAGAAAAAAGTAAAAAGACTTAAAATTGTTTCTATGTACGTTCTATTTATTTGCATTCGTGTCTAAGTAAAACATATTACAGATCAACATTTGAAGATACATAATTTGTCAGCTATTCTTCCTTATGGAAGTGTTTCCCAAACTTTTTCAGCGTGCGGCCCCCCTTGTGTACGGTGCATTCCTTCACGGACCCCCAAAGAAAATTTGTGACAAAAAACTGTTCTAAAACATTAAATTATACAAAAAGTAGTGCTTTTGGTTAGTAGCCTTATTTTTTTTTAGGTATAATTACACAAAAATCATGATAAATTAATGTATTTCATAAAATGTCATAAAACTGCGGCCCCCCTTGCACCATCTCGCAGCCCCCCTGGAGGCCCCGGCCCCCAGTTTGAAAACCACTGCCTTATGGGAGAGCAGCTCTGAGACAGTTCTTTATTTGATGTACAACTTAAATATCTTTGAAAATACAAATATTGAAAAATCTTTATTTTAAATTATAAAATTGTGAAGCAGGGCAAGTTGCCAAATGTCGTCAAATTATGTTTTACTAGCTAAATTAATAAGTAATTACTAAAAATATATTTAAAACGGTTTTAGCACATTCGTGATGTCATCACATTGTATTTGCATTACACATTATTATGTTTTCTGGACCAATTTTTTTTACAATATTCATTGGAAGTGAGCATGGTGGTTACTCCCTGAAAAATTCTGCATATCTAATAAAATTAAAGAGGTACATTTTAAAATTGTACATAATGTTTATCCAACAAACTCTCAAATTGCTTTTTTTGGATCTTTATAACTTATGTGTGTTTTGCATAGTTGAAGAAGAAACTTTAGCCTACTACATTTATTCTATTTTTGCAATTAGGTTAAGTCTCTTTGGAAGAACTTAAGTTGTTAATTATCTTTTTTTATAAAAGGTAATTTAAAATTCTCATTGAAAAATATATTTTTGTATTTAAATTTCTTAAACACATTGATAATAATAAGAATAACAAGGTTATTAAGGCTCATGATGATATTATACTTAAATAATCATTTCCCCCCCTTTATTTCATTGTATGTCAATGCAGTGCTAATCTGAATCTATATCTCTTTTGTCTTGCATAATTACCATTATTATAATGTTATATATTATGTCATTGGGCATACAGCCACCATTGCTTACAATTTACCTTTTTATCCATTTGTGTACCTGTAAAAACGCAACTTTATTACCCATTTACACAATGAAAGCTTAAACTGACTTAATAATTTTAACATTGACTTAAAAGTACATTGATTATAGATATTTCACCAAAACATTTAAATAACATCGATATATAGTAGTACTTATAATAAAAAAATATGCGACGATGATCATATTATTCATTCAATATTTATTCAGCAACATCGTTTTAGCATTTTCTGGACACCGGAACTATAGTAAGAGTGGCTTGTATCTAGTGGGGAACATTAATTCGTTGCACCAAGTTAGTGTTGTAACCTGCAGTTGAAGGGTGTACATGCATACAGCAATATATTAAGTCAAGTAAGGTTTCTTCTCTATAAATTTAATTTGATTATTCAAGGCTATATTAATAAGACCTTGAGTGACAGGGTTTTTCTGTACATACACAATATATATATATTGACCGGGTGAACGTGTTAGCATGTTTCACACTCACACTGTATTACTTGCCACGCAATTAGACATTCTGTGAATCTGCTTTTAAGTTATTGGTTGTCAGTCTCTAATTTATCATCACTAAAGAAACAATCGTAATCATTTTCTAGGTAGACCTCATGCATGTTATGTGTGGTGTAGTATCAAGTATAGTGCTTATGCTGTGATTTTGTATTCACACGCACAGGTTTTGTGTACTGTCCCTGCTTCTCTGTAAATAGGTCTATCATTTATGTTGTCAACAATAAGAAACATTATGTCATCAAGAGATAAAATGATCTTGTTTTGAATTTTAGGTGAAACACATATGTCCTAAGGAGGACTTCAATTGTAATTTAAGGATTATGTTATTACCATTCTTTCGCGGGTGCAGTGCAAAGCAGTATGTACAGCTAGCACTTTCAAGCACTCGTTTTTGCATTGAATGTTGCAACATCAGAGGAGTATCGACATCCAGAAGCCAGCTTTTTCTCAAGAAGACCCCACAGCGATTCTTCAATCAGTCACGAGGAGCTAAAAGTCACAAGAGAAAACAAACCCAGGAAGATGACTGGAAGAAAAGGAACAAGACAGTCCTCACATACATCGCGGCCGCAGGGGTCGGAATGATTGGGATGTCCTATGCCGCCGTTCCACTATACAGACTGTACTGTCAAGTCAGTATAACACAAATAATCTGAGCAACTCAGAGTTATGTTTGTCAGAAGATTTGTGTTATGTCAGTAATATATACTATATAAACTTTTACATTAACATGTTCCTTTCCTCAGGCTACAGGATTGGGTGGTACAGCGGTGTCAGGACACGACACAGAGCAAGTGGAGACTATGAAGCCAGTTAGGGACCGTGTTATAAAAGTGACTTTCAATGCAGACACACACGCCAGCATGCAATGGAACTTTCGTCCACAGCAGTCAGAAATTTTTGTAAGAATTTGTGTTATTATTCTTTAGTTTGGCTGTGTAACTTCTATTAACTTATCTAGTGTGGTCCAAAATATAAATCTAATTTAAACATGGACGTAAACAGCAAGTCTTATGTATGAATACTTTAAGCATCTCATTTTTCTTAAATGTTTCCAATTTAAAATTGCGATGAAATAAGATTGATGATATTTATATGGTTATTAATTCTTCAGGTGGTCCCAGGGGAAACTGCGCTGGCGTTTTATAGGGCACGAAATCCCACAGACAAACCTGTAATAGGAATTTCTACTTACAATGTTGTGCCTTTTGATGCTGGACAATACTTTAATAAGATCCAGGTAAGGAAAGTCTATCTTTCTGATATTACTATCATTTATTTGCCGAATAAATTTGGAATTTTTTTTATAGAGATGTATGGCTTTTCCTGGCTCACTGCACTAAATTGTAACATGATGCTTTTCTTTCCTCAGTGTTTCTGTTTTGAAGAGCAGAGGTTAAACCCGCATGAGGAGGTAGACATGCCTGTTTTCTTTTATATCGATCCAGAGTTTGATGAAGACCCCAGGATGGCACGAGTTGACACTATAACGCTCTCATATACCTTTTTTGAAGCCAAAGAGGGACAAAAGCTACCCCTTCCTGGTTACAGTTAAATGAAAAAAGATGCTGCATTATTCAGAGACTTTTAATCAGATGTGTCATTAGGAAAGTGTATCACAAGAATGATATTCCATTAGCTGAAAATACATTTTGGTAATGTGAATACACCATTTATGTATGTGATATCACATTGCACTTGAAATAATTTATGTAGTTGATCATGGATAACTAAGACTGACTGGTGATCAGTGCTACTGTTTAAAAGATTTTATATCTGCTGTTCATCTGTTTGTGAGTTTATGGTCGTAATAAAAAAAATTTAAGTTTGTATTTTTTACAATGAGGAAAAATGAAATTGAACATTCTGTTTCATTCAAGCTTCTGAAAAACATTTTAAATATTTAAAAGAGGATATTTGAAATATTTCTAAAAATATAGGATTTTTGTTTAAGTCGCACTTTTGTCATTATAGTTTATGTCGATTTTCTTATGATTTACAAATCAACACTTGATATAAAGCTTGGGCAAGGACTTTAAAAGTCTATGTTTATTAACCTGTTCTCTTTGAATATTTTAACCATACGAACCACCAATGTTATATCAAAAACTGTTAGTTATCAAGTAAAACTACAGCATTGATCAATTTACAGATAGTCCAGTGCTACAGTTGCGTGTTTGGCCCGCTTTGCAACACTAGAGGGCAGCATTTCTACACTTACCATCCTTAGAGAAACAAATGTGTACTGTTTTACTCTTGTTGGTAATTTTTTTCTGCTTAACATCAGACATTCAGACTGCACAAGTACAGTTTTCACAGTAAACAAGAACATTAGCAAAGGTAGAAGCATAACGTCTCGCACGTGTGCCAAATATACATGTTGCGCATCACCCATATGTTCAAACATGTATCGTCAGTTTTGATTAAACGATATCAAGCATCGACAGGCCCAAAGTAAATATAAGAAAATAATAAAATAAAGCAACAAATTTCTTTCAACAGGAATGTTTACAGGCTACAGTCATGTACAGCAAGAAACGTAATGCACCCAAATGTAAAAATAGAGACCCATATTGTTAGTTAAAAGTAGAGGAAAGATAATAAACGTTAAGGGTGTAATTATGACCCTATTTTGCTACAGTATTATAATAACTTTACGTTATTATATTTTTAAAACTGTGATATACTGTAATTCTTTGAACGAAAGCATCATAAATATACAATTTATAAATACTCTATCGCAATATATGATCGGGAAAAGAAACATGTCAAGGGTGAAAAAACTGGTTTTCACAGTCTATCATATTGATATATTACGGAGCCCGCGAGGGGACATGGTGGTGGATAATATTTGGGATAAGAGGGAATTTTTTTTTATAGCTTTTGCGTTCCCCCGAGAAGCTTTTTGCGTTCTCTCGCAAAACTTTTGCGTTCCCCCGAGAAACTTTGCGTTCTCTCGCAAAACTTTTGCGTTCCCCCGAGAAACCTTTTGCGTCCCCCTGAGAAACTTTTCGCGAGAAAAAGTATTATACGGTATTTCTTTGTATTTAAGTCCAAGTTCAAAATAAACAGTGTAAGTGGCTAGTCTTGCATAGCCTTAGTTCACTCCAAAATGGTCTAGTATTGTCACTTAACTTATGTTGCTTGACTCCTCAGCATTAAGATCATTATAGAAATTATATTAATATTTAATATTTCACATTTAGAGGTGGATATGATATAGGCTACCCCGTGCCATCTAATAAGGGTACTCCGTATAGCTAAGTGTTCCCAGCACTACACCATATGGCATCATTGATGTCCGCTGTTATAACTACTGTTATTAAATATGATATTGTATTTCTTTGTATTTAAGTCCAAGTTCAAAATAACACTCTTTAAACCGCTCCATTGTGAAACAGGTCATGTTTTTAGTTCAGATAAACACTTTATCTCCCGTCCCCGGTTCAGACAGCTCAATGCATTCACAATGGAGCGGTTTATAGAGTGTTATTTTGAACTTGGACTTAAATACAAAGAAATACGGTATAATTCTTTAATAACAGTAGTTATATATCATATCTACAAACAGCTGGCATCAATGATGCCATTACCTTGTGAACTGTCTCAGGTGACGCTGTGAAGCGCTGTGGGTCGAAACATAGGCTCTTTTTGCGAGCGAACGCAAAAAGTTTCTCGGGGGAACGCAAAAAGTTTCTCGGGGGAACGCAAAAGGTTTCTCGGGGGAACGCAAAAGTTTTGCGAGATAACGCAAAGTTTCTCGGGGGAACGCAAAAGTTTTGCGAGAGAACGCAAAAAGCTTCTCGGGGGAACGCAAAAGCTATAAAAAAAAATTCCCTCTCATCCCAAATATTATCCACCACCATGTCCCCTCGCGGGCTTGTAAAGTAATTTAGAGAAAAAGTTTAATGCTCTTTCATTTGTAAGTCGCTTTAAAAACTGCGAGAGAGAGCGAGCTACTGTATTTCTACATTGAGAACTTACCACCTTGATTTCTGATTAGAAACTACACTAATAGTTATTACGTCATTTCGCACTACGTCATTCTTCGTGCCGCGGCAAACAACAAACCCGAGCACGCGCTTGGTGCGCGCTAGAGTCACAACTGACACCGAATCAGTTGAACGACCAACTGCTCCAAACTATCTAAACGAACAAGCATACGAACGCTGATGTGGAATCAGTTCTTATGGTATCAAAACAGGGATTGGCCACACCCTCTCCAACACAAAATGGGCGGTTACGGGACCTGACGGACACGCTTGATATCGAATAAAATAGCAAAGTTGCCCTAGCAACTCAATCCGGGAACCAATCCGAGAATTTCTGAGGACGAAAATGTTGAGACAGATAGAAGAGAGTGATCGTGGTAGAAGAGCTCAATGGAGTTTGTTTGCTCGTAAGGGAAGATGAACGAAACCTTGACAGTGACAGGAGTTTTATGAGGAGTACGTTAACGTTAAAATTTATCTTGCTCTTTTGCAAACTGCGAATTATAGGACGTTATTTTGCCATACTGTTAACGTCCCTTTATGTATCTTCTAATGTGACGCAACAGCATCAGTGGATCCACAACCAGGATCTTTTGAACAATAGGACAGCTTTACTGATGTACTGGACGTTAGATATTAAACGCAGGAAAGCTCTGTTAAGTATAAACAGATTTGTTTTTGAATAAGGTGTAGTGTTTGGTAGCACTGGTGGGCTGAGATTTCTAACACAAGTCCATCGATAAACATTTGCATGATGTACCAGAATGGGTCATCGGGCTGATATGAAAATGAACCACAGGAGCAGTCCAGCAAAAGCTTATGATTTCCTTCTGAAATTCCTGCTGGTTGGAGACAGTGATGTGGGGAAAGGAGAAATACTGGCCAGTTTACAGGATGGGTCCAGTGAATCACCTTATGGATATAATATGGGTAAGTTATCATCACTGTACAAAAGTTGCTGTGTGCATTTGGGTTTGATCTAAACTGATGCATAGATGATTTCACATATAATCATTATTACAGCAACATCATAAACATCAACATCAGTTCACTATTGAGCTTTTATTTATTGCTCAGCTTACAACAGTAAGTATCTGTAACCAACAGTACTCCTTGTTTTGGAAAAAGTAATACTGCCCAAGAGACAGATCTGCTGTTAGGGAACACCTTTGGGATTTCACAGCTAACCCCAACATATTTTATGTGTTTACAACTATAAGTCTTTATGTGTCACATGCAATCATCTGGTATAATATAACTAAACTAAAAAACACAAAATATGTTTTGTTTGTTTTTTATTTATTCAATTATCATTTATTAACTTTAACTTTTCATATGCTATTACAGGTCAACACAAATCTAATAGCTTTTTCCAACATGTTCAACAGGACAAACTGTCTATGTAGTTTTTTTTTAATTGTCAAAAGGCCAATGTCAATATTTATAACAGCTTACTAGAGATTAGACTGGTACAAGTAACCCTTATTGATATAAACTGTTACGAGCATGTAAATTGACAGATTTCAGTTATATTTGGGGCTGACTGAGGTCTGGGTGGCTTGCACACTTGTGTACCCTCATTTAACCAAGCAGCTGACCTGAGGAAGAAATGCCATCTACTTTTAGAAAATGGGCAACAGGTTACAGGCACAGTCAAAAATATTGATGCAGAATGACTTTAAATAATGTTTAGAGGGGGCACGGTCTTTTTTATGTCATAATACGTATGCCCTTCTTTTTAGTTTAGCTTTTTACAACACTTTGATATTAATGGTGTCTGTGTACAAAATTTCTAAGGGTTCCCACGGGTCCTTGAAATCCATAAAAGTGTGTGAATCTGGGGGGAAACAATTCAAGGCCCTGGGGAGTTTTTGAAAATATACATATATAGATACAGGTCATTAAAAATGCTTGAATCTATTTTATGCAAGAAGTTTTCTGGGTAAAAAATCTCATTATTCCTCTTTGTAGTGTAGGATAATATCATTCAAATTTTAGACTTTTTAAGCACACGTGCTAAACTATTGCTTTAAATGCTTGTATCTTCTGTATGCAAATGTTGATTCATACCAAAATGCTTTTTTGCATAGTTGTATTTGACACATGAAAACGTCTCTGGTTACGTATGTAACTGTTGTTTTCTGAGAAGGGAACGAGGTGCTGCGTCTCCCTTGCCATACTTCCTGCATCCCTGTAACGCCATCTTTGGCAATAATTCAGATAGCGATATACTTCCTGGCTCCCGCGTCAACCTGTCTTTGTCGTCAAGCCTCACCATTGGTTGAATTTGATATACACATTAAGACGCACTTACCCTAGTCGGCGTCCCCAAAGTGTCACTGCGGTGACGCAGCGCGAGTTCCCTTGAAAGGGAAATGTAACAATGTATCTTAAAAGGTAACACGATGTAACTTTGCTCTCACGTGAAATGTGTCCCCCACATTAGTCCTTGAATTCGAGGGTATTGGACCTGGAAAGTCCTTGAAAGGTCCTTGAATTTGAAGTTAACTAAGGTGTGGGAACCCTGATTTGTGCAGACAAGGTGAACACAACAGCACAAGAGTTAATTAATTCCCCACTGCAGGCCTATAAAATGACTTCATACTTCATTAATTTACATACAGCTGTGGCCAAGTAATTTTCATTCATTTTCACAAAGTCTGCTGCTTTAGTTTTTTTTATCTTTTGTCAGATGTTATTACAAAATTACAAGCATTTCATAAGTGTCAAAGGCTTTTATTGACAATTACATTAAATTTATGCACAGTGTAAATATATGCAGTGTTGACCTCCTGGCATGCTGTCAATCAACTTCTGGGCCACATCCTGACTGAAGGCAGCCTATACTTGCATAATCAAAGCTGGGAGCTTGTCAGAATTTGTAGGGTTTTGTTTGTCCATGCGCCTCTTGAAGTTAGTGAAGGTCTGGGAAGTTTCCTGGCCATGGCCATGGTTCCCCGAGCCACTTAAACCTTGCTCACACTGTCAGTCCAAATCCGATTTTAGTGCATATTTGATTTGACTCACTGTCTCTATTGCGGGTCACAACTGTTCAGATCCGATCTGTGCATTTTGTAGCATTCTGCCATGTTCCGGATTATCTTCACTGTTTCTAGGGCAATGGCGTCGTGCTGGCACGACAATCTTGTAGAAACTATATTCCCAAATACATGGACTTTCCCAAATACCCCTGTAATTTTGTCAGAAATGGACTGTTCTAAAGTCTGCGCTGGGGTTGCGTTTACGTGACGATTTGAAACGGATTAGAAAAAAATGGATTTCATGCAGTTTTTGGGCGTTAACACGTTCTAAATGTGATTTGATTGCAATATCGGATTTGGACTGACAGTGTGAACGAGTTATCAGTTATCATACTTATTTATGGTTGTGAGTTAGTGAGGTTACTTCTTTGGCTGAGAAGCCCACATATGGATGGTCTCAGGATGTTTTACTGTTGGCATGACACTGGACTGATGGTAGCGCTCACCTTTTCTTCTCCGTACAAGTTGTTTTCCAAACAATCGGAAAGGGGATTCATCAAAGAAAATGACTTTACCCCAGTCCTCAGCAGTTTATCGGTTTGTCCCTAATGTTTTTCCTGAAGAGAGGTGGCTTCTTTGCTGCCCTTCTTGACACCAGGCCATCCTCCAAAAACCTTTGCTTCACTGTTCCTGAGCAAGCTCTGCACTGGTGGTGTCCTGATCCCACAGCCGAATCAGCCGTGAATAAATAAACATCCTCCGAAAGCAACTTCTCCCAACCATCCAAAAACAGTTTGGTGATGAACAATGCCTTTTCCAGCACGATGGGGCCATAATTGCAAATAATGCAAAAGTGTAATTAAGTTGATCAGAGAACGAAACATTGAAATTTTGGGTCCATGGTCAGAAGAGTCCCCAGATCTTAATCCCATTGAGAACTTGTGGTCAATCCTCAAAAGGGTGGTGGGCAAACAAAAGCCCACAAATTCAAAACTTCAAGCATTGTGCAAGAATGAGCTGCCATCAGTCAGGTTGTGGCCCAGAAGTTGATAAACAGCATGTCAGGGTGAATAGCAGAAGTCTCAGCACTGCAAATACTGTCTCTGCATAAACTTAAAGAAGCCATGGCATGAAAATCTGACTTTTTCGATGTTTAAGTGCTATAATTGGGTTCCCAGTGCTTCTATCAACCTAGAAAATGGGAAAAAGATCAACCAAGTAACTTGGTTTTGGTAAACCATTCTCTACAAGCCCGTGAAAAATTAAAGCAACACTAAAGACTTATTGCTCTTTGCTCCCCCTACAGGTTAGAAGCGTAATTGTTCATTACCACTATCGTAAATACTGCAGCATAGCTGGCTCTGATTGGATTGTAGGTCTGCCGTAAAGCAAGTTTTTGTAGTTTTCACTCGAACTACAGGACCACTAGACGGTTGGAAACTTCTTTAGTGCGGTTTTGGCCAATAGAGGGCTGCAAAGCGAATATGAAACTTTTTTGGAAACGTTATTTTAAGGTAAAAAAACTCTTTGGTGTTGCTTTAAGTAATTGAAATTTGGCTCTCCTTATGATGTCATAAGGAGCTCTTATTATAATAATCGCCCCTTAATCTGCACTATCCAACCACAGCACTGCCATTTAATGCAGAGAGAAAGAGAGAGAGAGAGAGAGAATAATTCACAGCACAATTGAGTTTTAATTGCATCAAACCACAATCTTTGCGATCAGTGTTTGCACTTCATCCGCTCATATGCATTTTAAAGGACACACCCAAAACAGCACACTTTTGCTCACACCTACAAAGTGGCAATTTTAACATGCTATAATAAATTATCTATATAGTATTTTGAGCTAAAACTTCACATATGTGCTCTGGGGACACCAAAGATTTATTTGACATCTTAAAAAATTATTATGACATGTCCCCTTTAATGTAATTGTCAAAAAAAGCCTTTGACACTTATGCAATGCTTGTAATAATTATACTTCAGCATACCATAGTGACATCTGACTAAAAGATCTAAAACACTGAAGCAGCAGACTTTGTAAAAACTAAAATTTGTGTCATTCTCTAAACATTCGGCCATGGCTGTCCTCTCCAGCTAAAATATTGGCCCCTGAGGGCCAGTAAACAGCTCTGCCAGGATATTAATGCTTAGAAAACAGATACTAAGAGATTTGGTATGCACACAATTAATAAAACAGCATCAGCTTAGTTTCATGGTGGAGGAAAACATTGGGTAGATGTACATTTTCTACATCATATCCTTTAAATGCATTCGTATTCTATAACCTGCGTGTTTATTTTGCATTGTAACCTTGGGAGCAACACACCAAGTTAAATTCCTTATAAGCCGAAATGTTCATGGTCAATAAACTCCATTCTGATTACGAAGGGAGAGCTCTTGACTAACAACCTTGCCAGCAGAAGACTCTGTTTATAGAAATTATTACTAGTGGCCAAAGCTCTTACGTAACTATGCTCTCTCCCAGGCACCGAGCGCAAAACTGCTGAAGGGAATGAGGATGCAGCCAAGGTTTGCTGGCGATAAACGGATGGAACATTCTGATGTTTATCTAAACACTTGCATGAACCTCTCAAGTCGCTTGTTTGTTTGAATGGTGAGAGGGGAGCGTTGACTATGTTTGTTCTTAAGAGAACTGTGACAATTGAAGCGTTGCAGCTGTTCCTCGTTGCGGTCGTGCTACGAGAAAAATCAGAGGCAGTTCTCTGCCACTGAATCATTTATTTCACCGTCTTATAAATAACAAATGCTGGAGGTTTGCTCAGTATGTTGGTTATGTAACGCCTCCAGACTTTAATTAGGGTAGACGTCGTATCTCATTTTGCATTAATCTACACGGCTATAAGGGATTGAAGTGTTTAATGGGTTGAGCTGTCTTGCACAATAACACATCACCTGTGCACAACATCTGTGTGACTGTAATGCTTTACCTTATTGACTCAATTTGATTTACACTAAATTTAATACGCTGTCCACCCTGAATAAGGCCGATGTTCATTCTGGTTTGAGACTTTCTTTAAGGTTACATACAGACAACATCACTACAAGCCACTAGTCTACGTTTACAATAGTGAACACGATGCCCAGTGTTTTTGAATGGTTATGTTTCATGCATCTTCAGTCGTGAAACGCCAGTATAGTTAAATCTATAGTCGAGGTTTAACGCAGTGTTTAAATGAAAACGATCCTCAACTATACTGGCGTTTCACTACTAAAACGCATAAAACATGACCATTTAAAAACACTGGGGATCTTGTACAAGCTTATGGCTCCAATTATGCTTGCATCGTGCGCATGTAGGCAGCCGTGCGCAAGTAGGAATAATGAAATAAAAACGAAGCTCGTGTTATAGCCAGCGCAATAGAGGGCAGTGGTAGGAATTGACCTATATGGATTTTTTAGTGCCCATGGCATGCAGATTTTTGTTTCATCAGCCTTAGCCGATGACCGATACAGGCTGCCGATTTTCTTGAGCTGATATTTGGAACCGATACTGCTTTGGCTCACTCAATTTACATGATAAAAATGACACGATGATGCCAAATGTTACAAGTCTTAATTTAAAAAAGTAACATTTATTGAACTTAAAACCTATATTCAACAAATAGTAAAAACAGGTGAGGGTGCTATGGAACCATGAACTGCACTCTCCACAATGACGAGGAACTATCAGCAAATGATATTGATTTCTAGCACTTTACTACTATGTATTTTCACATACTTAATACGTTTTTATACAGGTGTTTTTTTAGTTATTTTACAAAGATAAACTGTATTTTAAAATAATATTACTGTGTAAATACAGAGCAATTTAATAAAATAACTAATAAAAGCCGTATATTTACAGGGATTGACCTGAAAAGTAGTTGTATTTCATGTATTTTCACATAATTTATCTGTTTTTCTACAGTTTTATAACAATTATTAACAGTATTCTGTAATTTAATGAATTAGGACTGTAAAATATTCTCTGTATTTTTACGGTTTTTGTATGTAATTTTGAAAAACTTTTTTTTACCGTAATTTGACGGAATTTCTCTGGCAACTTTGCTGCCAGAGATTTACCGTTTTTTTACGGATTTTTTTTACAGTGTACAAATATATATAGAGATGAGAAATAAAAACACGCTTTGTACAGCTATGATTAGCTGTTGGGCCGAGCTGTTGGTTGTTTCTAATCACATGACCTGCAATCGCTTGGGCTTCCAGCACTCTGTCTGTAAAAATGCTGGAAAAAATCGGCGAACACAGCAGCCACGTATTGGCCAATGCTGATAGCCTACACATAAAACTCGCAAAAATCTGCACGATATATCGGCCGGCCTATCATTAGACAGTTGTGTCACAAACATACGGGCGATTCTCGCGAAATTAGACTTATGAGGTGTCATGAAACATTTTGATAAAAAAGTAAATGCAAAGTAAGAGTATCAAAATAAGAAGCATACAGTTACAAACATCTCTTCACGTACTATTTTGCACATGATTTCAAATGACATCATACAAACCAATTTTGTTGTTTTTTCCACATTTAATGGGAAAATTCTCCTTACTGCAACGTGTCCATGACTGGATTTGGGTTCTTTGACATGGAAATATTTATAATTAAAAAATAAAAAGCTTCACTGTTATACTATAAACATTTACAGTAAAGAAACATGTGGTATTTGGTGATCATTGGTAAATGTAGAGACAATAATAAGGAATATAAATGTGTCCAAGACAAATGTTCTCACCCTTCACAACAATATTCAATCATTGTTTAAGCCCTCAAGTAACTAACATTTTTCTTTTTATTATTTGTTGAAAGGGACATTATTGACTGTGACATTTAAGATGGCAGCCACATAAGCAGTTCTTATTTTTTCTCTCCAGATAAAAGTTGAAAATATTGTTTTGGTAATGATAACTTTTTAGTAGACAATTGTGATTGTCTTATTTTCCCCATCGTATGTCTGCGTGAAACGGCTTCTGAAATTAGAAAAAAGGTAGGGCGGGACTTGAATTCGTCCAGTGAGAACTGATTTGATGCTATTCCTCGTGACTGGAAGTAAAAAGAGATTGTTTTGAGGAGGAGAGGTGATTTGCATTTTTGAAAAATAATGAAGCTGACAGATAAGTAATTTGTAAAAAATTAAAAAAAAATTTAAGTTAACTCTTTCCCTGCCATTGACAAGTTAACTCGTCAATTTAGAGAAAACGCTTCCATGCCAACTCGGAAGTAGTCCCTTAGGGCAAACAGTTTAAACTCTGTGTATGTTTTGAGGATCGCTCTGAATCTGATCTCTATCAAAAGTCCTTCACAAAAGTAGAATTATCTGAGCTTTTTGCTCAAAATTTTGTATTTTTGAAGAAACCTACCCATATTTTAGAGGTGTTAAAAGTTTTTTTTGGAAAGCAGACAGTCTGTTCTTTAATTTGAAATGTTTATATTAACTCTTTCCCCGCCATTGACGAGATAACTCGTCAATTAAGAGAAAACGCTTCCCTGCCAATGATGAGAATTTCCGGCTTTCTGCAATACCGCTATTATCCACCGCAACTTATACAACCCGGAAGTAGGGCCTCTTGTGAAAGAGAAAGAACTCCGTGTATGTTTTAAAGATCGCTCTGCATCTGATCTCTATCAAAAGTCCTTCACAAAAATGGAATTATCTCAGCTTTTTGCTCAAAATTTGGTGTTTTTGAAGAAAGCTACCCATTTTTGAGAGGTGATAAAAAGAGAACTAATGAAGGTAGGATGAAACGGGTTATTTTGTTTGAAAGCAGAGGGTCTGTTCATTCATTTGTTATATCGTTTGTTTATATATTTAAAGAAGAACATTTTCTAGAAGGCATTAAAATTTTGTGAAAATCATGAAAAATGCTGCCGCTGGCTGGCAACTTTTTTTAAAAACGTTGGCGGGGAAAGAGTTAAAGAAGAAAATTTTCTATAAGGCATTAAACTTTTGTGAAAATCATAAAAAATGCTGGTGCTGGCTGGCAACTTAAAAAAAACACACTGGGGGGAAAGAGTTAAATAGGGCTGCAACAACGAATCGATTAAATCGATAAAAATCGATTACTAAAAGTGTTGGCAACGAATTTCATAATCGATTCGTTGTGTCGCGTGACGCAGAGACGTTTAATAAAAAAAAAAGGAAAAACTTCAGTTAAGCGCGGAGCGGAGTGAACACACTCGCACTGCGTCCCAAACCGCCTAATTTCATACTATATAGTAGGCAAAGAGTATGAGAAGTAGTGCTTTTCGCCTACTATATAGTATGGAAGTATGCGGTTTGGGACGGAGCGTCGGTCTCTCTTGCGCACTGTTGCTTGCAGAGTTCGGCGCCTCATTGACAGGGCGGAGAAAAGACAGGGCAGCGGAGAAAAGATAAAAACACAGCAAAGGTAGAGGAAAACCACATGTCAGTGTTTTACTCCTTCAAAACGTAAGCGCGTCACCTGGAAGTTATAGCCGGCAAAGAGGTAAACAAACAAAGACGACACGCTTATGCTTTATGGAGCGACGACAACAAGTTAAAAAAGTTTCTAGAACGAATAAAAAACTCCAATGATATTACACAAAGAAATAAAACGTTGAGAGAGAGTTGTATGAACGCTTTTTACCGTCATGGACCTGTATGTTAAATCATCGCGCCGTCACTCTCCAGCTGTTCTGTACTGCGCGCTCCAGCTCATGCCGATCAAGGAGACACGCGTGCCCGGCCCAACATACAGTACAACATACCTTAAGTGCAATAAACATCGTCTTACATTTTTTAAGGCGAAGTAATGAATGGTGTATTTGCATTTTGCGCAGGAGTAGAAGACGCATTTTCCGTTTTCACAATACGCATTTATGTTGCCAAATGTAAATGGAACAGTTTTAACAAATGAGATAGCTATCCGATCAGAGAAAACACATAAAGTCAAATATAAGGTACAAAGCTGTCACTGGGGCAGTACCCTTTATAAAAGGTCCTAATATGTGCCATTTAGGTACAAATATGTATCTTTGAACTGCCAATATGCACTTTTGAAGTACTATGCACTTTTTGGGTACAAAGGTGTACCTTTTTGAAAGGGTACTGTCCAGTGACAACTTTTGTACTTTTATTTCTGAGAGTGTACTCATATACTATCTTTTTGATCCCATCAAGAGAGGCTTCTTGATGGGAAATGCATCATAAAAAGTCTATATATTTGGCAGATGTAAAGCATGCATGTGTATTTTTTTGTGTTGGTCCATTTTTATTTTATTTTATTATTATTGTAACAGCTCAGGTGTGTTCAAGGAGCAACATGTTTGTGCAATTTCTAAAGATTTTAGTTCTGTTTTGAATAAGGGGTTGTAAATGAATGCTTTTCTTGTTTTTTTTGTTTTTTATCCGATTCATCGATTAATCGAACAAATAATCGACAGATTAATCGATTATTAAAATAATCGTTAGTTGCAGCCCTAGAGTTAAAGTATATCATTTCTATGTCATGACGACTTTTAAAAGAGCATTTGAACAGCTGAACCTCTGCAAAGCCTGCAGTTTTGTCTCCATGTTATTGTTTATGTGGTCATTGTCATCTTTCGGTAAATTAATAGTCATATGATAGGGGCTTGACGAATCAGGAATTTTTATACTAAACATTTTGTGGTATCATAACCGTTTCTCTCTGAACTCCAGATTTTCAACAAAATTGCCCACCGAAGATTCCTCCTCATCTTCTTATTTCTGTTGATGTGATGTTTGTGTTATACCATCAGAGAAGGTCTACGGCTTTCTGCTGGTTGTTGTGAGGGAGGTGAGGAGAGGTGCAGAGTTGGATAATTGTGTGGTGAGACTGAAAGAGTTAGTGTGAAAAAATCTGTCAGGATGAATCAGAACTTGCCCACACAAACAGGAAGACTGCATCCTACAGACAAACATTTTTATGAAGAAAAAATATAGTAATAGGGAATTGAAAATATTTGTCAGTGCACATTTACGTTCATGCTTTTGCGAGATGCTTTAATCTGAAGTGACTAATCTAAAGTAATCGGGCTTTACTTACAGTGCTTTTTGCACTGGGGATGAGCTCTATCAGATGAGCTACATGAACAATGTAAATAATCCAACTAAATAAAAATAAAAACATTTGAAAATATTTATTGCATAGATATTGGAATGACAGTGTCACAACTGAACAGAATTCACCTTACAATGTAATGATATTTAATGTAATGTGATTATAAATTATATAAAATTATGTCCTAGAGTCTTAGAGGCCCCAATGATTTAAAGGTGACATAGAATGGTTGAGCGGGGTATTTATCCTTGTTCTGTGATGTGACATGTAGACAAAAACGTTTTTGTTTGGGTCTGTAATACCTTAGAAGCTTCCTAAAAACCTCTCTCAGATAGCTCTATTAGGGTGGGCGATTGTAAACAAGTGGTTTTGCACCTATTTGGCTCCCCCTACTGGCTTAACTTGCAATATCATTACTGATTGGCTGACTTTGCTGCCACTCAAAAAATGTAGCCAATTATTTTAAAGTGGAAGGGCAGTTAGATGCCTGTGATGTCATAAGCATCAGTTTTTCAGATTGGGCTGTTTTCTGGCTGACATTTCTAAAAGAGGAATTTCTATGAGACTGAGATGTTTAGCATGTCTAGCACTTTTTGTATGTTTGTGAATGCGGGTAGACTACCATTATTCAACAAAGACAAGGTAAAAATGGTTTTTCATTCTATGTCCCCTTTAAAATATATTTGAGTTCACCTTCCCCTCCAGGTATAAATGAATGGAATATCCATACTTTAATGTTAATGTAATAATGTTTTAGGGATAATAAAAGAACATCAGGGTCTTTCAAACAACATGATGGTTAAACCCATCAATTGGTGCATATATCTAGTTACCTCAGTTGAAATAGGATAAGTTAAATTGGTTTTATTCTTTTGTGACAATAATGCCCTGTATCCAAATTTGCGTACAATCTTTGTCCCAAATAGCAAGTTTTGAAAAAAGAATTAGCACAGTATGTCCCAACTCATACTATGTTGAAATTAGTATCTGTTTTGTGAAAGTGCAGATCCATGCATGGTCAATATTATTAATGAATTAATAAAGTAAACAATGTCGGAAACATTGCATATGAAATAATAGAAATAATTTAAGGATTTTTTCTTAGGCAACAATGTTCACTTCTGTTACAAATGAGCATGTCCTAGTAATACACTCCTTTGCTGTGCACTAAAATGTGGTGCAAAATCTCGTAATAAAAACAGTACATTCTTTAAAGGTTAAAGTATAACTGGGCGAATTGGGACGCAGCAATGGTCTTACTTTTTTAAGTCTATGTTAGGTCACCTCAATGGAATCTCCCAGTTGTTCCACGTATATTTTCTCAGTGTTGGATTTCAGTCTCATCACAGTGGAATGTGTGATGGGTTCTGTAATTCCCAAGAAGAAGTAAATCCAGGACCCCAACAGAGGTGACCCTAAAGCATTCCAATTTCAGGCATCCTCCTCAAGTGTCAGGATCATACAGACAGACCTTACTTAAATATACACTAGTTTACATTTGAAGTGAATCAAACCCTTTCACAAAAGTTGTCTTAAAACCAATACCCAATACGTGTTCTTGTCTTAGGGCAACTTTGATAAACTGTATAGTTGCCTTTATGCAAATGCACAATCAAAAAGTAAACTGGGTGTAAACTATCAGTTCACATGGTAGAGCATTGTGTTAGCAGTGCAAACGTTGTGGGTTCAAAACTCCCGGAACACACATACTGATAAAATTGCTTAAATGTATAGCTCAAAATAAAAGGGTTTAAATGTAAATCTAAAGAGGGACATCAGAAATGAATGACTAGCAACGAATAATCAAGATCAATTGAATGTAAAGCTGTATTTTATTTGTATTTTTTCTTATCTATATTATTAATCTGACACGAATGGGGCGGCGTGATTGCCGCGAAAACACCCGCTATTCGCCTCAAACGCGTCTTCGCGCAAGTTGAAATATTCAAAAAATGCGAAAAATTCACATGACACGAAGTTAAATCCCACGAGTAGTCTAGAGTGGGGAACGCGTTGCTTCGCGTTTGGTGTGTTTTGTAGCATAACTGTACGTTCACACCAGTCGCAGTAGAGGCAGCAAAAATGCGTTATTCGCACGTAGTTGGACGCTTGAGCATTTGAGATTACTCGTTTCATTTGCGCGTGAAATTCTAGTCATTGACGCGGAAATTCGTGTCATGGGAGGGGCTTCGGCAACTCCGCTCGCTCTCTGTAATCATGTCACTACTAGAGCAAGCTCCTGATTGGTTCGGTCTTTGCATTGACTAATGCTACGTACACACCAAACGCG
Source organism: Paramisgurnus dabryanus (assembly GCF_030506205.2). NCBI lineage: Eukaryota > Metazoa > Chordata > Actinopteri > Cypriniformes > Cobitidae > Paramisgurnus > Paramisgurnus dabryanus. The sequence goes on along the minus strand of NC_133337.1, from coordinate 48,912,774 downwards.
GGCATCGCATTCCTCGCTCTAGATAACTCGCGGGATTTAACTTCATGTCATGCAAATTATTTGCCTGAGTTGAATATTTTCAACTTGGGCGAAAACGCGTTTGAGGCAGAAATAGCATGTTTTTGCTGCAAACGCGCTGCCCATATCGCGTCATTTGCATCGCCCCATGCAAAGACGCGTCTGATTGACTTAGGGCCTGTTTACACGAGAACGCTCGAGGTTAAAAACGTAAAAATATTTTATCGGATGTGCCTTTCGTTTACACGACGACGGCGTTTTGGGGGCTTAAAAACGCAAAAAAGTGAAACCACCCTTCAGAGTGGAAATCTTAAAAACGATCTACTGTCGCGTTCTCGTCTAAAGAGTAAAAACGCAAAAGTCTGCTCACGGTGGCTCTCGTCGCGCACACGTTTACGTCACAGGCATGCGCCAGTTCAGGAAAATAACAACAAACATGTCAGATTATTTCCATACGTCGGACCTTCAAGTTGCCATAGCAGCTCTGATAAATATACAAGTCTTTCCAGCAGTTGTACGAATTATTCACAGCAAGTATTACTGATCAGAGAAGGCACATTAATTACCTCAGTGAAACTGTTGATGCGCCAATTCGTCGGAGGCAAACCAGACGGCTTTGAATGAGATGGGAGAACCAGGAAGAAGGTTGTACGCAGGCTCACGGACTTGGTGTTGTTGTGTGTCAGTGCTTCACATTGCCACCAAGCCGCCTGGAGTGCATACTACATTGAATATCACACACTTTTGCGTCACCATATGCACACAGATTTCCCCCTCAAAATGCTCGTATAAACGCGGAATAAAAAGTGATAACGCAACACCACTTTTGCGGTTTCTTTTCAGATCGTTTCCATGTAAACGTAGCCTTAATCTACTCGTGCAAATCGATGAACTCGCGTCTGGTGTGAACCCACAGTTAACATGTTAATTACTCACGCTTGCCGCCTCTTCTGCGTGTGGTGTAAATGCCATATAAGTATTTCACTTGAACACTTTACTCAGTATGCCCATGCTGGATGAAAAAATGGTTGAAAACATCTTATAGACATACATTGTTAAAGGGATCTGAGCCTTATATAGGGACTATAATGTCATAGAGACATATGGATGGGCTTTTTTGAGACTTTTTAACTCTTCGCAACACCCTTGGTCGCATTGTGAGAGCAAATTATGCAACCCTATTATAAGAAGAAATGCTGATAAGCAATTAACATGTGCCATTCCCTGCCTTTTTGCTAAGTCTTAGACATTTCGAACAGTCTATTGAGTATATAAATAACAGTTGTAATTTAATTATTTTTTCTTTATCTGTAGGAATCGACTACAAGACAACTACAATATTGCTTGATGGACGCAGAGTCAAGCTCCAGCTTTGGTGAGTAGCATAACATCGTAGTTTTAATAGATTTTTACTCTGTGTCTAAATATCATTTAAAACAAGCGTAAACAGAGTCAACCTTTCCATTCCATCATGCTCGTGTACACACAGATCTTAAAAAGCCTCTGTTGGTTTGCAAAAAATGAACATGCCAAATGTCTGGGTATGTTAATTATAGCGGTCCACAACAAACCCCCAATGAAATATCCAGCCAAGTCAACTCCACTAGCCGTGCCTAAAAGTTGTTTATAAATTGTGCCGTATTTTAAGTGGACTGTGGTGGAGTCTGGATTCAATTACCCAATGGTATCGATGGACTATGCATTTCAGAGTGTGTTTGTGATTCTTCAGTCCTGCCTGTCGCAACATGACTGGCACGTCGTGGTGCTGCGCTCAGCCCTGGATTGTGAATGATTCATTTCACTGCTCCTACTCAAAGTCTGGTGCCCTGGTACAAACCACAGATAGCTCCTAATGTCACCAGGCACAAGGACAGACAATAGCTACAGATGATCTGAGGAACAGAAGTAAGCTGAATGTGATCTTTGTGACGTGGACGCTCTGTGTGTTTTGTCTTTGCAGGGACACCTCAGGACAAGGCAGATTCTGCACTATTTTCCGATCTTATTCCAGAGGGGCACAGGTACAACAACACTAAATTATAAATTATACTATAGCATTTTCTTTAATTTTTAAGGTAATTTGTAATTTAAAAGGATAGTTTACCCAAACATCATCTTACTCACACCAAACCGATCAGAAGCCCCATAGACTTCCATGGTATTCTTTTTTCCTACTATGGATGTCAGATATAAAAAATATTTGTGTTCATCAGTACAAAACAAAAAAATATATACAGGTTTGTAGCAACATGAGGGTGAGTAAATCATAACAGAATTTTCATTTTTGAGTGAACTAATCCTTTAAGTTATTGGCTACCATCCAATGTGTGTTTACCATCATTTATCAAAGTAACTTATTTGTATGTAACTCATACAGGTTTAGAACAACAAGTAAATGATGACAAAATAATTTTTGGGTTGACTTTTAATGAATATATATTGGATGAAAAGAGACTTTAGGAAATGGGCTTTAAATATTTCTGAAATCCCAGCGTTCCTGGACAGTGTTTTTAAACACTCCACCCAGAGATCAGCAGTTCCTGTTGAAAGTGTGGAATGCTATAAATCAGACTGGGATGGTATTGTTGATATGACGTTTCCTTGTTCTGGCAAACATTGATATCCTCACAACTACAGTACCAGTCAAAGTAAAGGACATCATAAGCTTTTTAGTCACATCTCAATAAGTCAATTTGGTCTATTTTCTTCATATATTTTAGTGCTGGGCAAAGATTAATTCCGATTAATTGCACACAAAATAAAAGTGATTTTTTTGCATAATACACTCACCTAAAGGCTTATTAGGAACACCATACTAATACTGTGTTTGACCCCCTTTCGCCTTCAGAACTTCCCTACATGGCATTGATTCAACAAGGTGCTGAAAGCATTCTTTAGACATGTTGGCCCATATTGATAGGATAGCATCTTGCAGTTGATGGAGATTTGTGGGATGCACATCTAGGGCACGAAGCCCCTGTTCCACCACATCCCACAGATGCTCTATTGGGTTGAGATCTGGTGACTGTGGGGACCATTTTAGTACAGTGAACTCATTGTCATGTTCAAGAAACCAATTTGAAATGATTCGAGCTTTGAGACATGGTGCATTATCCTGCTGGAAGTAGCCATCAGAGGATGGGTACATGGTGGTTATAAAGGGATGGGCATGGTCAGAAACAATCCTCAGGTAGGCCGTGGCATTTAAACGATGCCCATTTGGCACTAAGGGGCCTAAAGTGTGCCAAGAAAACATCCCCCACACCATTACACCAGCAGCCGGCACAGTGGTAACAAGGCATGATGGATCCATGTTCTCATTCTGTTTATGCCAAATTCTGACTCTACCATCTGAATGGCTCAACAGAAATTGAGACTCATCAGACCAGGCAACATTTTTCCAGTCTTCAACTGTCCAATTTTGGTGAGCTCGTGCAAATTGTTGCCTCTTTTTCCTATTTGTAGTGTAGATGAGTGGTACCTGGTGGGGTCTTCTGCTGTTGTAGCCCATCCGCCTCAAGGTTGTGCGTGTTGTGGCTTCACAAATGCTTTGCTGCATACCTCGGTTGTAACGAGTGGTTATTTCAGTCAAAGTTGCTCTTCTATCAGCTTGAATCAGTCTCGTCTGACCTCTAGCATCAACAAGGAATTTTCGCCCACAGGACTGCCGGATACTGGATGTTTTTTCCTTTTCACACCATTCTTTGTAAACCCTAGAAATGGTTGTGCGTGAAAATCCCAGTAACTGATCAGATTGTGAAATACTCAGACCGGCCCGTCTAGCACCAACAACCATGCCATGCTCAAAATTGCTTAAATCACCTTTCTTTCCCATTTTGACATTCAGTTTGGAGTTTAGGAGATTGTCTTGACCAGGACCACACCCATAAATGCATTGAAGCAACTGCTTTTTTATTTATATAGAATATATAAAAAAAATAATAATAATAAAAAAAAGTGTGTGTGTGTGTGTGTGTGTGTGTGTGTGTGTGTGTGTGTGTGTGTGTGTGTGTATATATATATATATATATATATATATATATATATATATATATATATATATATATATATATATATATATATATATATACATATATATACATACACATACACATGTAAATGTTTCTTAAATGTATACACGAATGTGTGTGTATTTATATATACATAATAATTACAGACAGCACACACACATACTGTATATTATGCCAAAAATCACTTTTATTTTGTATGCAATTAATCACGATTAATCTTTGCCCAGCACTAATATTTCTACATTTGGCAGACACTTTCATCCAAAATCACAGATTTAGTACAGATTTATAGATATCAGATAAGTGTGTTCCCTGGGAATCAAACCTAGGACCTATAAATTGGTAGCATCATGCTCTGCCAGTTGATCTAAACAAACACTTTTATTTATTTATTTTAATCAAAATGTGCATTTTCTGTAGGTATGTTGTGCATTGTCTGTAAGATGTAACTTGTGTTTCTTACAGGGTGTTATCCTTGTATATGACATCACAAACCGGTGGTCCTTTGATGGCATTGACAGATGGATTAAAGAGATTGATGAGGTAAAATCAGTCAATAAAATGTTTTGCTAGAATAGATGCGTATCATCTTAAATCAGAAAATAAAATGTTTCACTTAGCTTTGCTAATTGATAATAACAACAGATATTATCATGTATTAATTTAACAATTATAACAAGGGATTAGTAACTAATCTGTGTAGATAGTGGGGGGCTGATGATGTGCAGGGCACAGTCTAAAAATAGTGTATTAAAGCAGTTGATACAAATATGAAACATATCAGGAAGCTCTTTTAAAACCACTGACATACTGCTCTGTACCCAGCATGCACCAGGTGTTCCCAAGATCTTGGTGGGGAACAGGCTTCACCTGGCCTATAAGCGGCAGGTGACCACAGAGCACGCCCAAGCTTTTGCAGAGCGACTGGGGGTCACGTTCTTTGAAGTCAGCCCTCTTTGTAACTTCAACATCACGGAGTCCTTCACTGAATTGGCTCGGATTGTACTCATGAGGCATGGTATGGAACGACTTTGGAGACCCAATAAAGGTACCAACTTCAGACAAAATACATACATTATTTATTCTTATTACATGGCTCGTTGGAATGCTTGATTCTGATTGGCCAGTCGCGACATTTGCAGTTTTTCTCAGATAATAACCGCTCAAAATTAATAACACAATGTAACCTGAATGCTGCAAATCTTTTTGACAGGTAGTTTAGTATTACATAAAAATATTTGTCTTTTAATAACACATATGACATTATATTTACAAATGATTCAATCAAATGGTGTGTTTGTGACATTTGAACGTTTTGTCTTATCTTAAAACCGAAAGTAAACGAGTTTTCCTCGCGGAAGGTCTACATTCATTAAAAATAAGCAAATAAAATATTTTTTATCAATATTTGATGTGCGTCCTACCTTACTTATGAGGTAAATGAGCAGGATAATGTACAGGCAGCCGGTTGTAATCAGGAAATAAGCCCCTTCAGTGTAATACAACACATTTCGCTTTGTAACGGGTCCTAATCACACTGAAGGAGCTTATTTCGCGATTATAACCGGCTGCCTATACATTATCTTTTACATACTTTATTGCGATTTCTAGGTCTGGAACTTAGCATTTATACATACAGTAATGTGCAAAAGTCTTAGGCCACCATGCCAGAATTAGATTGGTTGTTTTTGCAATGTAATAGTGATCATATATAATTGTTTCTCAGTCTCTTTAATATAATACATCCAGAAAATACAAGAAATGCGTATATAGTATTAAAAACTGTATAAAAATGTAAACTGTGTGTCTAGTTTTTAGGGTAATCTCCCCTTCCACTTGAGCAATTGCAGGATCTCTTAAACATGAATAAAAATAAATCCTAATTTCTAAAAGTCCCTCTAGAAAAATGCGATTATGCGTTCGCATGATTCAATGAATAAAAGTCATAGCCATAGTCCGCATATTTATGCGGGGCCGCATTTTTTTCAAATACGCCGCACTTTTGCAGCATAAATTGCAGATTTCCATGTGCAAAATATGCATGATATCATAATCCCTGCATTTTCGTGGAAAACACAACATATATCTTAGTAGAAAGTTGAAAAATGTTGCATTTATTTCACACAAGCGCAGCCATGTCCCCTGTTGCCATGGGAACATTTATAAAGTGACTTGATTATGTGACGTGAACATCATTGAAAAGGTGCCAAAGCTGCAAAAAATTTTTTTTTTTAAGTCCCCGCAATTTTTGCAAGTTCCCGCAATGTCAACGCATAAAATTGCATAAATATCCTGCATATTCCATCTCATTTTTTAAGAAAACAAGATCCTTGCAAGATCAAGGATTTTTGTGGGGGTGCACCGATACCACTTTTTTGGAATACGAGTACCAGTACTTTCATTTAGGGATGTTAACAATTAATCGTGATTAATCGTTAGCAGAATAAAAGTTTTTGTTTACATCATATGTGTGTGAACTGTGTATAATAAATTTGTATAAATAAATGTACACACATGCATGTATATGTTTTAAAAATGTTTACATGTGTATATACATTTGTATATTTATGTATAATTTATATTATATATAAATATAAATACTTAATATATACATTTTTTTTCTTAAAATTATACATGAATCTGTTCATGTATATATATATATATATATATATACCAGTATCGGTATCGGTGCATCCCTAGATTTTTCCCCGCAATAATCACAAAAAAAAAAAAACGTTTTTCTGAAAGGACTGTTTTAATTTTTTTTTTTAATTAGTCTTTTTACTTCATTCTGCTTAAAAACGCTTAAGATGTGTTTCGTGCCAAGAGAGGTCACACTAAACACAGATGATGCCTAAAGAAGACATTAAGTCCTGAATACTTTTTTTGTACATTTCCTGTATTTTCTGTTTGTATTTTAAAAAATAGATTGAAAAAGAAACATGGATGGACATTAACACTTCTAAAACAACAAGTCTGGTGGTGGTGGTGGCCTAAGACTTTTGCACAGTACTGTATATTATATAGCTTTTTTGAGTAAAAAAAAAAATGAAGATCCATATTCAGTTATCACAAAGAACTGGGAAAGTTATGAAAGTAATGGTGTTTGACTCTGAACTCTGTTTGTAAGGCATATAAATTATACATTTGTTATGCCTAGACATTTGCACAGTCATAATATGAATCAGATTAAAGCAGATTCATTATAGAAATGTCAATAAATAACTTGTTCGCTAAACTTGCACATGCCGCAATATAATCAGTGTCCTGTTTCACTTCACTTGTCATCATCTCATGTTGCTGAGGTTAGCAAGGAATGAAACATGTTTTACCACGAGTGCCTTTTGACTTTAGATGATGTATCAGAAAACACTCTCATAGGTTAAAGTAGACCTTCAGCTTAGCCATTTCTGAGAATGACCGCATATAAAACAGCAAACGAGCGTTTTTCTTCCTTCAGACCAGTGCTGCTATTACGTATAAACCCAAAGAATGCTAAAAGACCTGAAAAATCCAAAGCTTTGAGACTATACTGTTAAAAGCAGAGACACCCAGTGTTCAAATATCAATGTAATGGCCTGCCGCCCACAGCTTAGCTTTCAATAATCATAGCTTGGCTTTATGTCGGAAAAGTGCTTGTAGGAAGAAGGTTAAGCAAGAGGAAAACATTTACTAAGGTTACAGTATGATGTTTGAATAGAAGCATGATGTGTTTGTATAGACTGTAGATATATAAAGGTCAACCATTATGATAAAACAAGTTGTTTGCGTTGGATGACTGCATCCATCAAAATACTGCACATAGACTGCTATATCTGTTCTCAGGGCCACACTAGAATTAATAGAGTCCAAAATTGCACCCCAATGATGGCCCTGATGGTTCCCATATAGTGACAGATAGGTTACCATCATGCAAAATTTAGGATTTTCTTTTAATTCAGGTTTAGATATGTTGCATGCAGTATAAATCTACATTGTATACCTAGCAGCGGGTTGGCAGTTATAGATAGGTCAGATATGAGCTAAAAAAATTTCATCACCTGTTATTTTCATTCTGTGCAGTGTTGAGTCTGCAGGACCTGTGCTGTCGTTCTATCGTGTCCTGCACTCCAGTGCACCTCGTGGACAAGCTTCCCCTTCCTGTTGCCTTAAAAAGCCACCTAAAGTCCTTCTCCATGGCCAACGGTCTCAATGCCAGGATGATGCACGGTCGTTCCTACTCCGTCATAGCCAGCAGTGCTAAAAAGAGGAACGGAACGAAAAAATCCAAAGTCATCTATCCACCGCTGAGCCCATCCCAGAACTGTACACAGACAAGCTGCAAGATTTCATAGTTTAGTGCAGTTACAATACACACTTAAAATGCAATGTATACAAGGAGTTCAAACCCACCACCACAGTCTTATAATAAATAAGAAGGTCTATCTACTGATCTATTAAGTGATTGACCAAACTTCACTATGTCAGTACATAAAAGTGAAGTTGTAAAAGTGAAGATCTGTTTATAAGTGTTGCCAAGACTTTGTAATGCTCTACATTGTTTAAATATATGTACAAGTTCTTTTGTCTTGTAAATGTATTGAAACTTGATGGTACTGGATTTTTTTGTGGAGAACTCTTTTGCTACTGAACCTGGACCAAGCCAACTGCAGAAACAGAAAGTGACAGTACACTTTCAAAATGGACCTTACTGATAATAATACCAGCTTAATTTGCCTACACTTTTCAGGGGCTATGAGGAAAAAGTCATGGTTGACACACACAGCTCTTTGTATTGTGTATATAATCTGTTTCGTTTGATACTACATTGTTACAATTACTAATTATTGTGATACACTTGATTAGTGGCCAATATTGTACGTTTATGGGAAACACACCAAAGACATGGGAGATTAATGCATTGAACACAACACTAATGTATCAGATTTAAAGTGCAAGCAAACACAACTTTCTATTCTAACATGCTATCATATCAGGTTTAAAAAATAAACGAATGATTAAACCATGTGGTGATGTTGTTCATATCAACAATTATAACCGCTTGGGGGCAGTATTTGTCTTTGGTCTTGAATTTATAAAGCTTTTGTTGGACTGCTAGTTGCTTAGAAATTTACTTTGTGAACGTGGACGCTTTCAGCAGTAAACAAACGGCATTTTAGAGTAGTTTATTTCTAATAACAATCTAAATATATAACAAGTAGATTATTTTTGTTCCATAGCTAATGTGTATTAAAAATTACACGGAGCTAACGTTCCTGTGTCAATAGGGACTTTAAGCAACAGCTGGGAATGGAACGGCTACGGCGACCGGAAGTAAGCTGTCAGACCGCCGTAGCCAAGAACGTAAAAATCACTAAGCAACCGTAAACAGGACAGCGCAACGCGGTATTAATTCATTTATTAAGATACATAAATATGTCATGTAAAAAAGCAAGATAAGGATTGCTTTTGGCATTAAATGACAATCTTTTGTCAGAAGAAGAGTTTTTACTATTGAATGATGTAAATAAGTCTAAAAACCTAATACTGAAAATGTTGAATACTTAAAAATCTTTAAAATTAGCTTAAATTAAAAACATTTGAACACATATTATATAAAAGACTTGTGGTAAAATCATAAACTGATGCAATTACAATGTCATATGCCATAAAACATAATATTTATTTACATAATCTCTCACGTTGTAGCGACTACGGCAAATCAGCTGTTCTCCCGTTGTAGACCGTTACAGTAGAACGTCGCAAAGTAGCAGTTAAATTCGCGCATGCGCAATACAACGCCATAATGCCGTTGCCGTTCCACCAGAGGCTGTTGCTTAAAGTCCCTAATCTGAAGGCTGCAACCTGCGGAGGTCGCACATGCAGGCCGCATACGTCATCAAGCCTGGTTTAACTAAGAATTAAATTCGCAATTCATAGCATATTACAACAATTTGCGATTAACTAAGAATAATATTCAACTTTATAATCGTTAATATTCTGAAATAAGATACGTCTTGATGACCAAATGCGACCTTCGGAGGCTGCAGCCTTTGGATTGAGAAACGGCCAATGATCGGCTGCCAAACCCTTCACATAGCGGTGATACATGATCGCCGCCTCCCCTGTGTTTAGGAAACCAAACCATTTGTTATTTTCGATTAAGCATTTGTTCCAAAGTTCAGTTTAGCAACTTGTCATACAAACAGAGACCGGAAGTAAAATTCCGCCCAGAACCGTAACTGCGACAACGCACGTGCATCACCAGAAACCATCCAAAAGGTGTGTTCTACTTTATGCGCACGTGCACCCGGTAAGTAGAAAATTAAATTTTATTTTAAAGGACTAAATTTGGGAATTATATCAATCACACCATCGTGACGCCGGTGTCCAATAGCGTAAACTTCTAGGCTTTTAACGGTACAAGAGTTTTGATTCGTAACTAATCTGTGTTGAAAGCAGGGGCTCAGCATGCAGTGGCTGCCTAACAATGGTCTATTATAAAAGCAATTCTTGATACAAACATAAAACAAATCAGGAAGCTCTTTAAAACCACTGACATACTGCTTTGTACCCAGCATGCACCAGGTGTTCCCAAGATCTTGGTGGGGAACTGGAAATTAAGCTAGTATTTCTGATATCCTTGTGCGTTTTTACAGGAATTTAAATTGATGAACTTTTAACATACAAGGTTGGGACGATAGTCTGTTATGTGTTCACATGTTAAATGTTTAGGTACCTACATTATAGTGTGTAGCTATAGGCGGAAAATAATCTAAGAAAGTTCCTAAACAGATTCACATAATATTTACGTTTTTTATACATTTTAGAACGTTACTTTGTAAAACAATTATTAATCTGATCACAATATTTGTATTTATCAAAACGGGGCTCTCGGTAAAGTCACTTTTTATCCAGCCGTCCAATCACGATGGAGAAGGGGCAGGACAAGTAGTACACCGACCAACCGGATTACCCTACATTTACTGTTCACTCCATATGTTTGTTTTTACCATTAAAGCAAACATATCATGAAAATCTGACTTTTTCCATGTTTAAATGCTATAATTGGGTCCCCAGTGCTTCTATCAACCTAGAAAATGTGAAAAAGTCAAACCTAGTATCTTAGTTTTGATAAACCATTCTTTGCAAACATGAAAAAAATAGGTCATTGAAATGTAGCTCCCCTTGTGATCTGCACTATCCAACCACGGCACTGCCATTTAGTGCAGAAATCAGCTCATTTGCATTTTAAAGGACACCCCTTACAAATTGACAATCTTAACATGCCATAAAAAATTATCTGTGTGGTATTTTGAGCTAAAACTTCACATATATACTCTGGGGATACCAAAGATTTATTTTACATCTCTAAAAAAGTCTTCTGAAATGTCCCCATTACAGATTTCTTTTATGTAGTGCTAAAATCAAGACAATTCACAGTATAACCAATATATCCAGTAGAATTTCTATCATGGTTGCATTTGATTTTTTTTCCCAGATCTTTGTAAACCAAATGTTTTATATGAATCTACAAATAAGTGTATCTAAACCAAATGTTGATTTTTTTTGGCCTTTCCACAAAAAAATCCAGATCCAGGTTCAACATATACTGGTAGGTATTAAACAGCCTGCAGATGGCACACTCCTCATAGCAATGAACACAGAATAATGTCAGATAATCAGATTTTTTTCAACTTGCTGCTTTGGATCCTGTAACTTGCAGTTATGCAAAAACAAACTGTGGAGTTGGCCATACTCAGATAGTTGCCATACATTATTCAGTTTGCATATGATATGAAATGAAGTCCTTTAAGCGATGGACATTGTTGTCTCGTAACACTGTTAAGCATGGACCTACTGTATATAACATACAGGGAGAGGACGTGCCTTTCTTCAAGTGACTCAGTGCTGGGCAAGCTACTTGGAAAATGTAGTGAGCTAAGCTACCAGTTACTTCACATTAAATGAAGCTTCACTACACTGAAGCTACCCCCCTGGGAAATGTAGCAAGCTAAGCTACATCAATAGTAGCTTGCTACATCCAAGCTACTTTTTTATTTTTAACCAGTTTTATTATGTAATTATTTATTCAGTTTCAATTTATCATTTTGGTAATTATAGGCAATACAAGCATAATGTAGGCCTAGGTACTTCACATTTTGGGGCTGTTTGCTGGACTTATCCTACTCCCAGAATAAAATGCATGTTTGAGCTGCCTTTATTCAAAAACACCTGGCCCTGACATATCTTAACACAGGGGTCTCCAACGTGGGCCCGCAGGCAGCAGGTAGCCTGCACAGAGTCTGTGAGGTGCCCGCCAAAGCACATTCTATTAATAGTTTCAATTGTAATATTTATTACATGTTTTTATATTAGCTTGGCTTGGTGACAAAACCCAGTCAGAGGTAGAACACTAGTCTTCACAGAATGCGAGTGGTAATGTTTTGTATGAATGAAAGCTGCACAACTCGAAAATACGGAACAAATGACGTCCTGTGTCGATTCAAATGACGCGCTTATTCTCAAATTCAGGACGACTTGAGAAATGTTTGGAAAATTGTAGCTTGTGTGGAAACTTCCTCACTACTTGGTCAAAAAAAGAGCTTAGCTACTGAAAAGCTATTTGATTTAGAAAGCAGCTAAGCTACCGCCAAGCTACTGAAAAATGTAGTTAAACTACTAGCTTCGCTACTTGTAGTGAAGCTACTGCCCAGCACTGACTCTAAGACCCATTTGTCAGACAAATAGGTGACCTATTGCACTAATAGAAGGTCGAGAGCAGGCATCTACACATGCATTGCATACATGCATGCCTCTTGTATTGTGACACAATGAATCAGTGGACCTGTCAGGCAGTTAAGAAGGTTTATTTGATGCATGAACAGCAGTAAGCTCCCTGTAGACTGGTCAGTTGGCCTTCACTTGTGTTCGGCCTCATAGTAATAAGCTAAAACAGGGTCAGCTGTCAGAAACAAAGGAACAGACATTCAATTATTTATGCTGAGATGTATGTTATGGTATGGGTATACAAGAAGCAAGGACAACACACAAGGGCCCCTCTTAAACACACATAGACTTAATTCTTTAGAGTTATTCTCATTTTGAGGCAGGACCAAGATCCTAAATTTTACCCAGTACTAAATTTGTTTATTGCACAAAAAGCTTTGTGGTTGGCTTGATCTTCAATGAAAATGTAACAATTTTTTTTTTACGATGATCAGATATCATGAATGATGCACCACCCCAGTGATGTCATAGTTACAAAAGTTACACTTTCCATAAGATTGTGTGTTTAGCATTGTCAGACATTATCCAGTATTTAGTGTAGTATTTTCTTTTACCTTGCATAGTTTGTTTAAAGTTTTAGAGGAGAATTGCAGCTTCCCAATTTGGGTTTACCAATTTATGGATTAAGTTATACTTACAAATCGTACACTGCTCAGCTTTTAACATCAACCACTAAATTGTTTCTCTGCCTTTCCTATAACTACGCACGATTATGTGGTTTGCATTTTATTATTTTCTTTCAGTATATGTTTTCTACCATTTGCCACCCTATTAGAACTGATTTCTGATGTATTTAACCCACTGGTTGAGCACAATACCATTTATTTTACAACAGTGTGCTGTTTTTTTGCTTATCTCTTCACTGTCATGAAAGCTTGAATACGCCATTAATTTATTAAATGTGTTCTTCAAAGATGTGCTTTTTAACAGATAATGTTTGCACCCAATGAAATATTCATGGCGAGTCGCTCTATTTAAATTAAATGGTGATTCAACATGGTTCATGTCAAAAACATAAATTGCCCCATTTGATAAATCCTTGATCTAGTGTTGTGGGGATTATATCAGACGAATTTGCATAGCATGCCCTTCACCCCAGGCTATGCTGTCCTAATGGTCAGATAGGACGTGCCGTACCGAGCCACAGTATTTGGATGCTTCGTCTTGCACCACTTTTATGGTTAGCAAAACAACAGACAGATAGTCCACAGGTGTGTCTGCGCAGATGGAGTCAAAACTCATTCCACCTCGCAGACAGCCATCTGGCCAGCTCTTTCAGGCTTTATGATCATTAAGTTTGTCCAGTTGTCCATCCCTCTGTCATTCTAATCCTTGTGAAAATCCTTATTAAAGTGAGAATATCAACTAGATGTTACAGCTGAATGTTAATAATTAATTTGCAATTAATTCACCTGCGGTATAATGGAGTTGTCAAACCATGTTAAGGGTCTATTTTTGGAAACTAGATCACTAGGTTGTGTGTGTATATAAGAGTAGAGAGCACTTTTGAAATTTTTAAAAGGACAAAAGATACATTCATTCTTATTTCTCCTTATGGGAATGTGTTTTTTATACAATGGCCTGTGTGTTTCTTCATTACAATAGGGAAATCTTTGATTTGTTACCTTACAAACCATCTGACTTTCCTCTTATCTCCAATGCGCCCTTGTGTGAATATACATGCAGTGTGATCTCAGAACAAATGACATTTGTTCGCTAATGTGACTGATAAAGGGTTAAACTTGTACTGAAAAAACATTTTTGGATTGACTACTCAAATGAAAGGATTTGGACTAGCTTCCTCTCACACAAAAGATCACTTTTTTAACTTTTATTTACTTATTTACTTTTGTAAACACATTTCTAAAAAACATAGGCATATATATATATATATATATATATATATATATATATATATATATATATATATATATATATATATATATATATATATATATATATATATATATATATATATATATATATATATATATATATATATGTTTCTGTGCAAATCTATAGTGTCCCTAAAAAATCTAAATATACAAACAATACGTTATCTGTAGTAAATGTGCATCTAACTGGCTTAAACCTAATGAAATAAGATTTCACGAATATCAGTCGTTGGCGGGATGTTAGGATAATTGAAAAACTCTTAAGTATAAACAATAAACATCATATCACATCATTCAGTGAATGAAAAAGTTGAATGAAAAGTTTGTAGATTTCTCTCAAATACAAAAAAAGCTTGTTTAATGTAATGTGTAAGCAGTTACACTTTGGTGTCAGGTGCAACCAATGCAAAAACTTGAACAAGTAATATTTTATCAAACATATATTTAAAAAAGTGTATTTATGAATTTGATATCGCAGGCAAAAGCTTATAGCAGCATTAAAGTAGAAGTCTGTTAAATATAAATGCATTGCAGAGGTCAGGTGGTCCAATCAGAAAGTCAAAGGGTGCAACTGCTATGAATGTTCCTAATAAAAAATAATGTATAATAAGTATAATAATTTGGTAATAATTTGATTAAACTAATCATTTAGCAAATAGGCCTAATTTTAGTTTAAAGGGGACATTTCACAAGACTTTTTAAAGACGTAAAATAAATATTTGGTGTCTCCAGTGTACGTATGTGAAGTTTTAGTTCAAAATACAATATAGATAATTTATTATAACATGTTAAAATTGTCACAAAAATGTGCGGTTTTGGGTGTGTCCTTTAACATGCAAATGAGCTGACTTTTGCACTAAATGTCAGTGCTGTGGTTGGATAGTGCAGATTAAGGGCCGGTATTATCCCCTTATGACATCACAAGGAGAGCCACATTTCAATGACCTATTTTTTCACATGCTTTTGGAGAATGGTTTACCAAAACTAAGTTACTGGGTTGATATTTTTCACATTTTCTAGGTTGATAAAAGCCCTGGGGACCCAATTATAGCACTTAAACATGGAAAAAGTCAGATTTTCATAATATGTCCCCTTTAATAAATGCAAACTTATAGGTTGTCTATAATTATTATTGTAAATGCCACTATTAAATAACAAACAATCTAAATCTGGCAAATAGACTGATTGGTTGTACCAGCTGACATTTATTTTTTAATTTTGTGAAATTTACTGAAATTGTTTAATAAACAAAACATTTTGAACACATTGTTGCTGTTTTGTTAAACCAATTGTTAAAATAGTTTTTTTAATACGTTTTTAGGAGCTTGTTTTGTCGTTGACCCAGGAGAGTAATGAAGTGTTGTACTCACAAATAAATGTAGCAAAGGTTAGTTTAAATTGCTCAGTTGTCTTGTTTATCTTTATCTTCTCTAGGCCTTTAGATTGCACCCAGCAGGTTTTCCTGGCGTGGTTTTATGACAGATGTCAGACATGTGGGATTAAAATTACATGAGGATGGGTAAATAATGGATGATTTTGTTCATTTTTTTTATAAAAATGTCATTTTTTATATCCCACATATACCATTGTCACTGTTAAACAATTTAGACTTATTTAAATGATTCATGCATATACATATAAAGTGTGCAATGAATATATATATATGTATATCGTATATATAATTTGGACAACAATGTAATACTCTGTATTTACATTGTTGTCTATATTTATTCTATATTTACAGGTTGTCACTGAAACATTATAGTGTCATGTAATTGGATTGTCAATTACATTTCTAAACTCGACTTGTTATCGTCTGATATGTTAATATTGTTTATGAATCTTTGAAATGTTAAGGATTTAAAACTAAGTTATGGTCAGAATTTCAAGCAGACTCTCAAGGGAGTTTTAAGAACAAAGTTCAACCCAATACACATTTTCTTCTTATTTTCTGGCTTCTCACAACAAAGTCTATCTAAAAATAGCCAGCAACACATTACACATGTTATAGATGAAAGACAAAAGATTGCACTTATTTATATGCAAGGAAACATTTATTTATTTACACAGTATTGCTACTTTCTGCTTTTGCAGGCCATCTTGATGTAACATAAGGTTGGCAGTTTTTTGCCCTTGGCATGTTAGCTGCTAAAGCTATAGATACCTGATGGACGGGCAACTTCCACCTGAACCCTCAGGGGGCACTTGACTGCATAGCATTTTACCCCAGGATCTGACATGAGTACCGGCTTGTTTTGTATCTAAACAAGAGATTTTGTGTTTCTACACGCTAACTGCACAGGTCACATGATTTCACAAAACACGTTTTGCCATTAATAAAAAGCAGTTATTCTACAAGTGTAGGAAAAAAATGAAAGATCTCGAATAAAATTTTTAATATATCAGCTCCTCAACAATAAGATGAGCAATACTGATATTCAAACAGAAGCACAGATTATTTCTATTAAACACAGTGTCCTTGTACATCTCAATGTTCATAATGCATTCCATAAATTCCTGCTTAAAAAGGAATTTTTAATTTTGGTAAATTATAACCAGCCAAATAATATTTTGGTCAATACTTAATGACAAACTATACAAAAATCGATGATTCTTCTTGGAATAGAACTTGGTCCTCCAAGTTTGAGAACAGCATTCCTTTTTTTTTAGGTCTGTAAGATCCATTTGCTCTTTAAAAGCATCCTTGCTCTCTTCCAGAACGGATTGAGATGCACTAAGGTTATAATTTTTCCTAAAGTATGTACTTTAGGCAGTGAGGTGGCTTACTTTTGGAGGTCTTGTGTGGTGAATCTAGTGTGTCAATTTTGTTGCACAGTTTAGCTTGAGCGTACTGTATTTAAAGTGAAGAGTCACACCGGCATCTCCTACTGTCAGTGTGTCTCGTCGCTAGGCCTCCTCCAAAATAGCACCATAGTATTTTTAGTTTCCTAAAAGCTGGCATGTGCTCAAATTGATTTAGACAAGTTAGAGAGTTCATTCATAGAGGATTGAAGATGAAATGAAGCAGTGAGACTTTAAAGTTGCCATAAAGGTTTTTAAATAGTGTAGTTTATATTTAGGAAACCAATTGTATTTGTCTATTCTAAATTTACACTGAAAAAAATAAAGGCTGGATTTACTCAAAAATACAGGTCATAATTTATGCAATTGCTTAAAATTTCAAGTAAAACCTACTAAAAAAAAGGATGCAGAAATGATGCACTATATTTTTAAGTAAATCCAGCGTATTATTTTTTACAGTGTAATGGGTTTTAGTAGTGATGTCACATTTAAAATCTCTCTCACAGATAGAAAGTTTAATCTGCAGTATCAGCTATTATGATTTGAGCCTTTATAGATTTTCCAATTTCCTAATTTAATTAAACCAAATCAAACCATGAAAGTATTAATTTTACTTTCATCTATTTTTACCTTTTAATTTAATTTAAAGTTTAAAATGAGCCTTTTTTATTAGATTTTTTTATACTCTGAACATATTCGTATAAGCCTGTATGCATTATTGCCTACATTGTGGAAAGGAAAATCTCAATGCATAAAGACTTTTGTAAAGGCACAATTTATGATCTATCACCATGATGGTGATATTTTATAACTTTGCTATGATGAATAGAAACAGGTTCCAATTTTAGCTCCCAATGCCGAATTTAGTGATCCACATTTTGACACACCATTAAACAATATATTTGCTTTTATTTTAAATTTCCTTATTTTTAGGGTCATTTTGCTTTAATTTTTTATAGACAGTGTATATGAGAGGAGAGGAAAGTACAGGGTGGAGAGAGGGGTACAGGATCAGCAAAGCACCTCGAGCGGGAATCGAACTCGGGTCACAGAAAATGTGTCTGCACCATATGTCGGAGTACTGCCTACTACACCTTTAGCTCTGATCATTGATGCGCGGGTCATTGTATAAACAACCCGCACCCGACCAACGTTTTCAACTAATATTTTTTGAATGACTCGTAACCGCAGGTAAACGCAGGCACCCACTCATTTTTGATTAACCAGCCCATCACTGGCTCTGATGCATTAGCTTTTATTAAAGGAATAGTCTACTCATTTTCAATATTAAAATATGTTATTACCTTAACTAAGAAGAGTTGATACATCCCTCTATCATTTGTGTGCGTGCACGTAAGCGCTGGAGCGCGCTGCTACACTTCGATAGCATTTAGCTTAGCCCCATTCATTCAATGGTACCAATCAGAGATAAAGTTAGAAGTGACCGAACACATCAACATTTTCCTATTTAAGACGAGTAGTTATACGAGCAAGTTTGGTGGTACAAAATAAAACGTAGTGCTTTTCTAAGAGGATTTAAAAGAGGAACTATATTGTACTCGCCTGAAAAGTCCGCTCCCCTTCTCCCTCTCATAATGGGAGAGGGAGGGTGTTACTGCGCCGAGTCGAAGTACTCCCATAAGTGCTATTGCGCCATACAATATAGTTCCTCTTTTAAATCCTCTTAGAAAAGCACTACGTTTTATTTTGTACCACCAAACTTGCTCGTATAACTACTCGTCTTAAATAGGAAAAACGTTGATGTGTTCGGTCACTTCTAATTTTATCTCTGATTGGTACCATTGAATGAATGGGGCTAAGCTAAATGCTATCGAAGTGTCGCAGCGCGCTCCAGCGCTTATGTGCACGCACACAGATGACATAGGGATGTATCAACAATTCTTAGTTAAGGTAATAACATAGATTAATATTGAAAATGAGTAGACTATTCCTTTAAACTGTTAATTACACCTTTCACAAAAATATCACATCAAAATATTTTTACAATTTCATAAAATCCAGGTACAATATTGCAGTACCTAGTAAAAAATAGTCACTGTGCCGTAAAAAGTTACTGGTCAGCTGTTGAGTAATCGAATTTAGCCAAATTAACTTGGCACTTGGTCCCAATTTTGAGCCTTGAGTAGAGGTAAGGGAAAGCCATCACCATGACAGAAAAACAGGTTGGGCTACACTAAAAATGTCAGTGAAACTACTAAAATGAATAATAAATTAAACTACTAAAAATGAATAATAAATTAGCCAAGTCACGTTTTACCTTCTTTTCACTTCCAAAAATCCCAACAGTAAAGGCTAAGCTTAGGGAATAGAAACTATTATTAGCCTTAAAACAAAGTCTGTGCCTGTTTTTGTCTGTGTCTGGGTTTGTGTTGATTTCAACAATGCCGTGAGAACGTGGACAGATTTGGTAATAGCCTTCCAGCTTATACGAGGACAAAACTGCATTGGATCAACCACAGACCTGAAGGACAGACAAGGTTGAAGGATGTTGAGGGATGACTCCAAGTGTCAGAGATGGCGACAGAGAGAGGAAGGCAGCCAAAAAAAGACAAAAAAGAATGAGAGACAGAGAATCAACAGGACAATGCGCTGTAAAGCATCTCGTGTGTCAGACCTGCTCCTCTCTATTAAAAAGACAAGAAGCAGGAAAGGTTTCAAATGAAAAGGGAGAGTGTATCAAATGACATTGGAAAGGCAAACCAAAACAAAAAGTAATACAAAGAGAGAAATACACCAGTGAGAAAGGAGAGAGAGAGAGACAGAATAAAAGCCTGAGTAAATGAGAAGGGGGGGGGGGTGGAGGCAGGATAAATCTGTACCGCATCATGATTAGGTATCAGATGCTTGTTCTGTGGTCCGGAGAGCAGAAGGCAGATCACATGAAACAGATGAGGTGCACATCTGCTCTACAAACTGGACAAACATCATTTCTGAATTTTAATTTCGGTAATGTTTCGGCTCGCTTCTGTGATCGCCTAGTATCTCCAACTTTTTGGATCTCTTTGGAGTGGCACCTGCGGATGTGGATTCAAGCGAATAAAGAGTAAAGCAGGCGAACGAAATGCATCTCATCTAAATCTTTATGGACTCAAACTTCTTCAACCAGAGACCGAAAGGTCAGATACACAAGCTTCGGTCTTTCATGTGAATCTATATTAATCAGCTGTACACTTCTCAGCATGATCATTTCATCATGATTATTCCCCAAGGTTGGAAAACTGGGTTGGTGGTATCGGAGCGGGCGGAGGCTATGGATGAGCGGTCTTGAGTGAGGTTGGAGAGTTAGTCCACCTCAAACCTCTCTCACATACACAGCATTAGTATTTTCGAGTCAACTCCCCAGACTTTAACTTTAACATACTTTTTATAGTAAGACACATTTATAGTAATTTGCAATATAGGTAAACAAGATCCACGTGAGATTCGGGATTATAGAGTAAGACACAACCTTACACACGCACACACATAGACAGACCGACAGTCACTGCACTCTTTTCAGCGCAGCTCCCCACCTGCTCTCGCACCTTTCCTCAGTCAGAGATCACAGCCGCGACTCTCCAGCTGCCTCTCAACGTCGTCTCGAGCCGGCAAAGCTGCTAACATCTGCTTTTTTGGACACTTGTCTCTCTATTTTTCACTCATTTCCCTCATAGCTTTCTACTGTGTTACTGACACCTTCAGTTTGACCCTCCTTGCCAGAAAGAGGGAGAGAGAGAGAGAAATGGCATAAACACAGCGGGGTCTTCAGCTGCCACACAAGCAGACTCACACAAGTGCCGAGAGAAACGGTGTGAAGAATGAAAAGGCCAATGGGAAGGAAAGAGGAAGCGAGATAAGACGGAGACGCACAATGTACGGCTTGGGGTCGGGCTCGGATGCATTCAGACGGCACAGGTAGGAAAACTCTCTTTCGATGACTTTGTCTGCTAACTCAGTAGTAGGACGCTTTGCACTGTTGTCCAGATGCACGTGTAGGTTCAGTGCGATATGCCTACTGGGCTAAAGCTGACATTGTTAACAGGTGGAGCGTCAGACTCTACTCGCGGTACAGAAACGGTCCTCGGTAGCATGAGAGTGAGCGGGGCTCCGAAGATCTCAATGCTTTTTGACACATGCGATCCAGACGAATACCTGCACTGGGACTTTTTGTCAGAGGCGTGCATATATCAGCTCACTGTCTGTCTCAGTTTAACTGAGATGCCGGTGCTGTTTCCATACAATTAAAATGGATAGAGAGGGAAACTGACACACCTGTAGGTATTTCATTTTTGTGGAATCTGTAAATTATTGTATAGGGGGCAAAGGTGTTTTTTAATCCAATTGGCAATTATGCATGATAGAAATTTTTGATGGTGAGAACGTGAAGTTAATATCCACACGTTGTAGACAGGAAATTGGCCAAGGTCAAAGGAGAGCGATTGTACATTTTTCCTCATGATTTATGTCTGTATACAAATTCAAGATGCTGTAAAACACGTGTCTATGTGTGAGGAAATGAGGCTTACCATTGATATACGTATTTATATTAAATTAAATATTTTATAATATCACAAAGAAGAACATAAATTCAAGCACTTTGTCAGTAATCTAATGCACAAGTATCATCTCAGATCATCTTTTCATATGTATACTGTTATATATGGGATTGTATTCCTGTTATAATGAGAGCCCACTAGAAAGACCTGAATTGTGATTGTGATGTATTTCTCCTAACAGACACACCGGACCCTCTTAGCATTCATGAGACATAAGACTCTGATTATTGCCAAAAAGATCATCAGTAAATGTCCAATCACAACTGTTTGGACTGTGACTAATACATCACAATTAATGTCTGAGTCCGTGTGCACTGCCACACAGGTTACAAATATTGTAAATGGCAATGTTATGCTCGAGACGGTGGATCTATCATTTGATAATGCCAATTGATTCCACTGTTATAATTTTATAGGACTCTTAGATTTTACAGTATAGATTGTTTAGGACTTTCTGAAACTCTGTGACTCGAGCTTGGGTTTCTTAGAGCAGATAATGGTGAGGTAACAGACAAACATCACAGTTGATGTGATAAATGTGATATGTGTAGATTTGTTGTAAAACACTAATGTGGCTTCTGACAATGACATAACAGACTTTTCTCACCTTTCAAAAAGGCATGGAGAACACAATGAGTTGTATGGAATACTAAATACGGTTCTAGCCATGTGATCTTAGTTTAAAAGAATTAAAGCTAATAGGGATGTAGAAAAACAAAAACGAAACACGTGAGTATCGCAATTGTTGGTTTGTCAATATTGTATAGATTCTTAAAAATTGCTATATGAAGTTAACTCCTGTTAACTCCTATAAAAAAAAAAAATCATGGCGGTTGTTTTGTTTGGAGTTTACATTCATTGCTTAAAACAGTGGTGGCCGGTGACTTCTTTTTTCGAGGGCACTCGATGCGAAGTTTGTCACAACATGTATGTAGCCCGTCATGTGTGTGGTTCGTAATTTCAAAATATGTGTTTCCCGCGTCGAGTGAACCTATGTGCATCATGTGTCTTGTCAAAATAAGTGCCTGCTGCAGATGCGTCTAAAGGGTTTATGAGAAAAGAGACGCTCGCGTTTGCCAGATACTCGCATAATCTCATGCATAATTAGAGTTAACTGTTAAGGGAGTGTATTTTGTGAACGTGAGCGTCTCTTTTATCATAAATGTTTTCTGACGCGTGTGCAGCAAGAACTTATTTTTGACAAAACATGTGATGCACATGGTTCACATTACGCAACAAACACATTTTTGAAAACATGAGCAACACACATGACACTTCCCTCGAAAGAGCAGTCACGAACCACCACTGGCAAAAAAACTACGCTATTTTGTGTATTTGGTATAATACAGTGTGTTCGCTTGGTTTATGTTAAAAAAAAAATTCTTTTCCACATACCGTACATTTTGTAGCTCCAGAGTTTACTTTCTTCCTGAAACGCACGGATTTGAAAAGTGAAGTGAGTATTTGCCAATGTATGGTAACCCATACTTGGAATGTGACCTCTGCATTTAACCCATCCAGTGAATAGTGAACACACGCACTGCAAGTCGTGAACACACAAACAAAGCGCTGTGTCCCTGATTGGCCAGCTAATCTCTACGTTGTGATTGGCCTGAATACCTCTGATGTCAGCCGGAAACGTGACACTCCTTACCTGTTTGATAATTCGGTTGCTAACAGGAGTTAACTTACAGGCTGAGTCCAAAGTGGGAGGAATTATGATAATGTCGGTCTTGTCTTCATCACCAATCCCAGGAAGTAAACTGTTGCGTACAATCTGTGTGTTTGTGGTAGTCCAAGAAAAGAGATTACTCGCTTCATCGTTTACTTTGGGGTTTGTACCTTTTGAATATCGTTAACATGTACTAATACACACTTACACACCAAAGAAAATGTAAAATCATGAATCGGATGATAGTTGCTTTTTAACTCCTTCCCTGCCGGCGTAAAAAAAGTTCCCAGCCAGCGCCAGCATTTTTCATGATTTTCACAAAAGTTTAATGCCTTACAGAAAATTTTCTTCTTGAAATATATAAACAACATAGAATATATCAAATGAAAGAACAGACCCTCTGCTTTAAAAAAAAAAAAAAACTTTTATCTTTTTTGGCCAAATTTTATGCACAAAGCTGAGATAATTCCATTTTTGTTTAGTATTTTTGATAGAGATCAGATTCAGTGCGATCCTCAAAACTTACACGGACATACAGCTGTTTGCTCTAGGATGATACTTCCGGGTTTTATAAGTTGCGGAAGAGCACAACCTGGTAAATAATAGCGGTATTGCAGAAGGCTGGAAATACTCGTCATTGGCAGGGAAGCGGTTTCTCAGTGTCAGGGAAGGAGTTAAACAGTGACAAGTACTAGCGTAGGGAAGTATTAGCATTTTTTTGCTAAGGTTTGCATTTAGCGGTATGTTCTCAATAACAGCTTTCATATATTTATATTTCCTATTATATTCCCAAAACAGAAAATATTCCAATATACCAACCTACCTTTACAGTACCGTAATTGCATCGCAACATCGATATTGTGATGCGTATTGCGAGATTCTTGCCGATACACAGCCCTAACAGTCACTGTGGCAAATTTTTGGCAGTGATAACATAATTTACTTACAGGTGTGAGTCTGGAAATGTTATTTTCACACAGCAGATTACAGTCACAGTCTGTATGAACGAACAACCGAAATCAAGCCCGTGTTTTACTCGCGTGTCACTGTAACCATAGTGGCGAATGGAAATAAAATATTGCGCTTTCCTTTTTTTTTTCAAAGAAAAGTATTATTTTTAGCAGAACTTAGCATTGTACAACAACAAGGCATGAATTAATTCCCATATTGTACAAAATACTAAACGTAACCCCTAGGTGTGCCATATATAAATCTTTCAAAAATGTGCTCAAAATGTGATCTTGCACACGCATAATTGTGGGAGAGATAAACTGCATAAAAACGCAGTTTGCTGACATCTTTCTGCACTGAACACAGTGACAGAGGCTGCGTCCATGCGGTAAAATGTCTTGAGTTACAACCGGATTTACAGGTGTCCTGTTGATACAGCAATTTACAGACACAAATAGAAAACTGCCTGTATAAAAGAGCAACTGACATCAAACGCGTATGCTATTCGCATGTGGCGCCTGTAACCGCTGTGACTAATGTAAATATCAAAAAGAAAGGACAAAATATTATATACGTAACAAAAACAGTTGTATAGTTTCATGACCGACGAGGCGCTGCCGCCATCTACTGGTAAACTAGTCGTCCAGCTTCTCCGTAAATGTGGAAGTAAGACCCGAAAATGTACAGGTGTGAGTTCGGTTATAGAATGCAGTTGTCCAACGATATCTCACGAGAATTCGTACATATTTTACGAGTTTGCTAATTCGTTTAAATTCATACGGCCACATTCTTAAGTTTTGGTACAATTTGTGTTGACCCCCGTGACGTTGGGGTTAGGTGCGGGGTTTTGGGTTTGGTTTCGTTGTTGTTTTTTCATGAGAATCGTACGATTTTGCATGATTCACTTCATAGGAATTGATACAAATTAGCCAACTTGTAAAATATGTACGATTTCTTGTGAAATTAGGCTGGGTTGTCACACCCGTATATAACCGAACTATGTGTGAATGCGACCGTATTCTAACTGTAACAGTTTATTTGTGTCTATTTCTTATCTTTTAGAAAATTTGATTGTTGATATTTAAATAGCACAGCACTACATTTAGTCTATTGAGTTCTATTTGAGTGATTGTTTAATGTTCACAACTTAAAATACAGTGCTCTTTGTGTTTAACTGTTTTGAGCGTGCGTTCAAGTGTATCAGTATGTGTGCATCTATGGTTCAATAGATGTATTGTCAGCTAGTATGCGGTTGCTCACACAGTGGATAAAATAGCCAGTAACATCTGGACGGGAGGGATTCTGTCTTAACCTTTGTGACCTGATGCTTTAAAGGCAGACTTACCATGATTCCAGTCTTCTCTTATGAGATTGAATACCAGTACAATCTCAGGCAGTTCATGTCCCACATTACAAAACGCAAGTAGTGATCGGGATTGTACTATGAATAGCAGCGATAGTGTAAATCCAAATGTAAATGTTATTCTGCCTGCTAAATGTT
Source organism: Paramisgurnus dabryanus (assembly GCF_030506205.2). Taxonomy (NCBI): domain Eukaryota; kingdom Metazoa; phylum Chordata; class Actinopteri; order Cypriniformes; family Cobitidae; genus Paramisgurnus; species Paramisgurnus dabryanus. Next base: position 48,886,579 of record NC_133337.1, on the reverse strand, counting down.
ATTCTGTATGCTAACACTTTAATTTTAGCTCAGAGACGTATATAGAGCACACAAGATGTTAATTCATGCTAATGTAACACACCTGCTCCATCAGTTTTTTCACCGTCTGGTGTAAGAAATTCCATGTGAATTTGTCAGCGCTTCGATTGTTATTTTTATTTTAATCATTTAAAGTTGTGCCATATATTTTTATACTCATTTCATGCAGGAGACAGATTATTCTTTCACTGTAAGTTGAATAATTTCAACAGTATTTTATGCAATGTTTTGCACTGAGCAGACCTGTTGGTTTTTCAAACCAAATTTTAATTCATTTTGAGTTAAGAAGTTTCCAAATATTGAATGCAGATATTCAAACTCAGTCACTTGTGTTTTATGTTTGTTTTTAAATCATGTAAATTGTTCATTAAAATTACATATTGGTTTCTCTGAACTGCTGATGTGAGGGTTATAGTTAGAGATGCAAAGCCATTGTGCTTTAATCAGCTTCACCCGTCAGACACCGCGTGGACAGCTGGCACCCACAGCTGGTGTTTCACTTTGAAAATATTTATATCTGCGATTATCTACATGAAAGGTGCAGATTAAATTTAGCTATGATTCATGTTTATGTGTAATACTGTGAATCAAGAAAATTGTCATTTAGCGAAGCAGACTTTTCCTTATATTTTTATAAGAAAAAACAAATCTAATCCATCAATGGCATAAAGCAGATTGAATGGTTAATTGTATGACATTGATCTATTTAATTTTCTTTTCTTTGGTGTTTTGTTTGAATCTAATAAGAACACATGCTCTAGCTGTGTGATGTGATTGTCCATATGATCTTTGGTCAAACATCTATCAAAGTGTGCTGTTTAAAAGAGATCTGAGGAGTTGAAACACATGAGATCACATCAACCAGATCTAACAGACTGAAAGCAAGCGAGTGAATATGCAGCAGCTGGACGTGTGTGTGTGTGTGTGTGTGTGTGTGTGTGTGTGTCTGTGTCTGTGTCTGTGTCTGTGTGTTGTGTGTGTGTCTGTGTGTTGTGTGTGTGTGTGTTCCATTTGCAGTCATCAAAGCAAGTCTGCAGGTGTCTCATTGCTGTGTCATATGTGACATAAGCCAACAAACACACAATATAAGGAACTAAACAAATATGTTAAATATGTAACAATAATGTTTACCTTTTTCACAGACCCAGATCTTAAAACTGATTTTTTTTACATAAAAAATAACATTACATTCGGCAAACCTAAATAAAGAGTGAAAAATTATTAATAATTTCATTACTAATTTTATACATATATTTATATAAATGACTGTGGTTTCTGAAATCTCTCCTGTGATCCATATAGAACTCTTACCCTCTACTTACCCTCATGCCATCCCAAATATATATGATTTCCTTCTTTTATGTAAAACATTAAGATTTTTTATCAATATATCTGTTATATACATATATAGTTTAGGTTCCACAATGTTGAAGCGGCAAAAATTACATAAGCTGTGTCCCAATTCGCCTACTTATGCCCTAATACTACTGTTTTTGTTTGGAAAAGTAACTACTTTTGAGTACAGAACAAAAGAGTATGCATACACTGGGATATACTAACTCGAAACAAAAGTGACACCTGTTAGCTGGATGATGCTGTTATCCTTAATAAACACAAACCCCAAAATACAACTTATCTTTAGGGGCGGTTCAAATTTCACATCTAACTGTGCGTTCACACCAGATGTGGAAAAGGCGGCAAAAGTTGAACGCTTGAACATTTTGGGTTTACTTGCTTCACACGTGATATTCTAGTCATCTGAGACATTCACGTGTAAATTCGCGTTATGAGAGGGGCTTATATACAGTCTTGTTCAAAATAATAGCAGTACAATGTGACTAACCAGAATAATCAAGGTTTTTAGTATATTTTTTTATTGCTACGTGGCAAACAAGTTACCAGTAGGTTCAGTAGATTCTCAGAAAACAAATGAGACCCAGCATTTATGATATGCACGCTCTTAAGGCTGTGCAATTGGGCAATTAGTTGAAAGGGGTGTGTTCAAAAAAATAGCAGTGTGGCATTCAATCACTGAGGTCATCAATTTTGTGAAGAAACAGGTGTGAATCAGGTGGCCCCTATTTAAGGATAAAGCCAACACTTGTTGAACATGCATTTGAAAGCTGAGGAAAATGGGTCGTTCAAGACATTGTTCAGAAGAACAGCGTACTTTGATTAAAAAGTTGATTGGAGAGGGGAAAACCTATAAAGAGGTGCAAAAAATGATAGGCTGTTCAGCTAAAATGATCTCCAATGCCTTAAAATGGAGAGCAAAACCAGAGAGACGTGGAAGAAAACGGAAGACAACCATCAAAATGGATAGAAGAATAACCAGAATGGCAAAGGCTCAGCCAATGATCACCTCCAGGATTATCAAAGACAGTCTGGAGTTACCTGTAAGTACTGTGACAGTTAGAAGACGTCTGTGTGAAGCTAATCTATTTTCAAGAAACCCCCGCAAAGTCCCTCTGTTAAAAAAAAGGCATGTGCAGAAGAGGTTACAATTTGCCAAAGAACACATCAAATGGCCTAAAGAGAAATGGAGGAACATTTTGTGGACTGATGAGAGTAAAATTGTTCTTTTTGGGTCCAAGGGCCACAGGCAGTTTGTGAGACGACCCCCAAACCCTGAATTCAAGCCACAGTACACAGTGAAGACAGTGAAGCATGGAGGTGCAAGCATCATGATATGGGCATGTTTCTCCTACTATGGTGTTGGGCCTATTTATCGCATACCAGGGATCATGGATCAGTTTGCATATGTTAAAATACTTGAAGAGGTCATGTTGCCCTATGCTGAAGAGGACATGCCCTTGAAATGGTTGTTTCAACAAGACAATGACCCAAAACACACTAGTAAACGGGCAAAGTCTTGGTTCCCAACCAACAAAATTAATGTTATGGAGTGGCCAGCCCAATCTCCAGACCTTAATCCAATTGAGAACTTGTGGGGTGATATCAAAAATGCTGTTTCTGAAGCAAAACCAAGAAATGTGAATGAATTGTTAAAGAATCATGGAGTGGAATAACAGCTGAGAGGTGCCACAAGTTGGTTGACTCCATGCCACACAGATGTCAAGCAGTTTTAAAAAACTGTGGTCATACAACTAAATATTAGTTTAGTGATTCACAGGATTGCTAAATCCCAGAAAAAAAAATGTTTGTACAAAATAGTTTTGAGTTTGTACAGTCAAAGGTAGACACTGCTATTTTTTTGAACACACCCCTTTCGACTAATTGCCCAATTGCACAGCCTTAAGAGCGTGCATATCATGAATGCTGGGTTTCATTTGTTTTCTGAGAATCTACTGAACCTACTGGTAACTTGTTTGCCACGTAGCAATAAAAATTATACTAAAAACCTTGATTATTCTGGTTAGTCACATTGTACTGCTATTATTTTGAACAAGACTGTAGCTCAAATTGAGTAAACTTACCAGATTGTTCGACTTCCTCACATACTTTCTTCCAAACAAGATCCTTTTAATTCCTATAAATGTATGAAGATGTCTTGTGTAGTGATGATGATTGTCCTCCATTGTTGTTTTGTTTTTCTGCCTCCACTCACTTCCTGTAACCATGTTACTGCTAGAGCAAGCTCCTGATTGGTTAACGCGGCGTGAAAATCTGCCAGAGTTTAAATTTTTCAACTCGTGCAGATCACGTGGCAACATTCAATTCGCCTGGAATGTGCCATCTGTGCCATTCGCGCTTACCGCACCGCAGGATTCCTATTCGCGTCTTTGCATAGGCTTAACATGTTAATCACTCGCGTTTGCCGCCTCTTCCGCGTCTGGTGTGAACGCACCATAAAACCGCACGATAAACTCTCCAATTGCGGTTGCGTGGGCCGTTGGTAAGCAACATTGAGTCCGACTCCCCCTAAAAATGTATAGCATTGTTTCTTTCTTCTATTTGTTCGTTCTGTTTATCTCTGTACAGGCATGATCAGCTGTTCCTCCATCTTGAGTTAATACTGAATGATCCAATGTTTACAAACCCCAATGTTGATATGTAAAGGGTGAAGCTGATTGGTTGGTTCTTGTCACATGACCTGCAATGCGGACTCGCTTTCTATTTGAGTGCGTCTGTCGCATGTCTACATTGTAAAATAGCGTATTTGTGTACCAAAAAGATGCGAAATGTAAATCACCCCTTAAGCATTTCTTTATTTATTATTTGCCATGTAATGTTTACTCTGTAGTTTAATTTATTGATTCAGTGACGCATCATTTAAAGTGACACTTGTAGTTTTTCAACCTTCACAATATATTTTCAAGACCCTTGTGATGGTACATCGACTTAAAATAGGTTGAATGACATGTCCACCATAGCCTGACGGGATCTGTATCGCTTTTACTCGTTATTTAAAATTAAAAAACTAAAAAAATCTGCTTTACGGCATATGTCACTTTCTCAACTTCCTCAAATTCGGACATGAGAGCGCAATTATTTATTTTCCTGATGTTTTTGTCATGGCCGAAGCAGCAACTAAGAAAAAGAAACCCAAGGTTTTGTCGGAGGAGACCAGAAAGAGAAAAGGGGAGAGTGACAGAATCAAAAGAAGGACGAGGATCAATTATATTGGCGTGAACTAAAGAAGGAGGAGGGGTTTGCTGACTTGGCCCTTATGCTTTTGTACTAGAAAGTAATGTTTGCATATATAAGTCCTTTTTGGCACCCAAACACTCTTTTATTTACGTGAATTTTACTGGAAGCTACTTGGAGAGTTTAGAGAGAGACTAACATCATGTGACACTGTGGCTCTGTGGTGGTGTCATGGACCTACGACACGGGTGATCAGGGTTTGAATCCCCTTTAGGGCAATATTTTTTTAAATATAAACTTTAACCAAGCGACCACCATTACAACTGGCTTGTAAACGTGAGCTACGCGATTTTTTTGGCCGTTTGATCAAATGAAAAGCCCTTGAAATTATATTATATGACACATGACATGCTGGAAGGCACACTTTGTGACCTAAAGAGTTGTCTTCTTTTCCTTTGCGACAGTGCTGCGGCACTTTTGGCCTCTAGGGGTGCTAGACGTAAAAAATACATGTCTAGCACACCCTAGTGGCCAAAAAGTTCCATGGTGTGCCGTTAATTTTTTAATTCTGTGTAGAGCAACTAAACCCCACCCTATCACAGTGAGTTGTGGGTAATATCAGACATTTTAGGCCCTGTCTCAAATGGCACACTCCGGACTTCTGGACTTCTTCAGAGTCCACACTTTGATGGCATCATGTAGTGCAGACCTAAGGGACCCTTGACGCAAGTCCACGAGGGCACACCGGAGTCGTATTTTGGGACATACTGGAGCGTAACGCCGGAAATAGGAAGAGTAGTTGCCCATCAGTGTGAACTCCTGCCTTCCATCATCTGATTGCTTTTTCGCAAGGACTTCTGGGTTGGTAAAGTGCGTGAAACCTGCTGCAGTGCGCGCTTTGCCGAGGACCGCATCAAATGTGCAATGGGGTCGCTGATGAGCACACTTTTGAGCGCTAAAATGACAGATGTGACACCCTATGGACTCGTAGGCTAAGCGAGCATGCGCAATTTAAGGCCACGAGACCGAAAGTAGCTTACACATAAGGTGCACCATTTTGGACAGAGCCTTAGGGGCTGTTTACACTTGGTATTAAGATGTGTTTTCAACGATCGGATCACAAGTGGACGAGAGAGACACATTACGTTTACACCTGGTATTTAAATCCGTCTCTTTTGTCCACTTTCGACCGCTTCTGTTCTGAATACTGTGAGGGGACGGTCCGTGAGATGGTGGGCGAGTCTCTCTGCTGTCATTCAAACGTGAGAGGGAGTAATGATGAGTTTATATGGACTTAAACTAATATTATGTCGGAGTCCGCAGCTTGTTTAGCAAGTATACATGCTGCACAGTGTTTTGTACGTTTATATGTTGGAGCTTTCTCTGATTTTTCAGTGCACTTGATGAAATAGGATCGCGCAACTTTCACGCTTTCAAAACGAAACTACGGAGAACACCCACAGTAGTTTTATCAATGAAAGGCTAAAAATAGCGCTGTTCACCGTATGTTCACGCCAGAAGTCAAAAAAGGACGTAAAATTTGTGTTTAATACCTCAGATTAGATAAATGGGCAGAGAGAAGGCGGTCGCGTGTGGCTGTTCGAACACATTCAACCACATTTGTGTTCCGCAACTCCAAAGCGATCCGATCGAAAGTGGTTTCGACTACCTCTGGATGTGGTTGAAAGTGGTCGAAAGTGGACGCGTTCAAAACGTTTTGAACACCGTTTACACCTGGCATTAACGTCGTCCACTTGTGATCCGATCGACGAAAACGCATGTTAATGCCAAGTGTAAACAGCCTCTTAGTGTCCAGGGATCTATACTTTGAATTTTAAAACTAGACATCAGAGAACTTTGTGGATACTCTGCAATTTGGGACATGCTAATTATAATTACGAATACTATTTAGGATGGATAGTACATAAAATGGCACACAGAGATACTGTACATCCATAATAAAAACCGTCTGAATGACTCCAATGTGTTAATAAATGTATTCTGAAGCAAAATGATAGGTGTGTGTAAGAAAACACTTTTTTTTGAGTATATGAATTTAGTGCTAGAATTTGATTAATTTAATTTAATAAGCACAAAATGTGAACAGTTTATTTTATATAGCTTTGTATATAAAGTAACACATTTAAAATCTTTGTGTTTAGGCAAATAAAATATCCGGGATGGCATGAGGGTGAATAAGCTATTATATATATATATTTTAAAGAAAAATATATTTCAATTTTAGTGAGGTTGTAAACAATGCTTTTTACAAGGGTTCACGTTACAGAAAGTGGCTATCAATCACTCAACAATGTGTCTTTTTTATTTAAGCTGTTTCTTTTACCACTGCCTCTCTCTATCCCCTGTTGTGTTCCCTAGACACTTGTAGACATCTGTTGCTGTTAACTTTGGTAAGTGTTCAGATTTCACTGAGTTATGATCATACATACATGCTCATTGATGCTTTGCCAGTATTGACTGGAGTTTGAACAGTGACTTTTTAATGAGGATTACAAAAAACGAAAACCGTCAAAGAGGGAGATAAAGAAAGAATGAGAAATGAGAGCGTGACGGCTTTAACTCCCCGAGTGTCTGGGGTTTCTCTTGGCAAGTGTTATGTTTTGTCGCTTTTGCGATTGCAATGCATATGTATTTTTGTACCTCACCATCTGTCTTCCACTATAGCGGGTACTTGTAATCCCACATTTGGAGAGGAGCGCTACTAATGAAGTAGTCTGCGGCAAACCACTACACCGTGAAGCATAAGAGCGGGAAAGCTTGTTTATACAAGCAACATGTCGAATTGGTCTTTTAGTGGCCAGATGTATTCATAAGAGAATTTTATGAAACATGATAGCTATTGCAATGAGAGTATTAAATTTATCATTCGTAGTAATTACAGCGCATGGTCCAACTGCTGGCGGTGATAGTTTAATAGGCTGTGGTGTCACCAATGTAAATCGCTGGCGTGGATGGATGGGCCTAACCTTTAAGATTCTAATTCAAATGCATCTTGATTTAGATTGCTGTTATAAAGCATGCCTTTGCTGTGTCCTTTGAGCCTTTATTTGTATATACTGTATTGAAATGTGGTGGAAGCCTCACCTTTAGCTAAGGTGGTAGAGCATTGCGTTAGCAGCATAAAAGGTTGTAAGTTTAATTCCCAGGAAATGCATATCTTGAATGCACGGTAAGTCACTTTGGATAAAACCGTCTGCCAAATGTATAAATGTAAATGTAGCCTAATGGTTAAAGCACAAAGGTTAGTGGTTCCATTTCAAGTTGGAGATTTTTTGTGATCCCATCATGCCCTGTTACTATGGTTACAGCGAAGCACTTAACCCTAGGCCACTCCAAGGAGACTGTCCTTGAAATGACTAGACTATAGAAGGTCTATGCTGTAATTGCAAGATTAAGACGAAGGAAACGTACAATAGAAACTTTTTCTATAAAGATATCAATGATTTACAAACTTGTGGTGTTAAACGTGCCGTCTTCAGGTTTTTTCTTGTTACTGACCCAGTCCATCTGTGGATTGGAAGATCAGGGACCGGCCCCTGTGAAGTGTCGAGAGCTTATCTGCTGTGAATCCTTGCTGTATTTTTTGTATATGCCACACTGAGTCTGCTAATGGCCTGTTGTGTCACACAGGCGCGCACCAGAACACATGCGAAATGAGATTATGAGTGACAGAAATAGCCATTGAGACCATGTGACGATTTGTTTTCAAGTATGGGATTACGCCTGTATACATTAAAATACATTTGAGCTTTTATTATTGTTAAATGAGCAGTGATTTCCTCTCTTAGATGATACATTTGTGGCCAACAACAGCAAAATTGTTGTGTATCATGCTTTTCAATGTTGAAATTAAAGTTGTCAATCATCTTAATCATGATTAATCTCATAATGGACACATTGACCGCCCTAGGCTCTATAAACTGTGAAGACAGCGTCTGTGCCTGTCAATCATTTTGCACATTTGGGTATGATGTAATCTGGTTCCCTGATAGGATTTTAATGGGTGTGGTATTAAAAAAAAGATGGGTGTATCGGCACAATGACATACACAAAAAAAAAATGTACGTAGTGAGTGACTGTGATGTCAAAAGCTTTTTTGAAGCAAATAGTTGGTGGGGCTTGCCGTCTCCATCTTGGCATCGCTTCACCATGCATCACATTGCGGATAATTGAAAATGGGTAAAGAGGCGGGACATGGGTGAAGCTGAAGTGGCTGGTTGCTGAAACCATGCCCGTCTAGCTCGACGACAGATCACCTGTCACTCAAGTGGCCACGCCCATAATTATGCAGAACTTTAAGGCTTAAAGGGACACTCCACTTAAAAATATACTCATTTTCCAGCTCCCCTAGACGTTAAACATTTGATTTTTACTGTTTTTGAATCCATTCAGCTGATCTACTGGTCTGACGCGACCACTTTTAGCATAGCTTAGCACAATGCATTGAATCTGATTAGACCATTAGCATCGCGCTAAAAAATAACCAAAGAGTTTCGATATTTTTCCTATTTAATACTCGACTCTTCTGTAGTTACATTGTGTACTAAGACAGACAGAAAATTAAACGTTGCGATTTTCTAGGCAGATATGGCTAGGAACTATACTCTCATTCTGGCGTAATAATCAAGGACTTGTGCCCGAAAATAGTCTCCCGCTATTGAAAGATACTAAGAGGACTGTTTTCGGCTGCTGCGTAATATCAATCTCTTTGGATTTTTTAGCGCGATGCTAATGGTCTAATCAGATTCAATGAATTATGCTAAGCTATGCTAAAACTTGGACCATCAGACCCGAACATCAGGCTGAATGGATTCCAAAAAGGTAAAAATCAAATCTTTAACTCTAGGTGATTTGAAAAATAAGCATATTTTCAAAAAAGTGGAGTATACTTTAATATAATTTAAACGGAGTTATAAAACATTAACCCCCTCAGAGTTGTCATGACAGGCAAAATTAGCTATATAGACCTAAACCAGCTATCAAAAATGTTTACCAGTTTATCTCTTTTTCTTTTAGGCTGTAGGAGGCTGAAATGGCCACTCCCCGAGGGTGTTGGAGTCCCTCTCCTCAACTCCTCTTCTTCCTCAACCTGTTACTCAATGTAGCACCCCCCTGCTGGGGACGTCCGTTTTTCGTCCCTCCCTCGGTTAACGTGGCCGTGGTTTTCAGCGGTTCGGCCCACCACGGCGAGATCAAAGGCCGTCTGAGTCCAGAAAACTTCCTTGACATGCCCCTGGAAGTGAACCCCATCACAGTGCTGGTGAATGACACTAACCCCAGGGCTCTACTGACTCGTCTCTGTCAGACTATGGCTGCCGAAAACCTTCACGGTGTGGTCTTTGAAGATGACGTGGACTCGGAAGCCGTGGCACAGATCTTAGATTTTGTCTCTACCCAGACCTCCATCCCCATCGTGGGCATCAGCGGAGGCTCGGCTGTTGTCATCACTCATAAAGTGAGTATTTAAAAAATCAGCTGCACTGATAGGCTATTGAACATTTGCATGGAAAAGTGATTTTATGAGGCATGAAAATCAATAGATGTTGTGATGTATAACCACCAGTTTACAGTTGTGTCCACTTAAACAACTGAATAACATTTCTAAGTACAACAGTATATAAGACTTTGTAAGGGAAGTGAATGTTGTGTGTAAATTATTGAGTGTTAGCAGCTTGAAGAAAAAATTACAGTCTTGTCTGTTATTGGCAAAGTTTAGGGAACAAACACAAAGCAATTTATACACAGTTCCAGCCTTTGACTTATTTTTTCCTTTTTAGAATGCTCCATTACTGTCACATTACTGTTTTTCATCCATCCTTAAGTGATTTTAGGAACAGAGTGTGATCTCAATCTGAATATTCTTGCCTTTTAAAGCCACCATTCGCAAATAAATAGAGGATACACAGGAAGAACATGCAATTTTAAGAAAGTTATAGGTTACACTTTGTTTCGATAGTACACATTCTACTTACTACACCGCGTTCCAAATTATTATGCACATGCCATATTTGTTTATTTTTCCAATACAGTCAGTAAGTTTACAAATTTAATTTTACCCTCAACACTTATATGACAGTGAGGATGTTATTCTATTAAAATTAAATTAAAATGTTTAAAGATACTTTAATACTTTAAAAATTATGCTGTTCCAAATTATTAAGCAAGTTGTAGTTCTTCTACAATATGGGTATGAAAAATTGTGCATTATTTAAAAAAAAAGCTAATTACTTCCTATAACAATTTATATTTGGTGGACCTAAACAGAAATTATTGAACTATTATGAGATTTATGAGTGAATCACAGTGAAGAAAGATTTGACTATATAAAGACGACTTTTTTTTTAATGAACCTTCTAGGAAATTATTAGGAAAAGGCAGCAATAAAAGCCAACGTTAAGAAGCAAACATGTATTTAAACCTGTTGGTGTCTCTGGAATACCAAAAACCCTGTTATTAATACAGGATCCTTTAGTGCATAATGCTGTATTTCTACCCCTCCCACAAACCAAAACTTGCAAAAATGAAACATTTGCTGTGAGCTCAGAATACAAGAAGACTATTTTCACACAGTTTTATTCATTGACATGCCATAATACACTAAATAGTATAGATGAATGTCATTCTGAATTGTTGGTGAATAGCCACTATGTTCAAACAAGACTGTAACATTAGGGAAAGGTGGCACAGTAATGATTTGGGCTGGAATATTGGGAAGTAAGATGTTAGGTCCCTTTAGGGTCCCTGAGGATGTCAAAAGGGCATCTAGAAGATATGCAGTTCCTAAAAATATGTTATTTCACAATGGGATATAAAGGGAATCATGTCTTCTGAAATACATTTACTTTTATGGAGAATAATACCATACCATGCTGCAAAAACCATAACAGACTATTTTAATTCATATGGGCATAAAATAAGAAAGAAATCAAGGTGTGACCACCATCATTCTCTGACCTTAAGAGCTATTTAAGAGTCTGTGGAGCATCATTGTATGAAAGATCTGTGAGGTGGACAGCACTACAATTTGAAACATCAACTTAGGGATGCAATACTAGCGTCTTCAGTAAGGGATAATGTAGAGGCAGCCGGTAGTTATCGGGAAATAAGCCCCGACAGTGTGATCAGGACCCGACGCGAAGCGGAGGGTCTTGTATCACACTGAAGGGGCTTATTTCCCGATAACTACCGGCTGACTCTACATTATCCCGCTTATTACACGGCTACTTGTCACATAAGAAAAAAAAACTGGACATGAATATGAATTTGAAACATTTTATTGGCATATTTGTTTTAAATTAACATTTTTATCCTTCCGCGAAACTTTGCACAGATGCATAAAATGATCGTAATACCTTATTAAGATCCTCTGCTTCATACTTGTCTGTCTCCATTTTTTCTCTTTTAGCCAGTCTTTGAGAAGTTTTAATGCCCATTCTGTATTTTTTTGTGTGTTGGCTTCGTAGCTGTCATGCTCTATTTTGTCAAGTTCAGTCTCAGTAAGCTGTCTGTGTCTTGTCGTGGTTGTCCAGTGTTTGTCACAAGATGGCGCCAAACAGACAGTAATCTTTATTGGCGCGGAGCGATCTTACTCGTAAAAGTAGTCCGGCTATGCGTTATTATTTTGGAGCGGTTATTATTCGAAAAGAACGAACCTGCAAATGTCTCAACTGACCAATCAGAATCAAGCATTCCAGAGAGCCGTGTAATAAAGTGAAATAAAGACAAAACCTGTACTTGTATAATTACAAGTTTAAGAAATAGAGAATTAAAGTCATATCACAGATATGCTCATATATTATTATGTTACTTGTGTAAATACATTATTTATTTTACATTATGTTTGTTTTTTGGACAGTGTTTGTTTTGACAGATATCTGTTTTTGGATAATTTTAATCCATTATATCATATACATTTGGTTAAAGTAGCATTCTGCATAATAATTTGGAACAGCAAATTTTGCATATATTTCAAAGCATTAAAGTATCTTTTGACATATTTATTTCATTTAAATAAAATAACATCCATACTGTTATATAAGTGTTGAGGGTAAATAAAAATTTGTAGACTTACTGACTGTATTGGAAAAATAAACAGAAATGGCATGTGCATAATAATTTGGAACGCGGTGTATATATACTCTGATGACTTGTAGGCACAGTAACTTATAGTAAGTATAAGGGGTGTAAGAAAATATTGATACATGTGAGTATCGTGATATTTTGTTGGGCAATATTGAATATTGTATCAAAAAACAGTGTACACATAATCGAAGAAAAAAAAGAATACGCTTAGAACATGTAAAAGAAATAAAAGCAAAGTAGCAAACATTTTGAACACCTGTTGATTTTGCTCACATGATGGAATATTGTACATACCAAAATTTATTTAGGCAATAACGGCATGCATCCAAATTCGAGGTTATTTAGAGTAGAAGTGGGTTATTCATAGCCTATACTATAGACTATATATATAGACTATATTGGGTCTATAGTTAGCCGTTATTTCACTGTCTCGATTATTGCTTGCTGGGAAACGAACTGAACTCTGACGTCAATCGAACCCAGGCACGCACAAAAAGTGCAAGTGTGAAACCTCCCTAACACTTATAGTTCTTGGGCCATATTTTAACGATCTAAGCACATTGTCTAAAGTGCACGGTTTAAATGGGCGTGTCTGATGCCACTTTTGCTAATTTAATGACAGGAAAAATGGTGTGTGCGCCGAGGGCACGGTTGAAAAGGGTTGTTCATATTCTCCTTATGAGTAATGGGTGTGTTTTGGGCGTAACGTGCAATAAACCAATGAGAGTCTTATCTCTCATCCCCTTTAAAAGCCAGTTGCGCTGGCACTATGTCTAATCCCTATTTAGATGATGGACTTAACTGAAAAACTAAGCGGAGGAAGAAGACCCCCAGTTTAAGAATAATGTTAAAAAAGTGTGTTGCTTTAATTTTTATTGAATCTTAAATCTTTTGTATTAAACCCTTTAAAAGCCTTTTTCTTTCAGTCATAGAAGTACAATTAGCAGGCTTTTCATTGCTGTAAATGTATTGATATCCTACATAATCATTGTAATCTCATAAAAAATTATTTGCAAATATGCAAGAAAAGGTTTGTGGAGAGCCGAAGTGTTTCAGCACTAGAACAGCGCCAATTTTTAAAAAGCATTAGCCTACTTAAAATGTTTCTCATCTCACCATATTCACAGGTACAGATTCATCATATACAATAAATCCGTAGGGTAGCATTTAAAAAAAACATTTAAAAATAGATGCATGTTTAAAGCAAAGCATTAATTTACTTAGCAGGCTACAGGTGCAGCAGCTCTTTACGCCTTCTAACATCTCATAATCGGTCCTCATTTATGTCCAAGAGACTCAATAATAATCTTTTACATTTCATTTACATTTTATAATCTTTCATATTTAAATGCGTTTTTGTGCTGCTGCGCATTCATGTGTGTGATAAGCAAATCCGCGTTGTTGGCACGTTTACAGGTGCATATTACTAACGCGCTCTTTAAATAAAAAAAACATATTGCGCCATTGACTTTAGACTTTAGACCATGTTGGTCAATGGCGTAGTCGATTTTAGTTGCCTCAAAATAGCAACGCGCCAACAATGCGCCTGAACACACCTCATTTTCAGACCAGAACGCCCATGGGCGCAATATTGGGGTGCAAATGCAAATGCAAATGCTGCATTGCGCCGGGTGTATGATAGAGCCCATTGTGTCTTTTGTATGAATGGTGCCTTTATTCTTCATTTACATGCCAATCTATTAAATTAGATGCCTTCTAAACTAAATAAATAAATAAAATAAATACAGCTGAGCAAATTGCAGAATAATTTAATCCAATGGTTGGGTTTGCTCATATTTAACCATGGGTTGAAATGACCCAGCATTTTTTTTGTGTGTGTAAATATTGCACTTTTTTACTGACATTTTCTAAGAGTGCACTGTAAATAACATGCACATTCTTGAAATAAAAAAGAGTTATGTTGGCATTACAACTTTTAAACACTATTACACATGATCAGCAGCTTCGAAATACCACCGAAATGTTAAGATCAGATAACTGAGTGTACTTTAATAGAGATCACAAAGTACATTGATGTGACATTAATAGTTAATCTGCTAAATAGTTCACCCATAAATGAAAATTCTGTCATCATTTGCTCAACCCCCATGTCATATTACTCAAGAGTTATAAAAGTACTGGAGCTTAAAAAATGATGTTAATGTATTATACAAGTAGTACCTCTATGTTGTACATTTTCTAAACCATTCACACATTTTAAAGTGCGTGTTGCAGGTTAACCACCACTGTCGATTAATGGGTACATAAATCACTCAAGATATGTGTATAATTTTTAAAATGTCTCAAAAATGGTCTTAAAGACCACTTTTTTTACGTTTTTGGTATTAACGGTTATTTTAACGCAATTCTGCGATGACGTCACGTTGGGGAGAAGTGGAGAAAGACTCAGCCAGAGCCATAGAGATAGATGAGACATTTATTGCTGTTTAATACTTACGTATATAATTTGGAAATCATATATACATCGTAGGAAATATATAATGTGTTATACTGCAAAGTTACCATGCTAATTATTATTTATGATATATGTGGAGATAAATAAAACTTCGCAAATCTGCTGATTTGATCCATTCATGTCCTGACCACCAGGCTAGAGATTTTTAAACATCCTTAATCCACACTTACTAGTCTATCAAATAATATCTCAAATATATTGTTTTGTGAAATAAAAGGATGCTTTTTTATATTGTTTATGTGATTATAACGAATCACACGATCATTTTATACGCAGCAGCAGTCAGCAGCACACTCGGATCCGACCGCATACATACTGTAATAAACAGGCGTTCGGCGGCTTTTTACATCACGACAGACTATGCCATTTGAGGAGGAACCGCTCATTGATCACCGTATTTTTATAAATCCTGTACATGTTTGGACCTGCCGAACAGGTTGAGCACTTTCATATACTTTGTTGAGCAGAGAGGCTGCACTTTGACCAGCGTGCTGCGGGAACCGGCGCCCATCACGCCGCCAGACGGTGTTGTTAACTCGAAACGTATAACTATTATCAGATCGACCAACCGGGAAAGTCCCGACTCTCTCGATTGCCATTCCGCTACTGGCTGTAAGAAAGTGAGTGCGTTTGGGTCGCTGGTCCCCGCGAACAGATGTGACGTGCTTCACTCACCTTCCAGGATTAGAGACATGCTGCCAAAACCGTTTGTGCTGAAGATCGCATAAAAGTTACACCCACTTCAGGCAAGATCATGGACCCCCTCAAGCCAGCATGCACGAGTATGTTAATTGTTTGTTTACTTTCTACACGAAGATATGCTAACGTTATGCTATCTGGCTGTCTGCCTATCTCTCTATACTAGCCTATCCATCTGTCTGTCTATCTATCTGTCTATCTATCTGTCTATCTGTCTATCTATCTATTTATCTATCTATCTATCTATCTATCTATCTATCTATCTATCTATCTATCTATCTATCTATCTATCTATCTATCTATCTATCTATCTATCTATCTATCTATCTATCTATCTATCTATCTATCTATCTATCTATCATGTAAATAATCTGCGCTATCAGAACTGTACTTTACTCGTCTTTCTATAGTCATTCTCAATGCTCTCAAGGCTGCTTTGGTAAATTCTCTCCCCAGCGTGACGTCATACAGTGCGTTGTGGGGGAAAGGAGAATCATTGCAAACCGCTATACTTTTTCATACTTTTTCGGGTTTTGTGATACTCAACAACATAAAATACAATGGATAACAGTTTAAATGTTTATTATTAACAAGCAAATTGCACAAATTCGTTGAAAAATTTTACCTGCAAAACGCCCTTTAAGTTATCTCAGGCCGATCACTGAAAGGTTTGATATGCACCTTAATACTCCTAGCCACGTTTATCTTGTTTAAGCTTGCATGGGCTCAAGTTTTGCGTGTTTACCTGCGTACTTAAACCTTGTTGTTTTTCCTACAACCTTAAGTGCTACACTCTTCACTTCAGAAAAGAAACTCCTTTTGATGTTCCTTTTATGTTTTTTATGTGCTTTTAAAGATTCAGTCTTCAATAGTTTTTTTGCAGCATACTTGCATCATCTGTTTACCCCCAGATGCATATGAAATGTGTTTCAAATGAACGCACTTACACGAAAACAATAACTATGCACACAAAGGATAAAAATGTGTATCCTTCAATGAGAAACAGAATAGCCCTTGACCAGATAGCACGAGGACCTTTTCTTACCCAGCTTTTTGTCAAAGGCCCCTCAGACTCCCGGGTTTTGAATTAATGAAGGCTGATAACATGTTTAAAGTGGAACAGAAAGCCGAAAATAGATTATTGTGAACTGGATTAAAATGATGCACTCAGGGAATTATTATTTTTTTAACTGAAATACACAGACATACATGTCTATAATGAGCACAGACATGTGCTGCCTGCTTCCTTTATATTTATCATTTTCAATCTCGATATATGTAATAAATTAAAAATGAAAAAAAATGAATAGATACATTTTTACTTTCTTAATCATCAACCAATCCAACATAAAAATAGAAAACTGCCCACAAAGACATAGATTTACATGATGACAACCAAAAAAGCAGATTGTGGATTAGGCATTAAAATGCCTTTAAGCTCCTTTGAGAATTGCATACATATCATATCATATGATGCGATTATTTGGTTATTGGCTCCACCCACTACATGCTGTATAGTCATGCATTAGGCAGAGTCAGGGTCAAAGGACAGTCTGTTCAACTTCATGTCACAAAAAACACAACAGTCATGTATAACTGCACATAGAAATCCCATTGGTTTAGCCTTCAAAAAGCCCTATTTATCTCTAGATTGAACCGTAATGCACAACCATTTGGTACAGGACTTCTCATGTTCCTTCGAGGAAATCACTACCTAAATATATACGTAGTTTATGTATGTGTACAAATATTCACTTCTGTTAAATATGATTAAATGTTCTTGTAGTTCAACAGGTAAAGCATGCTGCTAGCAGTACAAAGGTCATTGGTTTGAATCCCAGGAAACATGAATTGATCAAATGTTTAAGTCCTTTCCAGTAGTCGCTTTAAAGAAAAGCTTCAGCCAAATCCATGTAATAGAAATGTAGGTCCAGTTTATACTTCAGTAAATCCTTGCAAAGACTCATGGGACAAAGTTCATGCCCAGGGTGTACATGCAATGCCTATAACTGGAACAATACCATGGTTGTGCCATTTTGCAAACAGAAATCTTTGACTGTTATGGCATAACTATAAACTATTCGAGAGACTCATGGGTCCTAAGGAGAGCTCAGACATGTCTGGCTGAATTTTACATCTTCTTTAAGAAAACAAGCTGGCAGCGGAGTGATCCCAGAGCACAGTAGCCTACTTTAACCGCAGAAGTTATTTGAAGGACACCAGATCGGTCTATCAGTGAGGGAGAAAGCTATAGTCGGGGTGGAGTCTCGGGAGACCATCTCTCAGATCCTGAAATTCCCGAAACTCAACACCCTTTTTTTCATATCAAGCTTAATTGGACCACGCCTTACCTTGTACGTCTATGCTGTGTGGCGGAAGTAAATGCAATTGGCAGCGTAGGGCATTAGGAAGCCTCCCTCAACAGAGCAATTTAAAGTTCACTATTTGTACTACAGAACACTATAGATGGATTGTTTTGCATGTGCATTATTATACTTGCATGATAGTTGTAGCATGCAATGATATATAAGTGCCAAGTGAGCTGTGCAAATCTTTGCATGTGCATGTAATTCTGGGCATGATGTTGAACAGCTACATGAGCAAATGAGTATTAGGTGTCAAGCGTAAATCTATTCAAAAGGATTACAGAAAGAGAAATAACAGTTCAAAGTCAGGCAATAAATCAAGGCTGCTACGCGCGGCTCTGCAACAGATAGGATCAATAGTCTAGTGAATTGTCTTTGCGTTGTAAATCCAATTCTCATATCTCACACTTTGGGACGTGTTCAAGGTTAATGTTTCTCAGTAATGCATGGTTTTTTTCAGTGGTATGGGAATGTCCCAGCTGCCATGATTGAATTACGTGGATTTCCTGTATGCACTTAACAAATACAAATAATTGTAGTGGTGTTGAGGCATGGTGCCTATCAGTTCATTCGCTGGACAAGTTAAAACCTTTTTTATAGGTGAAATTGTATTTAAAGGAAAATTTAATTGCTGTAATCTTTCTTTCATGGATTTTCTTCTGTATAACACAAAAGGAAATTTTTGAAGATTTCACTGCTTGCTTTTTTTCAATGCATTCACAATGAATGAGAACTGGAGCTTTCGAAGTTATGCTGTTATCCAGGTTTTCTAAAAATGATTATTTACTGAAAATTTTGATGTCTGTCCTTGCATGACACATTCAAAGGAATTCATGAGAGATGTGCCGATTAATGTGAAACATTCCTTTGAATTTGATCTTTTCAATGACAACATTTTTGTATTTCTTCTTTTGTGTTCAGTAGAAGAAAGTAAGTCAAAATGATTTGGAATGACATGTACACGGTGCCAGAATGTTTTATCCACTCCCTGTAATGAGTGGTGTTCAGTGCAGTCATTTTACTGTATGATGAATGGTGCTTAGATCATTACTTGCGATATATTATGCATAAATTACATAAAATGTCTTTGTGCCTTATTTTAGCATTTTATTGTACCCCCATGAATTATTGTGGTGTTCTTACATTTGGGGAGACAGAGGTCAATTGTAACTGGAGAAATGGTAACACATTACACTTATGTGTGGTCTTCTTTGAGCACGGTTCCCACGGGTCCTTGAAATCCTTGAAAGTTTGTGAATCTGGGAGTAAAAAATTCTAGGCCCTGGGAAGTTTTTGAAAATATACATACATGGGCTTGAATCTATTTTATGTAAGACTTTTCTGAAAAAAATTCATACAATTCCCTGTGCAGTGTGGGATTATATCATAAAATTTTAGACTTTTTAAGCACACGTGCTAAACTGTTCACTTTAAATGCTTATATCTTCTGTATGCGAATGTTGATTCATACCAAAATGCTTTTTTGCACAGTTGTGTTTGACACATGAAAACATTTAGGGTTACGTATGTGTGGTTCCCTGAAAAGGGAATCAGACGCTACATCTCCCTTGCCATACTTCCTGCGTCCCTGTAACGCCATCTTTGGCAGTATTTCAGATACTGATATACTTCCTGGCTCCCGCTTCACCCTGTCTTTGTCATAAGCCTCACCATTGGTTGAATTTGATATATACATTCAGACACACTTACCCCTGGAGGCGCCCCCAAAGTGTCACCGCAGTGATGCAGCACGAGTTCCCTCGAAAGGGAACTGTAACAATGTATCTTAAAAGGTAACACGATGTAACTTTGCTCTTACTTGAAATGTGTCCCCACATTTAGTCCTTGAATTTAAGGGTATTGAAGCTGGAAAGTCCTTGAAAGGTCCTTGAATTTTAAGTTTACTAAGATGTGGGAACCCTGTTTGAGAATCTGTGGGCTAATAAGTATTACAACTGTCCCCAATCACCCATAATTGGGCAATTGTAACGCTCTGACTTTTTGTATTAAATTCAATAATATGATTTACTCTTTTTCATTATACATCTATTAGTGATACATGTGCTTTTGGCACATATATATGTCTCTTGCACCAAAGGTTGGCAGGTAGATTTATAGTTTACTTTAAGTTAATAATTCTCGCGCTCTCCCTTGCTTAATTAAGCTACAGTCTAGACATTTATTATCAAATGTGGGTTTATATGTGACCCAATCTGTGAAAACACAGCTACTCATTTTTTTGTGATTCATTCTTTTCTACATACAATCATCCTACATAACAAATATTCTGTGAAAATATAAACCTTGATCTAATCTCATCATTAGATTATGAGACTTTAGACTGTATTACCCAGACAGGGTCACATATGTCTCTCTTGCTTTGACTCTGCAGGCTGAAGGCTCGACTTTTCTACAAATGGGTGCTTCTATAGAGCAGCAGATCAATGCGATGTTCAAAGTGATGGAGGAGTACAACTGGGGTAACTTTGTGGTGATCACCAGCCTGTATCCCGGTCACGAGAACTTTGTGGACTACATACGGTCCTTCACGGACACCAGCTACTTCTTATGGGAGCTGCAGGAAGTGTTGAGCTTCGAGATGTCCGTGGGGGCCAATGACATCCGCACACGCAGATTACTTCAGCAGGTGGATGCGCAGGTATACCTGGTGTACTGCTCGCATGAGGAGGCTGAGTACTTGTTCAGGATGGCATCCGATGTGGGACTTCTGGGACCTGGATACATCTGGGTCATTCCCAGTCTGGCTGTAGGGAACCCTGAAGTGTCCCCACCTGACAGTTTCCCTGTGGGGGTCATCAGTATTATCACAGACCGTTGGAGGAAAACATTGCGTCAGAGGGTTCGAGAAGGTGTTGCTGTCGTTGTCAAAGGGGTGCACAGTTTCCACAAGTACAGAGGATTTGTTCCCGAGGGTCACAATGACTGCAACAGTCCCACTAAACTTGATACCTACAATTCCCTCTTTAGGTAAGACCTAAGAGCTTTTTTAGGTTTCACATTGCTTGTTCATAAATTGCAACTTTTACTTAGTTGTTGAAGTGTAAGGATTTAAAATATTACCTATATCAGTTTTATAATATTATTATATTAGTCTTACCTCTCTCATTATTTTGGTTTATTTTTCTGTATCAAGATTTTGTCCTTAAAGGGATACTCCAATTTTTTTGAAAATATACTAATTTTCCAGCACCCCTAGAGTTAAACATTTTATTTTTAGCGTTTTAGAATCCATTCAGCCGATCTCCGGGTCTGGCGGTACCATTTTTAGCATAGCTTAGCATAATCCATTGAATCTGATTAGACCATTAGCATAACCAAAGAGTTTTGATATTTGTCCTATTTAAAACTTGACATTTTACATAGTTACATCGTGTACTAAGACTGACGTAAAATTAAAAGTTGTGATTTTCTAGGCAGATATGGCTAGGAACTATACTCTTATTCTGGCGTAATAATCAAGGACTTTGCTGCTGTAACATGGCTGTAGCAGGTGCAATGATATTATGCAGCACCTAAAATTAGTCTCCTGTTATTGAAAATGTGTGTCAGCTTGGGTTTACTCAGGGCACTCCGGATTCCTCCCACAGCCCAAAAGCATGCAGGTTAAGTGAATTGGAGATGCCAAATTGCCCCCCACAAACTGCATATCGATTAGTGTATGGATTAACCAGTTCTAGGCATGAATATAGCCATAGATGCTTATATGGCATTAAGAATAAACAACTTGTTTATCATAAATTTGGCTAAACAAGAAAATGTGGATGGCAAATGAACAGATTCTTAAAACCCTGGCAAATTCCTTGTGGTTCAGCTGGTCACTGGAGGTTTGGATCATAAATAGCTTTCTTTTCAGACTAAACATTACATCCTTTGCTTTTTCTTGTGGTCTTCCTCTTTTGTAATGAGAATGGCAGATCCTCCAGATTTCCTTATTAAATCGGCTGTTCACCTGGGAATCAACGTTCCTCATTAATGAGCCTTCCAGTTGCCTCTTCTGTGAGCTTTTTGTGATCAAGCGTTTCGGAGACACATGAGTGACTGGATCCTCCATCCGGAATTTTCCCAGACTTTAGTGCTGTTCGGGTTTCAGCCCATCTCTAACATAAAAAGAAACATCTGTCAATATGTTTTTTTTATATATTACAGAACTGGCTTTGAGCACAATGTAAAAAAATTTTTGCTGTCTAAATGTTTTGGTTTAATCAACTTATTTATCTTGGCTACAGATGAGTTTTTATAACTTATAAAATATAGTTGAAACATTATAGAAAACATTATAATTAACTTTGCAATGGAGGATACTGAAATTTTCTGACATAGAAGAAAACACTAACAAAACATTTAATTTATTTAATGTAATTAACTGTTTTTGCAGCGATATAGACCCAACGCTGCATGGCTTAACCCATTATTGTACTTTTTTAATTTCATTTTAGGTGAATTGGTCTCTCGTATAAATTTAATTCATTTTAATTATTATTATTATTGGATGATTGTTTTTTTATACCTGGAGGAAACTTAAAAAACTATAAAAAATATTCATGAAGCTGTTATAAAAGTACTTGACAGAGTATTAAAACTTAATGACATTTTAATGACAAATTATACTTGTACCCTTGTAGTTGAGGTCAAGAAAAATATTCATGACAAATTATATTTGTAACACTGTAGTTGAGGTCAGGAAAAATATTCATGAAGCTGTTATAAAACTATTTGACAGAGTATTAAAACTTAATGACATTTAAATAACAAATAATATTTGTACCACTGTAGTTGAGGTCAGGAAAAATATTCATGATGCTTTTATAAAACTATTTGACAGAGTATTAAAACTTAATGACATTTAAATAACAAATTATATTTGTACCACTGTAGTTGAGGTCAGGAAAAATATTCATGATGCTGTTATAAAACTATTTGACAGAGTATTAACACTTAATGACATTTAAATAACAAATTATATTTGTACCACTGTAGTTGAGGTCAAGAAAAATATTCATGATGCTGTTATAAAACTATTTGACAGAGTATTAACACTTAATGACATTTAAATAACAAATTATATTTGTACCACTGTAGTTGAGGTCAAGAAAAATATTCATGATGCTGTTATAAAACTATTTGACAGAGTATTAACACTTAATGACATTTAAATAACAAATTATATTTGTACCACTGTAGTTGAGGTCAAGAAAAATATTCATGAAGCTGTTATAAAACTACTTGACAGAGTATTAACACTTAATGACATTTAAATAACAAATTATATTTGTACCACTGTAGTTGAGGTCAAGAAAAATATTCATGATGCTGTTATAAAACTATTTGACAGAGTATTAACACGTAATGACATTTTAATGACAAATTATATTTTTACCACTGTAGTTGAGGTCAAGAAAAATATTCATGACGGTTTTATTAAACTATATGACAGAGTATTAACACTTAATGACATTTAAATAACAAATTATATTTGTACCACTGTAGTTGAGGTCAAGAAAAATATTCATGATGCTGTTATAAAACTATTTGACAGAGTATTAACACTTAATGACATTTTATTGAGACATTATTTTTGTACCACTGTAGTTGAGGTCAAGAAAAATATTCATGACGCTTTTATAAAACTATTTGACAGAGTATTAACACTTAATGACATTTTAATGACACATTATATTTGTACCCTTGTAGTTGAGGTCAAGAAAAATATTAATGATGCTGTTATAAAACTATTTGACAGAGTATTAACACTTAATGACATTTAAATAACAAATTATATTTGTACCACTGTAGTTGAGGTCAGGAAAAATATTCATGAAGCTGTTATAAAACTATTTGACAGAGTATTAACACTTAATGACATTTAAATAACAAATTATATTTGTACCACTGTAGTTGAGGTCAAGAAAAATATTCATGATGCTTTTATAAAACTATTTGACAGAGTATTAACACTTAATGACATTTTAATGACAAATTATATTTGTACCACTGTAGTTGAGGTCAAGAAAAATATTCATGACGCTGTTATAAAACTATTTGACAGAGTATTAACACTTAATGACATTTAAATAACAAATTATATTTGTACCACTGTAGTTGAGGTCAAGAAAAATATTCATGATGCTTTTATAAAACTATTTGACAGAGTATTAACACTTAATGACATTTTAATGACAAATTATATTTGTACCACTGTAGTTGAGGTCAAGAAAAATATTCATGACGCTGTTATAAAACTATTTGACAGAGTATTAAAACTTAATGACATTTAAATAACAAATTATATTTGTACCACTGTAGTTGAGGTCAAGAAAAATATTCATGATGCTGTTATAAAACTATTTGACAGAGTATTAACACTTAATGACATTTTAATGACAAATTATATTTGTACCACTGTAGTTGAGGTCAAGAAAAATATTCATGACGCTGTTATAAAACTATTTGACAGAGTATTAACACTTAATGACATTTAAATAACAAATTATATTTGTACCACTGTAGTTGAGGTCAAGAAAAATATTCATGACGCTGTTATAAAACTATTTGACAGAGTATTAACACTTAATGACATTTAAATAACAAATTATATTTCTATGGTAAAAAGTGGTCAGTTATGTTTTCATGACAAAGACATCTCAAACAATGTCATCTTTGCATTAAAAATTACACAATTGAACAAATGACACTTAATGACATAAATGTGCATAAAATCTCCTTCATGTTCATGAAACGTGTCATGTCATGATTATGATGGTATCATGTCATTCTTATGAACACCCCTTCAAATAAAGTGTTACCCAATTTCTTACAGTGCATAGACAGGACACATAACCCCCATTCTCACCTCAGCCATGAGCCTATTTTCACCGTATTGACACAGTATTGAAGTAAATATTCTCCTGGAAACTTGTTACATTTGAAAACCTGTAGGATGTCCTAAGGGTGGATGGTTAGGCTGAATAATTCATGTTTTGCTTATTATATTAAGCACATATTTGGTCAGTTATAGTAAGGTATTCTAGATTGTAGATCACTGCTGAGATTGTATAATACTGTGAGCTTTGCTGTTCAGTGGTTATACAGCGGAGAGATGGTGGATAAGATGATCTTTTAGCTGCAAAAGGTTGTTGGAATGGGTAGTCTTGTCCTGTTCTAGCCATTATGAATACTGAATGATGTCTGAAAAACCTACTACACTTTTAAAAATAAAGGTGCTTCACGATAGAAGAACCATTTTTGGCTAAATGGTTCCATCAAGGGTTCCTTTGTGTTACACAAAAGGTTCTTTGTAGGGAAAAAGGTTTTTTACTGTAGATTATAAAAAGGTATGAAAAAATGTTTCTTTAAAGAACCTTTGACTGAATGGTTCTTTGATGTTTCTTACGGCATCGACCTTTATTTTGAAGAGTATAGTCGCATTTTTAAATCTGTAGAATTGAACTGCAAATCCTGCTTCATGTTCAGCTCCACCTGTGCCTACCCTTAAAAGTGAACAATTCGTTTAGCAAAAATGTTCAGGTCTATGAGACAAAGAGGATTAAAGTGTAGATGCATTAGTTTCTGCACTCTCTGATTTATATTCATTTCACTTAGAAAAAAAATTGTAGGCTCTTATTTGAACTGTCCTCATTCCTCAGCTTAATAGACTTCTGTCTCGTTTTAAAGAGTGAGTAGGCAAATCTTGTACAATTACTCGCAGTTCAGATCTACACTCTTGCTGGCTAATGTAGAGCTACTTATTAGCCACACATCTAACAGAACTTATTTTGTGTTTCCGATCACGTCTACGGTTAGTGTAGCGGGACATCATATCAAAGCCCATGTTGTCTGTTTGGATTGTTTTGCAGGCATATGCTAAATGTTTCATGGGAACATAAGGATCTCTCCTTTAACTCCGATGGCTATCTTACCAATCCTTCCATGGTGATCATCGCTTTGGATCGAGAAAGACACTGGGACAAGGTACTTATGTTGACATTTTTGAGAGTGTAATATTACACAAGAGTCACTTATTTAAAGGATTAGTCCATTTTCTTTAAAAAATCCAGATAATTTACTCACCACCATGTCATCCAAAATGTTGATGTCTTTCTTTGTTCAGTCGAGAAGAAATTATGTTTTTGAGGAAAATATTGCAGGATTTTTATCATTTTAATGGACTTTAATGGACACCAACACTTAACAGTTTTAATGCAGTTTAAAATGGCAGTTTCAACGGAGATTCAAAGAACTCGTAACGATCCCAAACGAGGCATAAGGGTGTTATCTAGCGAAACAATTGTCATTTTTGTAAAGCTGCTTTGAAACAATTGACTTTTGTGAAAAGCGCTATATAAATAAAATTGAATTGAATTGAAATTTTTGACAAGAAAAATAAAAAATATGCACTTTTTAACCACAACTTCTCATCTTCCACAGTATCATTCCACATACAACAAGGTCGGAACGGTCCTCTTTCTCCACACTTGTAAACACTGGGGCGTAGTTTTGCATACGTCATCCGTGACCTCTTGACGTGATGACGTATTACGTGAGGTCACACTGGCGCGACACAGGACCGGAGATAGACTAGGGTGACCATACGTGCCATTCTTCCCGGACGTGTCTTGGACAGGATTTCGGAGCGTCTTCCAGAAGTCGTATTTGTTGACCGCATACGCCATTCAGTTAAAAACATAAGACATACAATTGTAGTTTCAATCTTATCTTAAAATGTAACGGTTGCTTTTCTGTAATAATAATAATAATAATAATCCTCTATGATGTATGCGGTCGACAAATACGACTTCCGGAAGACGCACCTGAAATCCTGGCCAGGACGCGTCCGGGAAGAATGGCACGTATGGTCACACTAAGATAGATGAGAAGTTGCATATTTTTACAATATTTTTCTTGTAAAAAATGACAATCGTTTCTCTAGATAAGACCCTTATGCCTCATTTGGGATCCTTTAGAGTCCTTTGAAACTGCAATTTTAAACTGCATTAAAACTGTTACGTGTTGGGGTCCATTAAAGTCTATTAAAATGAGAAAATTCCTAGAATGTTTTCCTCAAAAAACATTATTTCTTCTTGACTGAACAAAGAAAGACATTAACATTTTGGATGACATGGTGGTGAGTAAATTATCTGGATTTTTTTAAGAAAAAGGACTAATCCTTTAAAATAATTGACCTTAAATAAATAAGCTTTCCATTAATGTATGGTTTGTTAGGATAGGGCAATATTTTGGGTTGAGATACAACTATTTGGAAATCTGAAATTTGATGGTGCAAAAAACTTTAATATTGAGCAAATCGTCTTTAAAGTTGTCCAAATAAAGTCCTAAGCAACACATATTACTGTTGATAAATTTATTTTTATACATTTAAGGTAGGAAATGTACTAAATATCTTCATGGAACATGATCTTTACTTAATATCATACTGATTTTTGCTATATAAATCGATCATTTTGACCCATACAATGTACAAATATACCTGTGCGACTTATGACTGGTTTTGTGGTCAAGAGTCACATATAACCAGAGAATCAGAAAAACTGATTCATAATGTTGATTCATTCCTTTGGGTCATCATGCACATACATTTGGCTTTCTGAAACAAAACCATGCTTCTCACAGCCAGCACTCCTCCAGTACTTTGGCCTGCGATATGGACATGTGTAGACAGGCTGGCAATGTGTGAACGCCACCTGACTACAAAAAGAGATTAGAGGAATAAATAGAGATCAAACTGACATCCAAATTTACATCCGGTCATCACGCCCTCCCCTAGGTGGATTAGAGGATACGGATATTAAAGGATGCGCGTGTTGTCATCTAAGGCCACAAGGACACCTTGCCCGTCTGATCGTCTGTGGCATAATCTACAAAGAGCGGTAAAAAGTTGTGCCACTTGCGTTGAAAGTCGTGCTGTGTTCATAAATATAAGTGAGTTCAAATTAAGTAATTTATTGATTGCTGAAATAATGTTTCATTTGTGTTTAAACTGTTGTCATTGCCCTATTGACAAAAAGAGCGTTCTGTACAACTCCAGACATTTTTTTTAGCAACTGTGGTAGCAGTAATTCATCAAGTGATGAAGTGATGAATTGAATTGTTGCTTACAACCAGATGCATGGCACAGATGAATACACTTTCTGAGTTTCTTTAAGAGCCTTTTCAGGTGCCTGGATTATGGTGGTGGCGCAGTACTGTGCTGTGCCAGGAAAGTGTGCCAGATCACTGTATCTGCTGCATTCTTCACAGCCCGATCTGAACATTGGGCATCGTGCCGTATTTTATCAAAATATTGCCAGGGAACTGCTTATTGTTTCTCATAATCTCCTTTACAATTGGGCTGTAGAACAAATAAATATCACTATCAGCAGGTGCAATTCATTCCTAGTAAATACCATCTTATAATTGCAATCTGTAACCTGTTTGTTAAAAATAAACAAAAGTACAGGTATATTACAATTCAGTGTTCAAAACAATATTTTTACCTTACCCTGAGAATGGTAAGATTAGTACCGTATTTTCCATACTATAAGTCGCTCCGGAGTATGAGTATCAAAAATAAGTCTTGAAAATGAAAAACATACATATGTCACAGTGGAATGTACGTCGCATTTATTTAGAAAATTATTCAACAAAATCCAAGCCGAAGAGCAGACATTTAATCTGGAAAGGCAAGTTATTCAACTAAACAATAGCACACAGAACAGCAGGCTGAATAGGTGTCCGTACATTAACGTACAGTAATACAAACAGTTATTTACACAATACACAATGGCATACTGAACATACCTAGAAGGCTGACTTATAGTCGGGAAAATACGGTAAAAGTAATAATTTATAAGTTTAGCTATTGGGCACAATTTCATGGGTTTCAGTTTGACGAAATTTGACTTCAACTTACATAAAAATTTGTATGTAAAGTAATTAACAATTTTTGTGGTTCAGGTAAGCAATAAGGTATAAGAGGCTGTGCTGTATCGTGTATAAGTAACGGCTGAAGGGAGTTGTTAGGCACAACGCGACCATAGACTTCCATAGTAAGAATAAAAATATGATGGAGTTTAATGGGTACCGTCACCTGTGTGCTTACCATCATTTATCCAAATATTTTCTTCATCATTTATCACAATACTTCCAAAATATTTTTTTCCTACTATGGAAGTCTATGGTCACTTACTGCTGTGTTTACCATAATTTCTCAAAATATCTTCTTTTGCGTTCATCAGAAAAAAGAAATTCATACGGGTTTAGAACAACATGAGTATGAGTAAATGATGATGACATTTTTATCTCAAGATATCTTGTACTGAAGGGATGGTCTTTTTATTCTGTTCTTTACTTAATTTTATTTGGCCTTTTTATATATTATTTTATACATTAATTTGATTAACTTTCATTTATTTCTCTCTCCATTTATCATATATCTAATAATAAATGTAAATGTTTTTTTCTTTTAATTTAATGAAAGCATATTAAAGGTAGGGTAACAGATTTGATCCTGAAACATTTTTAGTTATGCTGGTTAAAAGTCTCCTCACATTCTGATAGCAATCACTGTGTTAAGTTGTTTAAATGTATTTGTAAAAATTGATGTCATCTGTGAAAGGCGTAGGACCAAAAAATGTTCAACAAATCATAGATTTCGGTCCGAACGGACGTTTCCTTTTATGTCCCTCATACGTAAGCGTAATTTGAATTCCCACCGCGCAGCGAGTCCACGCAGAAACCATACGTCATCGGCGCGTTCACGTGCGCTCTGTCTGTAAACAGCGAGAATAGCAAACTTTTCTGCTGAATTGACAACCTACACAGGAGCAACAAAACTAAATGCATCTTTTATAACAACAACAGCAAAACCTGCCTGGATGAGCAAGAGCAAAAACCCAAATTAACATCTGTAACTTTACTGCTTTACCGCGAGATGCAAACAGCTACAGGAGGCAAAGGGTCTGAAAGGGTCGTTGCACTGTTTATTTTGCTAAGGTAGGTACGCGATATGTTTGTATTGAGATGGATTCAGATATTCTACTTTGATGAAACATTGTGTTGCTTATGAAATTTGTGTTCGTTTTCCGGATTAGCATAACGATATAGTTACTACGTCTACACAATCGAACATGTGCTTAAACTAATTCTGATGTAAACCAGTTGTTTATGTTGGTTATTTTGGAAGTGTTATTCACTTTGTACTGCAAAGTTTTCTCACTGGTGAATGAGACATGAGACGTGACTGTCTGATCTGTGCGTGTTCATGTGTTTGGAAAGAGGCGTGACTTTGGATGGCGATTTGACTTGAGGGTGGGATCGGGATTTCATTGCTAGGCGGCTACCGTTAGCATTTTTCAAAATGTGTTACCCTACCTTTAACATGTTTACATTTTTTTTTAACCACATTGTAAAAATTATCCATTTAACTGTGTTTAACTGTTAAAGAGGACATATCACAAGACTTTTTTAAGATGTCAAATAAATATTTGGTGTCCCCAGAGTGCGTATGTGAAGTTCTAAGTTTAAAATATCATATAGATAATTTATTACAGCATTTTAAATATGCCACATTAAAGGTGTGAGCAAAAATGGGCTGTTTTTGGGTGAATTCTTTTAAATGCAAATGAGGTGGTTGGATAGTGCAGATTAAGGGGCGGTATTATCCCCTTCTGACATCATAAGGGGAGACAAATTTCAATGACCTATTTTTTCACATGCTTCCAGAGAATGGTTTACCAAAACTAGTTATCTTTATAAAATTTTCTAGGTTGATAGAAGCACTGGGAACTTAATTAAACATGGAACAAGTCAGATTTTCACGATATGTCCACTTTAAACTGTTTGGGGAGGTTTCCTGGGCAGGGTTTACGTTTAAACTCAAATGGATATTCTTAACTGAAAAAAGCTGTATTATTAAAATATATCAGTGCATTTCACTGATTCTTGGGAATTTGGATAAAACAGCTTTAAATTTTGGAAAAAAAGTTAGTTAAATTACAAAATCTGAAGGTATATCATTATAGACCAAGGTCTTGGCTGTTCAGCAATTTACTGGTGCAACCTCCCCTGTTTGTATTTTTTTCATAAAATAGGCGTTTTTCCAGTTATTACTCATACAACATTTACTTTAAGCCTAAATAGAAAAATTAATGTTTTTTTTATTTAATAAACAAATTTTTGTATTAATAGAGACTAGTAATTTAATAACTTAACAGCACTGAAGAAACATATTGTAAGCATATTCATTTAAAACAAATAAAACTACATCTGACGTTGGTGACACTAATCTGACGGTGTTGACATTGGCCTCATTATTCCAAAATGTATACCACTCAAGTCAATGGCTTCTTGCTTAACATATGTAAATATTTGGTCCAAAAAATAACAATCCTGAGCTCTGTGATGAACAAATATTAAATCATAACTTCCTAAAATACATAAAACCTGACAGAAAAGACAGAAAACCTGACGGTGGTGACATCTGATGGTGGTGACAAAAACCTAATAAAAAAAAATAGATGAGTTCTTCACATTAGCCACTCTGGTTTCCCCTCTGTTGCTAGCTACTTCAGATCTCTTCTTAAAAATGATACATTTATTTCATAATCTAATCTAATATTGTTTTACAAAGATGACATTGTTAACATGTTATGGTTGTCACACTAGCAGTGTCCAAAAATATGAAGAAGTTTAAGAGAAAATAGCAAACATACAGGAGCTTGAGTGATCTTGAAGCATGCAGTAGAGCTGAAGGTTTGAAAATGGGGTCCTCAGGAATGCAGTTGACCCTGTAGTTGTCTGATTTTATTGCTTTTTAAAAATGTCTGACGGTGGTGACGAATATGTGGGACACATTTTGAGCAATCACAAAAAATAATAGTAAATATTGTTCAAAACTCAGTGTTTGTAGTTTTTAATACATATTACAATGTACTCTTTCATGTGGTAAATATATTATTTAATTCAATTATTACTTTTGGCTTTTTTAATCAAGTTGAAATTATTATCTCTTATCCAAGGACAGCTGATTTTGTAGGCAATGGGCCAGCATATTATCATTAAATTAATAAAAAATAAAAATAAACTTAAAAAGAACCTTACATGTGTGCAAAGGACCCCCTGATTATAACATTGATTCCTTTCTTCATTAAAATTTTATTAATTTCCAACAGAATTAGCACTTTCTTAGTGGGACATGTTCAGTGTTGGGGCTAGTTACTTAAAAAAGTAATATATTACGTATTACATATTACTCTCAAAAATAGTAATGCCTTACTTTACTTTACTTTATTACTCCCTGGAGAAAGTAACTAGTTATATTACTAGTTATATTACTAGTTACATTTTTTTTCTGGACAAGAATGTTTATTTGGGCAAGCCACGGCCAAGAAAATGCTGGCTTCCTTACCCACTACTGGACGTGGGGCACAGCGTTTGGAGAAACATTAAAGAGTGTGCACTTCACCGTCAAGTTATTTTCCTTCCGTTGAACATAATAAAATATGACTGAATCTCCACCCGTCGAAACCAGCTTTCTGTTGCTGGGAACCTTCCCCAGAAAATGCTTGCCGTTGTTGACGCTTCCATTTACACGATCTGTCTTTGAGTGTGCCGCTGCCGCTCTGTCCTGCTGGCTGCCGGGTGTCGACCAATCGGTGATGGTAAATGATACCTCGTGCCAAACTTAGACCAATCACTGTTCCATTCACGCCCTCCTCCCCTTCCCTTTTGTTCTCTGTGTTTTGTGCCTTGTGTGATGAAGGTGCTACTGGCGAATGTAACTTAAGTAACTAGCTTGGGAAAACTGTAATAATATTACCATTTTCAGACGGGTAATGCCTTACACTACTAGTTACTGAAAAAAGTAATATTATTACAGTAACTAGTTACTTTGTAACTAGTTACACCCAACACTGGACATGTTTTTGCCAAAGTTTCAAGAATCAGAATCAGATTTATTTTGTCTCAAGATACAATCATTTTTGACGGAGGTGGCGTTTTGTATCTGAACTCATCACATATTTATTTAGTAGACGCTTCATTTAAAGTGACACATTGAGGGCATTTATCATTTTGTCTTAAAAGTCAACAATAAACAGAGTACAAAGCTATGTTTACGAATAGAAATAGGAATGAAGCTAGGGGTTCAAGAAAACAGAGGGATAGTTTCCAAGACAGGGTTTAGATTAAGCAAGGACTAAGTTATATAAAGACATTCAAGTAGTTTTTTACAAACACACAAACAAAAACATTACTGTATGTGATGAGTTCAGATACAAAACGCCACCTCCGTCAAAAATGATTGTAACCGAATGCTCTCGACACGTACTATACGTTCATCCAATACTTTTGCATCAAATCAGCTCCCGTTTTTTTATAGAATCCATTAAAGGTGGGGTGCATGATTTTTGAAGAACACTTTAGAAAATTAAGTCGGTCGACTACCAAAACACACTTGTAACCAATCAGCAGTAAGGGGCGTGTCTACAGACCGACATCGTTGCCTGGGTTTGCGTATGTGTGGGGGGGGTCTATCAAAAGAAGGTCCAGATTCTATTGGGGTAGGTGCGTGTTTGGTGATTTCAAATGTCAACATTGGCTTTCAGAGATCATGCCTTAAAGAGTGATACATTTTTTTTACGTAAAAATAAAATCATGCCTTCATATGTAAATGCAAATTTAGTCTGTAGTTTTAACTACTTTATAACTCTGGTCTTTACAGCTTACCTGACCATCTATTGTGTGACACATCAGCTTATGTATATCTGGTCACCTTGCACTGTAGCCCCTCTCACACTCCCATTGACACTCTTTATATCCTCACATTTTCTCATGCTGTGCACGGCCCGCTCGTGTTGTGTGGTCAAATCATTAATGCGATGAATCATAGCTCCTCTATTTTAAAGTGTAGGCAGCACAATGATGAAATATCCAAGACAGGCAAAGCCTAAATCATACAGATCTAATCTATAAAAACACTGCTTTTGAAAAAGAAAATGAGTGTTAAAACCTGTTTTGCTTCAGGACCCGACTGGGCATCAAATGGGGACTGATCACAGCGTTGTTTATCGTCCAAATGTAAACAAGTGCAATGCCCTTGGCAGCCAAATATATACCAAACAAACCATGTTTATCCTGGCTGCAAGTTAATCCGTATTTAATGCAGTCTGGGTTCAAACTTTTATATGGGCAGGTTTGTTTTGCATTTGTATTTAACATTGTTCTTCACAACCCTTTCAGAAAAGACCTGCGACCCATTGTTATACATCAACAGGCATCATTTGAACACTACTGCAATAGACACTATGTGATTGCAGTTTTAGCACTTGATGAATGTTGTGCTTGGAATGATGCCGGCTTTTGGAAATCTTTGCTGAAGTGTTCTGGGTATGCTAGATATATCTCGGCTGCTACAAAACGAAATAGGCTGTTCCAAATAACAGATGTCTACTTGAAACTGAATTTTAGTTTGCGCTTTAGAACAAGAATAGCATGCTATTATAGCTATTATAGTCTACTGAATTACTATACCCCTCACTTTTGCTTCACAGCCTATTTCAGTTCCTGGTTTGAAATATTCACTAAAACTACAGACGAAAATAACCGCTTGCTTTTGTCTAGAGTCATTCTTTACGCACATAAGAACAATTTCCTATTCAGTGCATTTTTAAAATCACAATTGCTAAGTTTTATTTATTTGCACAAGTTTAATATAGAACACTAAGGGGCGTTTCCCAGACAGGGATTAGCTTAACTCTTTCACCGCCAGAGCTTTTTTAAAAAGTTGACAGCCAGCGCCAGCGTTTCTCATGATTTTCACCAAAGTTTAATGCCTTCCAGAAAATGTTCTTCTTTAAATATATAAACATACAATATACTAAATGAAATAACAGACCATCTGCTTTCAATAAAAAAAACTGTTTCATCCTACCTTCAGTGGTTCTTTTGTAATCAGCTTTTGAATATGGGTAAGTTTCTGCAAAAACACCACATTTTGAGCAAAAAGCAGAGAATATTTTCATAGAGATTCCATTCAGACACGGACATGCAGCCGCTTGCCATAGGGCAATACTTCCGGGTTTAAAAAATTGCGGAAGGGTTAATAGCGGTATTGCGGAAAGAATAAAAATCTCGTCATTGGCAGGGAAGCATTTTCTCTTGATTGACGAGATATCTTGTCAATGGCGGCGAAAGAGTTAAGCCAAGACTAGGCCTTAGTTTAATTAGGAAATATAACTAGTTTTAACAAACAAGCCTAGTGATGTAGTACTCGAGACCCATCTTGAGACCGATTTCTGCTTTCTCTGACTCTTCTCGGACTTGTTCCTTCAAAGACTTGGTTTCGGACCACAGTGGGAGGAGAAGGACTCATAATTTCAGAAAAATAATAATAAAATTTTGAGGCAAATCAAAGGGCACTGGTGTATTTTAAGCACTAAACAAATGCAATAGCTGTCCAAACTGAAAACAACTCACACTGACATATCTTAAGATACATAAGAGCCCTTTGTTTTCCCTTTTGTCCTGTCCTGTCCTTCCAAAGAAATGTACCCGACACAAAATGACCCGGATCACTTTAAACCCGACCCTTACGTGCATAAATAATAAAAAAAGACCCGACCCAAGACAAACCCGAGAAAATTAGACCAGAGTCCGACCCGAACAGTGGCGGCTCGTGACTGCTCATCCGAGGATGCGCTAATTTGAAATAAGTGTTCGGATTGTCACGTGTGTGGTGCCCTTTTCCAAATTATGTGTCCTGCTAGTCGAAAGATCCTGTGTGCGTCACATGTTTTGTCAAAATAAGTGCCTGCTGAACACGCGTCAAAACCGTTTATGATAAAAGAGATGCTCACGTTCCCAAAATACACGCAAGACACTCCATTAACATTAAACTTTGATTACGCATGAGATTATGCAACAATCTGGCAAACGCGAGTGTTTCTTTTATCATAAACCCTTTATTTGCAGCAGGCACTTATTTTGGCATGACACGTGATGCACACACGATCTCTCAAAGCGCAGAACACATATTTTGAAATTACAAACCACACACATGACGGGCTTCAAAAAAAGATGTCACCAGCCGCCACTGGACCCGAACCAGTGGCAATTTGTGTTAACTTGACTGGACCTGAATGTAAACGGCACCGGCGTGTGCAGTCAGACAGAAAGAAACCCCGTTGGTCTCGCAACCACTTTGGTGACTCGATGTCGCTATAGTTTACCCGACCCGTGTCCGAGGCACACGTGAAACTTTTAGACCCGATCGGTTCTCCGGTCGGACCACGGGTTTTCGAGTGCAGTCACTTATTGATAAATGCATAATTAAATATAAATATAATGATCAAGTCAGACCCTATCAAAGAAAACAATGCCATAAGGATGTCAAGTATACCTGAAGCATGGAGATTGAATCTATTTGTTCTGCTGAACTTTATGAATGATCCTTCAATAAATCCCTATTCTGAAGGCTTATCACGCTCACTTCCCCTCACAGCTAATACCATAACCAAACATGGATTACAATTCCCAATCCGAAAAGCTTTCTCTGCATTTGGGCAAGGCTGTATAACAGCTACCGCACAATTAGTGTTAACAGTTTTGTCAGCTTTCCTATCTTTGTCCTTTTAAAGGGATGTGGAACAAAGCACTTTATTTTTGTTCTTCGAAATGAGCATGACACAAAATGTATTTGCGGTCAAGTACAGCCAGTTACAAAACTTGTGGCGAGTGGTCTCAAGATGGAACCAATCCAGCTAGATTTCATGGGCCAGTCTGGTTCTTCACTTGTGTACCTATAAAACTTTGGGATGGAGACGTATCGATTCTTGGAAAAGTTTAAAAGAGGCAGCACTGAAACCAGCTTTCCATAGTCTCCTTTAAGCTGAGCTGGACCAGTGGACTGAGTTTTCTTTGGATAATAAAGCGCTGTAAAGATTTCCCATGAGCCCCTAAACCCTGGAAGATTTACAGCTTTGTGCAACACCTTCATTACTGAAGAAGAATAAATTCTAGCCATGACAAATGCTTTTCAGGGAAGGTTCAGGGAAAAGCCTAAAAAATAAGAGCAATAAAAGAGAATAACCTGAAAAAGCTATGGTCTTTTTGATGATACGCCACGCTAATGGTACTAGGGCATAAGAATAATGCAATGTTTTCAATAGAGGATAATAAATACAACATGCCCGTGAGGAAGACACCATGAATTGCAATTTTAAACGTTTTCCTTTATCACTCATGTCATTTGCATAAATGTTTGTGTGTTTATTTGCTTTTGTGCATCATTAGCTCAGTAAAGTCCTGGTATAGAAAAGTAAACATCTGTGTGTGTTTTAACCTTCACTCTGTTTGTTGATTGTAATCCTAGTTTAATCCCTGAATCATTTGCAAATCTTCCACAGGTAGGAAGCTACGAGAGTGGGATCCTGCAGATGCGTTACCCTGTTTGGCCCCGCTACGGCAGCTTCCTCGAGCCTGTGTCCGACAACCGACACCTGACCGTGGCCACACTGGAGGAGAGGCCCTTTGTGATCGTGGAGAGTGTTGATCCTGCTACGGGCACTTGCGTGCGTAATACCGTCCCCTGTCGTCGCCAGGCCAACAGGACTGAAAGGTATAAAGCACAAAGGTTAACATCTGTGACAGCTGCATGCGTACCAGGTTATTACTAAGTTTCTGTATGTATGAGACCACAATCTGGAAATTTCCATAAAGTGCAAAGTCTCCGCACTTGATTCATTCTTGCTGCACATGCAGACTTACTAATTTAATTTTAAAAAATGAATGGTCTCCTATTAAGGGGAGCAATAAATTGTGTCCACTGAATGAATTAAACCCACAACTGTTTATAAATAATGAATATGTAAGCAATAGCAACCTTTTTATATTCCAGAATAAGTTGCATACAAACTTTGAATGGAGTAATTTTTTTTTCTTTTCATCTTATTACTATCTTTGCTGTCTTAATATTATTTTATATTAAAATGTTATAACTTTATAATTTTTAACATTTAGCCTGATCTTACGGGAACTTGTATGTATTTTACGAGTTGGCAAATTAGTATGAATAAACATAATTTTTTTTAGAAAAAAAAAACAATAATAAAACCCTTTTTCTAACCCCAATATCACTGGGCGAAAGCAAATCGTACAAAA
The DNA here is from genome assembly GCF_030506205.2 of Paramisgurnus dabryanus. NCBI lineage: Eukaryota > Metazoa > Chordata > Actinopteri > Cypriniformes > Cobitidae > Paramisgurnus > Paramisgurnus dabryanus. The sequence continues at coordinate 48,848,176 of NC_133337.1, read as the reverse complement.
ACATACGAATGTGGTCATATGAATTAGCGAATTACCCACCTCGTAATATAAAATGTTTTTGTGATATTTGGCGGGTTTTTCTAAAACAAAAACCTTTTCTAAAGGTTTTTCTAAAACAAACCTGCCACATTAAAAACAGAAATAAAAGGCAAACATCCTCATCTAGCAATATGCCCAAAGTTTTACTTAACATATTTAACTTGTTAGTTGTTACACACTTTACACTTTTTATCATGTAGACCGCCCTTCTATACAAACGGCACATCCGAAATCATGCACTAGACTGACCTTAGATATCTTTGTGCAGTTGCTGCTTTTATTGACCGTGATTTGAGATTAAATAGTGACATGTTTTAGAGGGTCTGAGATTAAAGACAGGGGGCTAAAGCCCCTCTAGCAATAACAGGGGTCATTGCTTTTCTGACAGTGTTGGTCATAAATAAAACAAAGGTTCGATGTTTAAAGCAAATGCTACACATATTTTTCATGTTTTATTTATGAATTCTGTTTGGCAGCCATCTAGTCTACCTCATTTTCAGAAATAAGACCTTAGAGAAAATGTTATTTCCTCACAATGGGATTTGAAAAGTGTTTCTAAAAAATATAATATAAATAATATAACCTATTTGAAGGCTCCCAAAACCGGCTTAATGATTTTTCTGATTTCATCTTTATTTATTATATGGGCTTAATGACTTAAAGGGGACATTCCATGAAAATCAGACTTTTTCCATGTTTAAGTGCTATAATCGGGTCCCCAGTGCTTCTACCAACCCAGAAAACATGAAAAATAGCAGCCCTGTAACTTTGTTTTGGTAAGGCTCTCTCTGCAAGCATGTGAATATATAGGTCATTCGGATTTCGCTCCCCCCATGACGTAGGTAAGGGATCTTATTATAATGATACCGCCCCTTCAACTGCGCTATCCAACCATGACGCTACCTCGAGTGCGAGTGACCGTGAGAAAGTATGACTGACAGCACGGCGCGTTTGTATTCCCTCAAACACAAACAGGAGCCTACAATCTTATAACTTGTAGTTTTAATAATATTTCTAAAGATTGAATTAACGTTCTAAAGGATTAACTTTACCTTAGTGCAAGAGAGAGAGCGAGTGAGTGAGAGAGAGCGAGTGAGCGAACAAACGAGAGAGAGAGAGCAACGTGACGGTTCGCTTTCAAGTAAGTTATGTTGTTTAATATGTTTCTCTGAAGTTTATATGAATGAACACAAGGATTAATGCACTGCACGAGACAGAGTGAGAGAACAACGCATATTCATATCATACACAATAAGTAAACATGTTGTTTAATGTTTCTCTGAAGTTTCAAATCAATACGAGGAGTTACAAGATAGATGAGAGACTGACAGAAACGCGAATGTGTTCAATCACAATAAACTTAAACATGAGACCTAAAAGTCTTTATTTTTATTCCACAATGTTGCCCATCTGCTGATAAACATGTATTTTAGTATGCATAAAACAGATGATTGACATTTTAAACTTGTTCAAATACATAATGCTGAACATCGGTCACTAACTTCTTTCGTTAGAGAATCTTCCTCGATGCTCTGTCATGTCTACAGCGCGAGCGCTTGAGACTCCGCCCACCTGAGCAGCTCGTTTGGATTTAAAGGGATACACACAAAAACGGTGCATTTTTGCTCAGACCCATAAAGTGCCTATTTTAACATGCCACAATAAATTACCTATATGGCATTTTGAGCTAAAACTTCACATATGTACTCTGGGGACATCAAAGATTTATTTAATATCTTAAAAACGTCTTTTGGAATGTCCCCTTTAACAAGAAGCTCATTGAAAACCTCAGTCAACACTTTATAGCTGGGTTGTTGTTTATCCTTGACATGGCTAAATATGGACAAACCTAACCGCTAGGTTTAAATGAATCTATGCTGGGTCTTTTCAACCCATGGTTGGGTTAAATATGGACAAACCTAACCGCTAGGTTTAAATAAACCTATGGTGGGTTGTTTAACCCAAAATGTTTGGTTGTTTCAACCCATGGTCGAGTTAAATATGGACAAACCCAATTGTTTGTTTAAATAAAGCTTTGCTGGGTTGTTTAACCCAATGCAGATTTAACCCAACCATGGGTTAAAACAACCAAGCATTCCATGGACAAACCCCATTGATGGGTTTAAACTAAACTATGCTGGCATGTTTAACCCAAAATGCTTGGTAGTTTTAACCTTTTGTTGAATTAACTATGGACAAACCCAACAGCTAGGTTTGAATTAATCTATTCTGGGTTGTTTAACCCAAAACGCTTGGTTGTTTCAACCCATGGTTGGGTTAAATGTGTACAAGCCCAATCGCTGGGTTTAAATGAACCTATGCCGGCTTGTTTAACACGAAATGCTTGGTAGTTTAACCTTTTGTTGGGTTAAATATGGACAAACTCAGCAGCTGGGTTTAAATAAATCTATGCTGGGTTGTTTAACCCAAAATGCTTGGTTGTTTCAACCCATTGTTGGGTTAAATATGGACAAACCCAACAGCTAAGTTTAAATTAACCTGTGCTGGGTTGTTTATACCAATATGCTTGGTTGTTTCAACCCATCCCTGCTGAAAAAAACAGCATTCCAGCAAGACCAGCATAATTCCCATGCTGGTCCATGCTGGTTTGGTGCTGGTTTAGCTGGTGGTCATCAGCATACCAGCACCAGCATCCCATGCTGGTCATACCAGCAAGACCAGCATAAGTTGTGTTTTGGTGCTGGTATTCTGGTGACCCCCAGCTAAACCAGCACCAAACCAGCTTGAACCAGCATGGGAATTATCCTGGTCTATGCTGTTTTTTCAGCAGTGATAGTTGGGTTAAATATTGGCAAACCACATTGCTGAGTTCAGATTAACCTATGCTGAGTTGTTTAAACCAAATGCTTGGTTATTTCAACCCATTGTTGGGTTAAATTATGACAAACCCAATCGCTGGGTTTAAATTAACATATGCTGGGCTGTTTAACCCAAAATGCTTGGTTGTTTCAATCCATGGTTGGATTAAATATGCATATTTAATCCAACCATGGGTTGAAACAACCAAGCATTCCATGTACAAACCCCATTGCTGGGTTTAAATTAACCTATGCTGGCTTGTTTATCCCAAAATGCTTGGCAGTTTTAACCTTTTGTTGGGTTAAATATGGACAAACCCAACTGCTAGGTTTAAATAAACCTATGCTGGGTTGTTTAACCCAAATGCTTGGTTGTTTCAACCCATTGTTGGGTTAAATTATGACAAACCCAATCGCTGGGTTTAAATTAACATATGCTGGGTTGTTTAACCCAAAATGCTTGGTTGTTTCAACCCATGGTTGGATTAAATATGCATATTTAATCCAAACATGGGTTGAAACAACCAAGCATTCCATGTACAAACCCCATTGCTGGGTTTAAATTAACCTATGCTGGCTTGTTTAACCCAAAATGCTTGGCAGTTTTGACCTTTTTTGGGTTAAATATGGACAAACCCAACCGCTAGGTTTAAATAAACCTATGCTGAGTTGTTTAACCCAAAATGCTTGGTTTTTTCAACCTATGGTTGGGTTAAATATAAACAAACCCAGCATTTTTAATGTGCTCCAAACACATTAATAAATATTATTTGGCTCTTTTTGGCAATAATCCCCAGGCTTTAAGATTAAAACCCTTTTCCCCAAGTAATTAGCTTTTCTCTATTAGTGAAATTCTTTTACATAAAGTAAAGAGTTTGTATCTTTTGTTCCCACGGGTAAGCGAAAGCAGACTGGCTGCATTTCACCGCTCAAGGTAACACATGGTGAGTGAGCAGCGTGCTGCACCCGGAGAGAGATGACAGCCTCATTATGGCTCCATGCTGAGAGGAAAGAGTGTAAATAAATCATAAAGCAGAGTAATCACCCCTCAGGGAACGTGTGATGGTTGAGGGGGAAACAATGATCAATAACTGTAATGGTAACACTCCGCTCTGGGCCTATCGCACACCTACATGCTAATTGGCACAAGTGTTCCCAAACTTCTGGAGAGTCTGACAGCTGTTTTTAATTGGGACTGTGCTTACAATGGACATTTCATGTGAGAAAAAAGTTAAGGCGTAAATAAATCTACAAATGTGTTATTTACATCTGTTCATTTGTTTATGTGTCAACATGGAAATGGATTTGGCATAAAATACAGTACGCAGAAGGTCATTCAAGCCATCTCTTGACCAGCTACAGTATAATGGTCTTTATAATGACCGTACACCACTGATAAAAGAAATCTATACCAGCCGATTTACTGTAATTAAATTGGTTTAAATGAATAAATGGATTGGCACTGCCAATAAGCTAGCGAAAGTTTGTGTGTGTACCTGCAAGATAAAACCTTGATGCACTTTGACACCAACTTCCTCTTCATCATCTTGTTTGTCCGATTAAATATCTCATCCTCAATTCTCAACCCACTTAAACCAAAGCATCAGGGTTTTTTCACAGGTATAAGACAGGGTAGCAGAGACACAAGGCTTGTTTACGTTATGTTCAAACACTTCATTTGTCTTTCTTTGCTATGGTGGCTGCCACTGCCGAACGCTTTGCATTGCCGGCCCTCCGCTCGCGTTCCCTCGCCGTACAGCTCATTGCGCAGGAGGTCTGGGACAGGGTTAGAGGTGATGTATCATTATTGCTCTGTGAGTTTCTCTGCTGAATGCCCTCAGCATTTAACGGCTAATGGAGGCCATCAGTTTGTTTCAAGCGTACTGTTTGTTTTAAGGCTCACGACCAAGACGCCAGTAGATTCTGTTTTCGAATCACAGCAGTCGAGAGGAATAAAGAGTAGTTGGATTATTTCCTCATTGGGTCTGAGTTTAGTTTTTGACATCTACTTAGTAACATGCGTAAACAATTAGGGAGGCTATTTATAAATGTTGTTGCAGGTGAATGTCATTTTGCGATTAAAAATTGGCCCCCGTTAGCATAATAGTTCACCACGAATGATAATTCTGTCATTGACTTCATGTTGTTTTGAATATATATGAGCTCAATGAATGACAAAAAGCATCATAACAATTTAATAGTCTACGTGACCAGTCATAATGTATGAAAGATTTGTGTGAGGGAAAGACTTAGCCTAGCCTAGAACCAAGCGTTAGCAGCGCAAAAGGACATGGGTTCGATCCTAGGCAACACACATACTGATGAAATGTATGTCCTGCATCTGCCAAATGCATTTATGTTAGGTCTTATTCACTAATTCGCCTTCATGTATAATGCCATTCCACCACCCCTGTATAGGAAGTGTTTGAAATGATTGCCTCCTAATCCTATTACAGCAGCACAAATGATTGCCTTCCTCCGTATTAATGCCACTATATTTCAATCATTTGCCAGCTATAATTAATTATCGTTTTTTATCTGTAATCTATTTCAGATAACCAAAAAACCATATGCTTTGATCCTTCACGAAATGTTCAATGAAAGCATGATATAATTCGTTTGACTAGTACTAATGGTTATTCTGTATTCTTTTTCAGCATAACCGGTCACACAGAGCCGTACACCAAACTCTGCTGCAAGGGTTTCTGCATAGACATACTGAAGAAGCTCTCGCGCACCATCAAATTTTCATATGACCTTTATCTGGTCACCAACGGGAAGCATGGCAAGATGGTTCGTGGCGTCTGGAACGGGATGATTGGAGAGGTACGAAATGGCACATTCTCTCTCATTTTCACACACAGGCACGCTCACACTTCAAACATGTCAACAGTTCAGTGCTCATGGGAATTGAGCTAATTTTGCATCTGAGAATATAAAAATAAAACGGTTTAAAGCGTGATACAAAAAAATCAACCGGCTTTCTATGACAGCGTCAACACGCTTCTCCTGACATTAGTCGCACCAGCTTTTCTATCCTTTTTAACAAAAAACTATCATGAAAGCTCCAATTACTTCCGTGAGATTCAGCTAAACTTGTTAAGAGCATTTATGAAGCAATCTGACTGGATTTTGACGCGTCGCATCCTATGATCTCCTGCTGCGTGTAATGTCACTCAATCCGGTGCATAAGTGTCTTCCACAGCTGCTGATCGCTTCATCGCTTCACATCACCTGCATCTGCTTAAACGCTGAGGAGTTTAAAGATAGCAAACCCTCGATCCACATACAGGCCTTAAACGCTTTCACGCCAAGCGAGAAGTCGTTCATTAAATGAGATAAATAATTATTATGTATTTGTATTGTAGGAATCTAAAACTGGCATGAGTGTCACATGGCGGCAAAACAAATCAACACTGATTTGTGACTTTACAAGGCTCGTGATGACAGACTTATCAGTCATTTGCTTTTTCAGTTAAAGAGCCCCTGTTTTTCTTTTCATGATTTTACATTTCTTTTGGTTTGTAAGTGTGTGTTAGTACATGTTAACAAACTTCAAAGGCAAAAATCTTGAAGTCTATGATGGCGGGAGTTATCATCTTCAACTGAAATCTCTTTTCTTGGACTACAATGAACACAAGGATTTACATCCTCAGCCTGTTGACTTGGCCACAATGCACATTATCATAACTCTGCCCGCTTCTAGCCTGTTAGTAGTCTATGTTTTATATTTAAAGAATTGGTTACTGACTATTTAAACCATGATTCAGACACAAGTTTTGTGCAGTGCAGCGTAACGCTTGTTTTTTGTCGTTTCTACGATCACAAATGCAGACATGGTTTCATGTTTTAGTATCCTTACCTTACCAATCTGTTATGTTCTGCTCAAGCCACGTCGGCAAAGCTAATCGATCAGCTTGGTCATCCGCATTTTCTGGATCAGATTCGGCTCGTATTGATAAGTTAGTAAGCTGGGAGTATTCGGGCAATCACAACACACTGAGCTTTCTCAGAACGATGAGCTTTGTAGAAATCGTCACGTTTTAAAAAGGCGGGGCATAAAGGAGCAACAATAATGCAATTTATTTAGCAATGTAATAGGGGCTCTTTAAGCAAATGGAGACCAGAGGCTAATGATCATAGTGATGTTTATTACAATGGTTTGTCAATCATGTTTTATTCCTTTTATAGTCATTGTAAATAGTAAATAAACAATACTCAATTATTATTTGGAGACATACTAAAGTAAATAGCTACCTGTTTGTTTCCAAGAAAAAAACTCTTGCCTTACAATTTTATCAGGACTTAAATGTACTGAGCTGTCAGGCCAATGAAATTGCACTCCTTCAAACCAATGGAATCCATTTTGGTGAAAAATGTAATCGGCCACGTCTGTGGTCTCTGATCCTTTTGAAGAGACGCTGTATGAGTCATACAGACACCCAAACCCAAGGCACAACTTTTTATTAATATCATTGCTCCTCCTGCAGCCATGGTATAGCAGCAAAGTTCTTGATAATTACGCCAGAATGAGAGTATAGTTCCTAGAACTTTAGAATATTGGCCTAGAAAATCGCAACTTTAAATTTCCCATTGGTCTTATTACACAATGTAACTACAGAAGAGACAATTTTTAAATTGGTAAAATATCGAACATCTTTGGTTATTTTTGAGCGCGATGCAAAATGGTCTAATCAGATTCAATTGATTATGCTAAGCTATGCTAAAAGTGGAACCCGGAGATCAGCTGAATGGATTCCAAAATCTTAAAAGTCAAATGTTAAACTCTAGGGGAGCTGGAAAATGAGCATATTTTCAAAAAAAGTGGAGTGTCCCTTTAACGTCCCTAACCGCAATGTAAAAGGGGCAAAAGCAAATCGTACAAACACGTCCGAATGTGGTCACATGAATTCAAACAAATTAGCCTCATAAAATACATACAAATTGGCATGAGATAGCAGTGGATTAAAAAGGTTTACGTTTGCTTCAAAAAATCGGCAATGTCTCATGAGGTTATTGGTATATTTAAAGAAAATTTTTACGTAAAAAATGCGTGTGATAGTGAAAATGTTTACACATGTCCAGCTGTTACTGCGGTGGTATTGTTCCAAAAAGTACAGCTAAAGAGTTCATATTTGTACCTCAGAGGTACATGTTGGTCCCAAATGTATACAAATCTGTACCTAATGGTAGATATCAGGACTTTTTTAAAGGGTACTGCCCCAGGGACAGCATTACGGTCCATAATTTGATATTTTTTCTAATAGTGTACCTACAGTAAATTTTGGCTTAATAATTTAGTAATAATTGAGTACAGAATTGCAAAGTGCCAATACTTTAACTTATAATATCTCTGTACTGTTTAAACCTTAAATTAATGTTAGTGATGTGCTGCAGACAGTGTATGTATTGACGTAGATGCCTTTGAGTTTTTAAATCCTGTCCCTCCTTGTTCAAGGTCTTCTACAAGCGTGCAGATATGGCTATTGGCTCTCTTACCATCAATGAGGAGCGGTCAGAGATCGTCGACTTTTCAGTGCCATTCGTGGAAACCGGAATTAGTGTTATGGTAGCCAGAAGCAATGGAACGGTGTCACCTTCTGCCTTTCTAGGTGAGATAGTCTTCATTAGGCCCCTTCACAGACAATGAGAGATGCCTGCAGACAGTTTTAAATATTCACAGCCAATGGCGGTTTGGATTAAAATGTGATTAGATTAAAATTTCATGCCTGCGTTGGATTAAACCAAAGATCAATTTTCCTCATGAGGGAAAAACAATTTCTACTGAATCTTTGAATCTTTACCCACTAACAGAGGCATTTTGTCTCTGCTAAACATGAATTAGTTCATTATTCATGCTAATTGTGCAGTTTGTCTCTGTGACAAACAAAAACATAAATTAATGAGATTTCGCCCACATTGTTGTTTTTATGAAAATTTCACTACGATTTACAGGATGAATTACATCGTTCTTTCTGTCTTTCAGAGCCGTACAGTCCGGCCGTGTGGGTTATGATGTTTGTGATGTGCCTGACTGTCGTGGCAGTCACCGTGTTCGTCTTTGAATACTTCAGTCCTGTTGGCTACAACCGAAGTCTTGTCAGTGCCAAAGGTCAGCCTCATTTTTTTAAGCACTCTTCTTTCTCTACTGGCGCAATGCATTGAGATAAGAGGAATAGTTAGAAGCAGCCTAATCAATCCACATAAACCGAGCTGACAGGGTGTGTACTTGTCTCCTAGTGTAAAAGGTCATTTTTCGGGAGTTTAATTAACGTTTGTCGCTTTGCTAATTTGACTTTGATTGATTGCTTGGCTTTTACGTGTATTACACAGGAACTACATTTAAGAAATAGAGATAAGGTGGAACTTCAATAGAAAGTTTTGGCGATTGTTTGCAGCATTTAATAATTTTGCACATGCGACTCGACTAAATACATTGAAACATTCTTAAAAACATCTGTTAAATTTATGTGCATGTATAGTTTTTAAAATGTGATTCTGTTTTTGAAATCTAGGCCAAAGTCTTATAATCTAAGTATTAGATTAGGAGCATCAAAGTTTGATTTAAGTCATTTATTTCACATTGATTTCAATCTTTGACATGACCTTACTCAGCTGATGTTAAAGATATCAAGATTAAATTCTCACTGAACGTTCTGCATTTATGCGTTTAGCGGATGCTTTTATTTAAGCCAGTGGTTCTCAAACTTTTTCAATGTGGGGCCCCCCTTGTGCACGGTATATTCCTTCGCGGCCCCCCAATGAAAATTTATTATTTTTTTAAAAACATAACACTTTAATTATACAAAGCATATTAAAGTATGCAAAGCAGTGCTGTTGTTTAGTAGCCTTATTTTTTAGGTTTAATTACACAAAATTCATGATTAATTAATGTATTTTATAAAATGTCATAAAACTGGGGCCCCCTTGGCACCATCTCACGGCCCCCAGTTTGAGAACCACTGATTTAAGCTATATATCAGTATGTGTGAATTTTGGGATCAAGCCCATAACCTTATGTCCTGCTAACACAATAATCTACCAACTGTGCTACAGGGGCACAAGTATAAAATTGTTAATAATATATTTAACATTAACAATATTATATGTAAGGAATAATTGACGATGGTCCAATAAATTATTCAAAAATAATGCTTGCGTCGTGTGTACATTATTTTCAAATAATTCAAAGTACTGGAATTAAGTATTTTGCTTATACCATGGTTACCACAAACATTGCTCTGGTGGTTATTTTAAAGGGGACATATCATGAAAATCTGACTTTTCCATGTTTAAGTTCTGTAACTGGGTCTCTAGTGCTTCTATCAACCTATAAAATGTAAAAAAAACAACCCAGCAACTTAGTTTTGGTAAACCATTCTCTGCAAGCATGTAAAAAAACAGGTCATTGAAATTTGGCTCCCCTTGTGATGTCAGAAGGGGATAATACAACCCCTTAATCTGCACCATCCCACCACAACACTGACATTTAGTGCAGAGATCAACTCATTTGTATTTTAAAGCATTTTTTCTCGCACCTGTGATAATAAATTATCTATATGGTATTTTGAGCTACAACTTTATATACCTACTCTGGGTCACACCCAAGATTTATTTGACATCTTAAAAAAAGTCTGGTGAAATGTCCCCTTTAAGACATTTCACAGGTTATTTGTGCCTTTTACAGAAAAATAATCAACACCCGTTGAACATTTTTCAACCAATCAGAATAAAGCATTTAACAGACTCATGGTATATGTACATATATCCTCTCTCATACTTATTCTTGCTCATGTTCTCATAGCACCTGGAGGTCCCACCTTTACCATCGGAAAGTCTGTCTGGCTGCTGTGGGGAATTGTCTTCAACAACTCTGTCCCTATTGAAAATCCCAAAGGCACGACCAGCAAGATCATGGTCCTGGTCTGGGCTTTCTTTGCTGTCATCTTCCTCGCTAGCTACACGGCCAATTTAGCCGCCTTCATGATCCAAGAGCAATACATTGACACTGTGTCTGGACTTAGCGACAAAAAGGTAAGCTGGACTAATAAATATAATATGTTGGGATATGTGATCAAATGATGCTAGTCTTTTCATTGAATAAATAGCACATTTTCTTACTTTTATTGGTGCCATGGTCAGTGTTAGTGGAAACGTGTCCAAATGCATTTTTGTTTTATAATTCTTCTTCTGAACAATATGTTTATGGTTTTTCTTTTAAAACCTAATGGTTAACACCCATTTTTCTTTTAAAATGCCATTTAATGTTGTGTTCTAGGCCTATTCAAAGATGTCCATATTGTTTTGGTGCCACAAGCAAACTTTATTCAGAGTTATCAGTATATCAGTAAATTGTCAGCTTGTGAAGTTCTGTCACCAATGCCTCAACATCTGTCTCATCATCATTACTGATAGAAACACCAGAAGCAACAGAAATCTGTGAAATTATGCAAATGAATTGGACCTCAGGAAAAAAACTGAAACAGATGAATCCCTCGCAGATAATAAAATAATAAACACAAAATAGGAGCTTGAAGCCACACTTGAAGTTTTGCTAGCAGTGAAGCATAATATAGTGGCATCATGATGAATGCATATTAATGGGGCCACAGTTTTCTCAAAAGTACATGAACAGTAATGAATATCTACTTCCCAAATAATCCTCTGTCATTGTGACCTGTTTTCATTCTTATATCTATTAAGACACAACAAGGCTTTGAAGGAAAATAAACAATGCAGTCCAAAATGATCACTCAGACCAACTTCATTCTCTTTCATGGAAATATACGAAAAAAGACCAATCCTAAAAAATAATATTATTATTCCACAATGCTTGCTTAATTTATTTCTCTAAGGTCACTGGCTCTCCGGCAATAGGTAATTTTATGTAAAATCTCTGTTGATCTATGCTACCAAGGTTAATCTGCAACCTGCCTCGGATCAACACGTGAATGCAAATGTATTCCTTTTTGTTTCAGTTTCAAAAACCCCAGGAACATTATCCTCCATTCCGCTTTGGGACGGTTCCAAACGGGAGCACTGAGAGGAACATTCGGAGCAATTACCCCGACATGCACACCCACATGATCAAATACAACCAAAAGGGAGTGGAGGAGGCTCTAAACAGCCTTAAAACAGGGTGAGCTTCCACAACAACACTTTGTGTGGGTGCATGTGTAGTTCTGTACCATGGTACAATGTCATCCAGTACTACTTTTTAAACTGTTACTACTTTTAAACTTAAATATACACCATGACAGACAGTATTGTACCTTTAGTGTTTTAAGGGGACATATCATGAAAATCAGACTTTTTCCATGTTTTAATGCTATAATTGGGTCCCCAGTGCTTCTATCAACCTAGAAATTTAATAAAGATCAACCCAGTGACTTAGTTTTGGTAAACCATTCTCTGCAAACATGTGAAAAAACAGGTCATTGAAATCTCGCTCCCCTTGTGATGTCCAAAGGGGATTATACCGCCCCTTAATCTGCGCTATCCAACCACAACACTGCCATTTAGTGCATAGTTCAGCTCATTTGCATTTAAAAGGACACACCCAAAATGGCACATTTTTTTCACACCTACAAAGTGTCAATTTTAACATGTTATAATAAATTATCTATATGGTATTTTGAGCTAGAACTTCACATACGTACTTTGGGGACACAAACGATTTATTTGACATCTTAAAAAAGTCTTGTGAAATGTTCCCTTTGAGGTACTTTAAACAAACCATGGTATTATTATGTTTTAAGACATTATTGAAAAAGATCTAAAGGTGAATGCTGATTAAAAACAAGTTTTTGTTTCTTTGTGGATGACAAACAATCCAAACAAGGATTATTTTCTTAAAAATAACTATGTATAACGCCTCATGCTCATTTCTATTCTTTGTGCAGGAAGCTGGATGCCTTTATATATGATGCAGCAGTACTTAATTATATGGCTGGCAAAGATGAGGGATGCAAGCTGGTCACTATTGGTAGTGGGAAGGTCTTCGCTACCACAGGTTATGGCATTGCTTTGCAGAAGGACTCCCGCTGGAAGCGCCCCATAGATCTGGCACTACTCCAATTCCTCGGAGACGGTAAATTGGACTTGGGGGACCGGAACCGTTCCACACTTAATTTCCTCTCACCCAGCATGGACTTACCATATTCCTCTCTTTTTACTCAGTACTCAGTGTGCTGGGAATTTAGGTTATATCATGCAAATCAGCATTGAACTGTAAACAATCCCTCTAATTTGCACCCTATTGAGTGGCATAACTGCGAATATAGCTGTCTTCTAATGTAGCTATCTAATTATTTTTTTATTAAATATTTGTAGGGATGCACCGATACCGATACTGGTATCGGGTATCGGCCTCGATACCACATTTTCTAAAGTACTCGTACTCGTTAAAAGTCCCCCGATACCTGGAATCGATACCACGGTCTGAGAAATGTCTATGTTTGAGCGGCGTGTAAGGGGTTAATGACTCTTGTGTTGTCTAAAGAGGCAGAGTTTACAACAAACTGGAAAACTAGTCCTTTGTTTTTTTGTTAAATTATATGACTAAAGCTGTTAACTGTAAATTTAAATTAGGGGTGGGCCGATCCAATACTTTGGATCGGATATCGGGTCGATCCGCACCTTTTTTGCAGGATCGGGTATCGGAAAAACAAGGCCGATCCAAATCCGATACTATGCGTTACATGTGCTTGTTACTGTCATGCTACAGAAAAGTCAAACTATTATAAAAGCATCAGAAATGTTATTATAAACTATATTCAAAATCTTCCTAATATATTCAACAGCCTTATGTGAAAAACAAATGCATATATGAAGATATTTAAGGTCACAAAAACTGAATGGTTTGGTGCTCGCCGAGTTAATACACTAGAGTAGCGTGAATTAAATATGTCACACGCACGCACGCACGCACGCACACACACAAAAGCCGTATTTTAAACATCTGATTAAAAAGTCTTTTATGTTGTGACAGTTTGCGCAATTAAGTAAAAATGTACTTGAACTATTTATTTGCTCAGTCGTATGTCCACTCAAAAACAATTTATAAATATTTAAGAGCACTTACATTCTTTTAACTTATATCTTATTTAAAAAAAATTCACTTGACATGATATTCTCCTGATTTTGTGCAACATGTTTTGTGTGTATATGTGTGCATATATATATTTATGTGTTTATACACACACAATTCTAAATGGATCAAGAAAAATACTAGTATTGGATCGGGATCGGGATCGGTAGATACTCAGAATACAGGTATCGAAATCGTACTCGTATTCGTATTCCAAAAAAGTGGTATCGGTGCATCCCTAAATATTTGTAATCCAGTCTGTGAAAATGCATCATCCTACATGATGTAAAGAACATGTTGTGAAAATGTAACCTAGATATCTTTAATAGTGCCTGATAAGGGTGTCACGTTTTCGATTTTAAATCAAAATCGATCGGAATTAAGTCACAACCTCGAACTTCGAATTAAAAAATTGAATCGACGATGCTGCCCAGCCCCCATGTCACGTCCGGTCGACTTGCCAAGCGTGAAAAAAACACGTGTAGAGTGCTGCAAGTCAACCTCCTCTAACTTCACTAGCTACAGCCAGTCAAAAGATAGTATGGCAGATGCAGGAGACACCACGCGAGCTGCTCTTTACATGGGAAATAAAAAACAAAACGGCGTCTGTGCCAGGACCGGTCGTTTCTCTGAACTGAGATCTGTTTAAGTTTCACAACAACTTATTTCAGTTGCTTAAGAGTTATGAAAACAGCATTAAAACATGACTTATTGGAGTATAGTCTCACAATCTCGTCTGACGGTAATAAAAGTGCGTTTTTAAGGTACAAAGTACTGACAGGAATGTTCATCTGACAGGAAGTTTCGTTTTATCAGGTATGTGCGTGGTGTACCATATTTTTCCACTGGCAGCACGACTAACATGGCAGGGCACCTCCGGGTTCAAGGTCAGATATTATATTTCATAAAAGTCTAGTCTAGAAATGGCATAGCATGTTTTGTGCTTTCAAAAAAAAAAAAGAATCGCATCGTGATATTAGAATCAAAAATGTAATCGAATCAAGGATTTGGAGAATTGTGACACCCCTTTTGACTGAGTACTTTGAATGAGTAAAATTAAACTTTGATGCACATAATCCTGAGACTAGCCTGAATTTCACAGACTCGTTGTTTATCTTGCATTGTCTTTTGTCTTATTTTATAACTGAATATGATGCCGTGCATTCTGGGATTGCCTTGTGAAGGATACATCTGATGCCCCTTAGCCAAAATTAGGTGTCTTGCATATAATTGTGCTATTAATCTTTTGGTGTAATAGTTACACTGCCCTCATTTTAGAACAACCTTCATGTCCTCAATTGTCACATCCACGGTTTCCCAAAATGCTGTCTAGTAGGCAGCTCACTACAGGTCTTGGAACGGTGCAGGTCTTATAATCCACTTGTTTCTGTCATAGCCGAGTAGCCTTTCCCTGCCGCTGTTTCTGGCATAGTTTCTGACCCTATTTCCTCTCATGCAGGGGACACACAGAGGCTGGAGACAGTATGGCTGTCTGGAATCTGCCAGAATGAGAAAAATGAGGTCATGAGCTCCAAACTGGACATAGACAACATGGCAGGGGTTTTCTACATGTTGCTAGTTGCCATGGGTCTCAGCCTGCTGGTCTTTGCTTGGGAGCATCTTCTCTACTGGAAACTCAGACACTCGGTCCACAAGTCTGACCACTTAGATTTTCTGCTGGCCATTAGCAGGGTAAGACCACCTTATTAAATTATATTCTAAAACAATCCCTTTAAAATGAAATCTTCTAGCATAAATTTAACCTTTTGTGAGTGTATATTTTGGTTAACAGTGCAAATAATTGACTATTATAATGTACATTAGGAGCAGATTTACTAATAGCTTCCCAGCAAGCAATTTTGGAAAAATTTGGGCTGCCAGTGCAAGTCTAATATACTCCAACCATAGCCCAAGAATAGACCTGTTGACTTTGCTTACATGATGGAATATTGAATATCTCCAAGTTATGACAAAAGGAATCAAGGTGCACAACAATGACTAATGTTTTGATGCACAATTACACATTCATCAGAGTCCAGGGTAAAACACAGGTAATGAAGCCCTTAATAAGAATCATTAACAGGTGCATGAAGGGGGTGTAGGCCACCCACAACTCTTCCTATCTGAACCCATTACATTCACAGATTAATCATTAAAGGGGGAATGACCAAACACAGATACAAAACTTTCAACCTACGATTAAAATAAAATATTTATATGTTTAAATGTTTAAAAAAAAGCATGTTTAACTTAATTCTTCATTTAGACCAAAGGTTCCAGAGTGTTTTATGTATGCATCCAAAAAGCTGGCCTGCATAGGAGTTTTTTGAGAATATCACCCACCTCTAGGTGGGGTGTGATTTTTTTCAATTCCCCAAAACTTCAAAGCGATATCTTTTCTCATTGTTGTTTCGTCCTTCTCTAGTTGCACCGGATCTCACTTTCTTTTATCTCCAAGTTATATTGGCAAAACGTCATGTAACCAAATTCAGGGTTATATAGGGGTTACACATAGCTGGACTATATTGGGTCTGTCTCGGTTTTTGCTTGCTGGGTTGTGCCAGTGCAAACCATCTTTGGGCTTTATAAACCACTGTCAGGATTTACTAAAGGCACGTGAAAAATTAGCACCGAAAGCTATGCATAGCAGAGTCCTGCAGGGGTCCATTTTTGGAGACCCTCTCCCCCGCACCCGCTCCCCCCTGTACAACCGACATATTGTGCAAACGCACTTCTGGCGACCCAAGTTTGAATCCCGGCTCGAGGTCCTTTGCCAATCCTATACCCCTCTTTCCACCCTCTACTTTCCTGTCATCTCTCAAACTACTGTCTATCAATAAAGGCAAAAATGGCAAAAAAAAAAAATGGATGGGCTAATGAAACAGACAAAAATGCGCTTTGTATTGCGCCATTCAAGTAGCCTACCATAGGCTATGAACCTGATAACTACACACAAATAGACCTATTAATGAAAAAAACAAGAAAACAAGAACAAGAAAATATACAACCCTGCTATGCTCCTACAAGTCTCGTCTCAAAATGCTTTCTAAGAGAAGACGTTCCCAGCTTCCGGCTATCAACGACAAAACTTTATGCAACTTTTGCAATGCTCGCTCCAACTAGGCTACGAGAAGGATCAACAAAGGACGCACACTGTCGCAGTGGGGGTGACGTGATGGGTCAAATGTCATGTGTTGCGCGTGTAATGGTAATTTAGACATACAAATATTGCAATTTTTTTTCATTCGCACTACTACCCGCCCGCACTGAGTTATTAATCTGCCTGCATCCCCGCCCGTGAATTTTAGGAATGTCACCTGTTTAAAACACTTTTATGCGGGTATCTGCGTGTACCCGACCTGTTGCAGGACTGATGCATAGTGTTATTTTTGCGACTGACTGTCGTACAGTGTATGCATTTTAGGAGTTTTCATTTCAGATGCAAAATTTATGGGAGGAGAGTATTTAAATGTTAACGTTGCGTGCGTCTTGTCAGTAAATCACCTGCAGAAATTTCCACTCACATCTGTGCTTTTTTGTAGTTGCGCTCTCACACTTATTTGCTACGTTTAGGGAATCTGGCCCTTAATGTAATAGTGTTATGGCTACTCAATTTGTAGCACATTGTGTTAGCAACGCAAATACGATGGGTTCCATCTAAGGCAGGGGTGGGGAATCCTGGTGGGCCACTGTCCTGCAGAGTTTAGTTCCAACCCTAATTAAACACACCTGGAAAATCTAATCAAAGTTTTCAGGATAACTTGGAAATGAAATGCAGATCTGTTTGATTAGGTTTGGAACTAAACTCTCCAGGACCCAGGGTTCCCCACCCCTGATCTAAGGGAACACTAAACATTTATAGATTGAATGCACTGTGATGGTGTGTTGAAGTCCTCTAGCTTAAACACTGGTAAGTTGTGTTTACAATGTTGGGGGTGTTCAAGCCTTTTTCGTCGGCACAAGATCCTTATTTTAATGAATTATACAAAATACAGCATGATTTGTTAACACTCCTTATAAGGAGACATGTGCACCTAACGCGACTGAAACTCCAGGTGGACACCAACTGTGGGTGTTTGCCAGCACTTCTTCAGCTAAGTGCTTTGGTTGCTATAATACTTTTGTTTTGTTTATCATTAGGCGATGCACTGGTGGGGTTTTGTGGTATTCCTTTGACAAACTGAGGGTTTTACCCAAAGTTGAACATTTTTTCAACTCTGGGCGCTCAGCGCTGCGGACAAAACCCCCCAGCTGCTGGCATTTTTGAAAAACACAGCACTTTTGTTGAAAACAATTGCAAACATATGCCGGCTACAGGCGAAATTTCCTTGGTGTACACACCCCGGTAATGAAGTAATGAAAAACCAAAATGCACATTAGGTTTATTTTTGCTTTATTATGTTTTTTTTTTATACATTTACGAAGCCACTTTAATCTGTAATGGTACATAATACCTGTTATAATACAATGCTATCATATTTTGTGCAGACAGCTTATGTTGTTGTAAAAAAAATACCTGGCAACCGTAAATACAGACGTTACTTGGGGCTTAACTGACATGACATTAACAGATGCTTTAGATAAGAATGTGAATGTACAATGGGTAACATAAATTAACTCTGAACAATATTACAGCATTTATTTGTCTTGGATAATGGTAATTTTTGCATATAACTTAATATTAACATTTAAAATGAAGTGTTAGCATAATTAACTGTTATAAATGACCATTAAACAAAATGACTAAACACTGTAGAAATTATTGTTGTTGTCAGTTGATACACAGCTCATTAGCTGTTGTTTATGAGTGCGAATTATTGTAAAATGTTACCCATTAAACATAATAGAGAGAATTACTGCCGTACCATAAACGAAAACAATAAAACTCCCAGAGAATAACATTTAATGTAGGAATGGGCAATTACTATGCAAATAAGACATTATGATGACTTATGTTTCAGGGCATATACAGCTGCTTTAACGGCGTTGAAGACATTGGCAGATCTGCGGGCATACAAAATCCAGACGTCACGGCCAGTTACGCACAAGCAAACATGTTGAAAATGCTGCAAACAGCCAAGGACATCGTCTCCTCGACCAAGGTGGAAAACTCATTGGATAACGCCACAAAGACCATTGAGAACTGGAGCAGACACGGCGGCAGCCTACCGGCAAGAATACATCAGGTGACCACGACTGATAAGGTTCCTGGTTACGTCTCCTATATTACAAACGTCACAGAGAACCACATACCTCATATGCAGCGTTCCATAACTCCGCCTTTCGTTCAGCATGCCAACACCACAAGCCCACCACCAATGCTAAACCATAGAGTCTTAACACGGCCCACTCCTCTACGATACACGCTTCCCGCCCGGACCAGGGGTTTGTACGATGGGATGCTTCCTGTATCCAGTCTGAGCACTCCTCACCTGGCCATGCATGATCTTCAGTCCGATCTGACCCATACTGGTTCTTCCTTCGTTCCATATAGAGATCTGCAGGTGCCAGACATCTACACCGAACACCACAAGTCTTGCCTTTCTGATGGCTTTCCTGATGGCGTCAGGCAGAAGAAGAGAGCCCAAAATCTAATCATAGAGTCCATGGATCTAAGGGGTCTTCACGATTGTAAAGACCAAACAACGTGTCATGCAGAAGCGAATGATTTTGCAGACAACAACCTGTCCTACAGTGAAAATCCTTTTATAGCGGCTGATTCGGTGTGCAAACCATACTTCGACTCAGTGCTGAACGACATGCCTTTGATAAGGAAACGAAAGCTTCATCGAAGACCGTCGTTCCTGAAAGCCACTTGGGGTCCCGACAGAGTCCAGTTCCCTGGCGAAAGACCCTCAGTCACACCATCCTCTCGAGTAACAATACCCGACCTCTTCCCTTGCGTGGACGCACACGGACGAGTTAGAAACACCATGCGTTTCTCCCAACCGGCGGATCACACCTACCTTCACCCTTTCAGACGAAATTCCAGAAAAACTCAAAAACTGAGACACAGTCAGTCAACCAGGCTTCCCTCCTACAAGGAGGCGGTTTTTTATAATGCAGCTGCTGTTAAGAGGGCATCCAGCATGATGTATAGACCGTACTCCTACCCTGAGCTGCCGGTCTATCAGAGTCCACTGCCATATGGACCAGCAGAATTATGCAACATTTTCCCTTGCATGGGACATCCCACTGACAATGTATATGGAGGTTACAGGGCACCCACACATCTACACAGTGACCATGTTGTGACTGTCCCAGGCAGCAGGGTGGTTCATAGTAGCCCTATTGTGCCCATGACTTGGGGAAGAATCTCCAGTTTGGAGTCAGAAGTGTGAACTTATACTTTTACGTGCCAATTATTAAAAGTTTCCGCTCTGTGGTACGAGCGTCTGCTGACCAATAAAATGATTTAGGTTTTAAAGCTGAAGTGTGTCGTTTGCACACCCTTTCTGTACCCAAAATGGAATTACAAACATAATCAGAGAAGATTCCTGAACCCTATGTGTGCAATCGGTCAGATATTTCTGTCCCAAACTCAAATCGTTGGTTGAGCCACTTTTGATATTTGCCCAAAGGAAATTTTTATTGCTCAGATGTTTCTGAGATTTGATGAGTTTTCAGTTGTGCTTTAAGTATCCACTTGGTCTGAGATGTTTCTCCAACTTTCTAAAAAAATGTTAGGTTATTTTTAAACCAGCATTGGGTCAGAAAGTGACCTAAAATACTTGGTTGATTTAACACATGGTGGGGTCAAATATAAACAATTTTGGGTTTAAAGGGCACCTATGGTCCGATTCACGATTTAACATTTCCTTTGGTGTGTAAGTGTGTATTAGTACATGTTAACGATATGCAAAAGGTACAAACCCCAAAATAAAAGATGACGCAAGTTATCGTCTCCAACATAAATCTCTTTTCTTGGACTACAACAAACACACGGATTGTAGGCAATAGTTTACTTCCTGGGATTGGTGATGTAGACAAGACCGACATTATCATAATTCCTCCCACTTGGAATCAGTTAACTTCTGTTAATATTGCATTGTGAGCGAATCTTTCAAACATGGTAAGGAGCGTCACATTTCTGGCTGATGTCAGAAGTATTCAGGCCAATCACAACATACAGATTAGCTGGCCAATCAGGGACACAGCGCTTTTCAAATCGACGAGTTTTGTACAAAATTTGTGCGTTTCAGGAAGAGAGGGAAATCTACTAAATGTACAGAATATGGAAAATAATGTGTTTTTTTTTAACCATAAACCACGCAAACACATTGTATTATACCAAATACACAAAATAAAGTTTTTTTTACCAATGAAATAGGTGCCCTTTAATTTAACACAACAGCTGGGTTTATCACTTTTTGACCTAACACTGGGTTTAAAATAACTTAGCATTTTTGAGAGTGTAAAATTGCTTGGAAGAAAAGAATATAAACAAATAAAATGTATGTTAAAATAATCTCGATTTGGGTCAATTTGATGAGGAACGTTTAAGTTCTTATAAATCTTCAATAATAATTTGATTGCAGATTTGCCAAATCTGAGCTCCATTTGTCTTCTCTAAAACTATTTGCTCTATATTTAGGTCTAAGAGAAATAAATTATATTAAAAAATTAAAAAGATCTCATCTGTGATTTCTCTTTCTTATAGGTGAGGCTGGCCCGAATGCTCAGATACACAAAGTAAAGTTTTGATAAACCACCAAGTTACAGTGTTTACGTGTTTATGGAGAATCCATCTACTTAATGCTACTTGCCTTTGCATATTAAGTTGGGATATTAACATAAAAAATCACACACTTCAGCTTTAACATAAGCAGAAACATAAACAGTGTTATTAGCATTGGTGGGTTTATGATATTTAATTTATTTATTTATTTATTTAAAGGGCAATAATTAATCATTTGAAACAGGGGGATTTAAAGGGATAGTTCATCCAAACAAGAAATCCTGTCATCATTTACTCACCCTTAAGTTGTTACAGAGTTGTACTGTACAAATGTCATTGGCTGTTTCTCAATTCCAAGGACGCAAAGAACAGACTTGCGTTCTCGTGGAGATCGGTCTTGCCAGGCGACCTTGGAAGAACGAACTCAAAAGGTCGCACTAACACAGAATGCACTTGTGAGAATTGAGATGTGCACGATCATTATTATGTACATTTAGGAGTGTCACGATTCTCCAAATCCTCGATTCGATTACATTTTCGATTCTAAGGTCACGATTCGATTCTCGATTTTTTTTTTTTTGAAAAGACAAAAAATGATATGCCTTTATTATTATTACTATTATTATTATTATTATTATTATTATTATTATAGTTTCACATTAACATGCACATTGCGTGCTTTTCCTTGCATGGGGGTTTGTGGGCTTTACTTTACGAGCTTGTATGTAGAGAGAGGATTCCTTTTTGCACGCAGATGGACTTAATGCCACGTCTTGGACTCCTCCTAGCATCTGAAATAAAACCGGTGCGTCATAAGCAGCTGCGCTTCTCTCTGTCTCACATGCATGCGCTCTCGCATCTGTCCAAAGTCTAAACATAAACTAAAGTAGTAATCCTTACGTATTTGTTCAGTTTAATGTGTTTAATGCGAGCTGAGGCAAACTATCCCTTTTGTTTAAAATATAACCCGCTGCATCTTGGCGGCTCTCTCGCGCACATACAGAGAGCTGGGCTCTGTCCGAAGGCAGATCACTAGGTAGTAATCCTGTTTATGATATGCATTACAAGGAGTTGTAGCAATACATCCCTCGTGTTTAAAATACAAATCGCGTTCCGCTGGACCGATGTTTTTAAAGGCACCTCTGAGAGGTTTATTTTTCCTGCTTGACAAGCCGAGCGGACGTGACATGGGGCGTGGCAGAATCGACGATCCCATTTTTTTATTCGAAGTTCGAGGTAGTGACTTAATTTCGATCGATTTCGATTTAAAATCGAAATCGTGACACCCTTATGTACATTATTTTATTTTTTTATTATGTCATTTTATAATGGCAAATATGTAAATATTTCAGATACCTTGTCAAGAAATAATAATAATATTATCTACAATAAGTAACTCAATTAACATTAATTGTTCTATGCCAATAAAACATACATTTAAATATAAAATTTGTTAAATTTTTGTAAAATGTTTACAAACAAACGTTTGCTTTTACAGGTGTGCGTAGCACTTCCTTCCTCCATATTTTTTTTCTGCAATGACTTCTGGGATGTAAAGCGATTTCAGCGCGCAAGTCTGCAGTTGAAGCATCCTCGATATCAAGAACACATACTCATACTCTTTACTTGCGTTCTTGAGAATTGGAATTAAATTTCAACGGTTAAAGGGATAGTTCGGCCAAAAATGATATTAAACTCATGATTTACTCACCCCCAAGCTGTCCGAGATGCATATGTCCATCGTTTTTCAGACAAACACATTTTCAGTTATTTTAGAAAATGTTTTAGATCTTTCATTTAATTAAATGTGAAGTTACAGTACGGGGTCCACAACATTCAAGTCCAAAAATGTGCATCCATCCTTCACAAAATAAATCCAAACGGCTTCAGGATGATAAACAAAGGTCTTCTGAGGGTAATCCGCGCGGTACTGTTGTAGAAATATCCATATTTAAAACTTTATAAACGAAAATAACTACCTTCCGGTAGCGCCGCCATCTTAGACTCCTCTGTATTCAGAAGAGAGTATTAGCGTAGTGTACGCACTTTTCTTAGTGACGTATGACAAATTTGGAGGGCGGGGGCACAGAGCAGCAGCAGAGAAACCTCCGTACGCTGCATAAAGCTCTGATCTTGAATGCGGACGCAACTAAGATGGCAGCATTACCGGATGCGAGTTATTTTCGTTTATAAAGTTTTAGATGTGGATATTTCTACAACAAAACTGCGCGGATTACCCTCAGAAGGCCTTTGTTTATCATCGTGAAGCCGTTTGGATTTATTTTGTGAAGGATGGATTCACATTTTTTGGACTTGACGGTCGTGGTCCCCATAACCTTTACATTTGATTAACTGAAAGATCTAAAACATTTTCTAAAATAACTGAAAATGTCATTGTCTGAAAAATAATGGACATAGGTTTAATATCATTTTTGGATGAACTATCCCTTTAATGATGACGTAGAGCGAGAACACAATATATTGAGAAACAGCCTTTGTTCTGCAGAACATAAAGGAAGATATTATGAGCAATGCATTTTTCTACTATGGAAGTCAATGGTGCTCCTGTTTCCTGCTTGCTTAAAAACATCTGCTTTGTGTCTAGCAGAATTTAGACATTTATACAGCTTTGTAACAACTTGAAGGTGTTGATGATGACAGAATTTTCATTTTTTGTGTGAACTAACCCTTTGGATGGATGAATAATTGAATGAATGAATGAATATTTGGTGTATAACTGTACCTGTAAATGACTAGTCATTTGTATCTACAAAATGTGATATACAGTATATACATATATGTACTGGGCTGAGTAATTTTTTTTTGTAAAATTGTAGTAGAGATGTCAAACAGAGTCACTTAACTATATACAGTATATATCTCTAAATAACACTTAATGTGTTACATTTTATTTAAAGTATATTTGGTATACTGTATTCTCTAATACTGAATTTTGTAAGACATATTGTTCAATATTTTCTTTTTTTTTAACATCAGGGCTATATGAATGTTTTTAGGCTCCCCTTAATGTCTCTCGTCCCATCTTCTCTCTCTATGCCGTGAGTGGGCTTTTGAAGAAGAGCAATTTGAATGGTTCTCTAATATTAGCACCATCAAAGATATTCACACTTTAATAAATCACAAAGGCCCATCAGTAAGTGCTGCTGTCTTCTTTAGATGTCTGACAGAGACAACCCTTTGAACACTGCCTTTTATATGCAGAAGCACAGCATATTTTAGACATTGTAAAAAGATCGACTGGCTGTTTGGAGATATGACACAAATGGAAATATTAATATTACTTTAATAACGTTGATATTGTTAAACGCGACCCTCGTAGATCAGGTTTAGGGTTGTGGAAATGAACGACTACTGAAAAGTCTGTTTGACCTGCGTACTGCACTTCACATACCCATGAGGAAATCTGTGTCTGTCTGTGCCTCAAAATAAACTTGTGATGCTCCAGAGTGTGACGGAGAGAAAAAAAATCCCCAGGAAAAATCCACACTCCATCAGCTGGGATTTAGCTACCATATCTGAGACTTTTGGCTTTTAAGGTTGTCATAAGAGTCTCATTAAACCAACTCTGTGGAGTGATTATACAAAAGGATGTGTTACCAAAATGTGTCTTTTACTTTGGGAACTTCATTATGTTGGCTGTCTCAACCGCACAGTCTGTCTTGTGACACCCAAGGTGACCCAGGCTGGGGTAATTATGCTGTACGGTTCCGAATAAGGAGCTTTTATTTCAAGCAGCAAGTTAAAATCCTACATGAGCTTTTCTTTGTTATTGTTGTATTACAATTCAACATTGTATTCACAGCTAAAGTGATTTAATCTTCAATGCCGCCATGCAGCGCACACTGATAGATTTATGTACTGGAGGATAACTTTTTTTCATAACGTTCCTGGCACTTTGGTGACAGCTAAGGAGAAGCCGACTCCAGAATGACATGCATTTTATTTTCATAAAAACAGGCAGGCTGAAATCATCATCATCGTGCCAGCAAAGTCTTGTTCTGTGTGTTTCTGAAAAGCATATATTGAATGATCTCGCAAGTTGATAAATGATTCAATACATGCATATAAAAACATCAAGGCGGGCCCGAGGATCCTCCTCTGGAAGAAATAAGTAGCAATATATCAACGCCACAGGTGGCTGTAGTGAAAAATGAAAAGCATTGTAAAGTCACAGAGGAGTCGTCAGATCCAACAAAGGGAAAGTTGCGATGGAAGGATGAGGCAGGTTTGTTTACAAAACATGAATAATTTACATGTTAATTTAAACGTGTCTTTTCATTTTAAATATTAGCTTAGGAACTGAAATCTGCAGGACAGGTGCCCTCCAAGAACAGGGTTGGAGACCCATGTAATAAGCATACTAGAAGCTTCAAGGGTTCTGGCTAGATGGGATACAGCTACGGCCTAAATCTCAAAAAGTTTGGGTTTAGGTTTAAGCTGGGTACACACCAAAAGATTTTTTAAATCTTATCCGATTTTTTAAATGTGAAAGACCACAAACATGGTGAATACAAATCAATGATTTAACACTTTTGTAGTTTTTATGGTTTTATCTTTTATCTGCTCGCTTTCTGATTGGGTATCGTTTCGTTTCTTGTGACAATCTACAGCGTGTGTGTTTGTCCTCGGGGCTTCCCCCACACAACAGGATTTCTGGTCATAAATATTCAACATGTTGAATATTTACGTTTTGCGATCGGAGTGGCCCTGACGTGCTTCCGAGCACATTCGGACAGACGCTCTTAACGCACCGCTCACCACAAGAAAATCTGTTAAAATAATAGGTGCCGTTGGCGCCGATAGCCCTGTGGTTAGTGCGCCGACACATAGCACCAGTGTGCTCACGGCGACCCGAGTTCGATTCCCGTCTCTGAGGTCCTTTGCCGATCCCGCTCCCCTATCTCTTCCCAACACTTTCCTGTCTACACTCCACTATACTGTCTAAATAAAAAGCCTGAAAAAAAAAAATTAATCGGTGCAACCACGAAGCCGATCGGGACTTTACATAGGATTGTCATAAGGGGGGAAAATCGGCCCAAATTCAGCTTGATTATCTTGTGGTGTACCCGGCTTTAGGTTTGAGTGTTGGATTCGAGTTTGCCTCATAAGCCTTGAAAAGTGAAGCCGCTGGCTCTTTGATCGCCTCCTGGTGGCTGGCTGCAGTACAAGTCATAAACCCCGCCCTCTCCATTCAAACAAATGGGACTAAATGGGGTCTAGATAAAAAAACATGTACACTTCCAATAAAAATTTCCGAAAGATGGTTTTGGGCCATTCAAGTAGTTCATTATTGTGGTAAGTTTCATTTTAGCTTGTAATTTGATGCTTTAGAAATGGTGCGTGTCGTTATGATTGGCATGGTTGAATTGGTCGTGCGAGCGTTTGGGCGGAAGTTTGATACCGCGGCTCCGCCTCTGGCTCCACGGACGATTCCTTCTGCGCATGCCTTGGCTCCAAAATGACGTTTTTTTGTAACATGGTGGCAACAGTGGTCGGACTTTTTTGGCTTTAATTCATTACAATGGTGGGAGGTGACGTCTCATCGTTCATCTTTTTTTAAAGTCTATGGTTGGATTAGGAAAAAATGGTGCTCAGCAGATGAGATTTTACAAGATTTTGGCCGTTGCTGTATCCCTTCTAGCCACAGCCAACTTCAAGGCAGGACTCCAGGAACGAATTTTGGTACCCCTACATAACAGTATCGTCATACTATTCATTCTATTCAATAATTATTTGACTTGTTATTCACCGCAACACCCAAGTGACTGTGTGATTTACAATTTGAAAACCCTTTTTCTAAACGACTGGAAAATAAAAAGGTTCTTCTACAATATTTTGGTGTAAAAAATGTCTGTCTTTTTTAATTTTTAAAGGTGAATACACACACAATACAAAAATGACTTATATCTATATTGTGCCACGCCATCATAGCGTTACATTTCTCTGAAGTGTCAGTTCAGGGGCTTTTAATTGTCCCAGATGCATGCTGGTCACCTTGAGAAAAGAGCTTCACAGCTTGGTGAAAAAGGCAAAAGGTGATGGAGAAAGACAGCACAGAGAGGCTCGGGATATGACGATACATCAATTAACAACTGAATAGAGTAATAAATAGCAGAATGGACAACAATAAACATCCACTGAATCAATACTTTTTTATATCATGTTCTGTGATGAGCCTTTCAAAACCATGAAATTGTAAGATCGTGAATGATGTGTTGGTGTAGATGACTACACAATCGCAAATAAAATGTTTCAGAGATGTACGCATAAAATGCGTTGGATCCACTGAGCTTACCCTAATCAAAAACGGTACTGAGTTGCTAGCACACCGAACCTACGGTATGTGGATTTCATGCACAGTACAAGCTGTTCTGTATGTTTTATTTCTTTAAAAATATCAGGAATTTCAAAGACCTCTGTCCTAATGAGTTAGATCAATAAATAAAGAGCTGTAAAATTAAAGAGAATACATCAAAAGACTATTGTTATTCATTTTTAATCATTGTTTGTTACATTTGATGTTGTGGAATCCATGTATTTTTTTTATTAATGTTTTTATATTAAACTGGTTTTCTACCATACTGATGTAAAAACCAACACAATCTAGTTGCAATTCGTACGTATTTTACGAGGTGGTTAATTCGTATTAATTCATACGACTTTCATACGAATTGCTTTCACCCCATGACGTTGGAGTTAGGTGTGGCGTTTAATTATTGTTTTGTTTTTTTATAATCATATGATTTACTTTGTACAAATTGATATGAATCAACCAACTCGTAAAATACAAATTCCCATGAGATCAGGCTGGTAAAACCTAGTGCAGTTTTAATTAAAGCAACCATATACTGGGTGAATTAATAATGTCTCTTTTAGTGGTTGTGTTTTCCCGAGTGGATCTTGTCGTACGGCAGCAGGGTCACAGATCGGCCTGACCTTTTTTGCACTTTTCACCTGAATCCTGTCGAGCTTTCAACCAAGCTCACGAGAGAAGTTTTGGGGTTATTAGCTTTGAAAAACTGCTGCTTTGACACCGGCACGGTCCACTGGCTAATTATTTAAAACCGTTCAAGGGCCAGTGTTTTCAATGACAGCTCGGAGATAATAAGGTTATGTTCTTGTCATCAGAAGCCGGTTATCTGTGCCACATGTACGGTGACAATACCTGCGGCTTCCTCCGTAATTAGAAAGGCTGAGATGGAGCTTACAAGACAAAAACTCTGAGATAGTCTAACAATCTGATACCATTTCAGTTCAATGGAGGAAACATAGCCAAGAGATAATGGTTAGCTTTAGCATAAAGATGTCAAAGAAAAGTGAAAACCTAGTTAAGGTCACTATTTGTGATGTACTGTTTCTATGATATCATAATGTAAAGAAAATATCATTTTGATATACCGACATGTCATGTCAAAGTTGAAATTTAAAATGAAATCCATAACTGAAATCAAACGTTCATGCTTCATAATTTTAAAATTCGATTATAATGGATTTCACAAATTGTCCAAAACCCCCAAAAAACTGCCTTCTCAGGGAAAAAACGGAGATATGGATATAATGCATCAAGGCTTTACAAAATATCCAGTCTTATAAAATGCTAAGATATTGCTGCCGCTGCCTTTGAATTTGCACAATACTGTGCCTGCATATCTTTATTTCAAAATGATTCTGTTTCTAATAAAAGCAAATATTTACTTGGCTATACAAAAAAGGTTAATAGCCATGACAGGAACCTAAGAAACACCAGTTTCTACAGTATATGACTGACTGACTGCAAAACAAAATATTTGTAAAAATGGCCTAAAATGAGAACTGATGATGATGATGGTACATCTGTATAAAATGATACTTTGTATGTTCAGGTTCTCCGTTTGCAGCCATGTCCAAATTGCCACAGGCTCTATCTTTAGATGAAGTACAAAATGTGTTGGAGAAGACCAATTTCACCTTGTGTCCGAAGCACCCCGGTTATATACAGGGCCACATGTATGCAATAGATCATCGGTTTTGTGGGCCGTGAAAAACTCTTCAGTA
The DNA here is from genome assembly GCF_030506205.2 of Paramisgurnus dabryanus. Lineage (NCBI taxonomy): Eukaryota > Metazoa > Chordata > Actinopteri > Cypriniformes > Cobitidae > Paramisgurnus > Paramisgurnus dabryanus. The sequence continues at coordinate 48,818,496 of NC_133337.1, read as the reverse complement.
TCCAACATAGGATGTAAGAATAGGATATAATTGCATTTTTGCCTCCATACATGACGTTGAATTTTTCTAAAACATTGCACAATTTACTTTCAGTGTACTAAGTTTAACTCAGGACAGCAAATTATATGTTTTAGTAACTAAGCTGAATAAACAAACTAAACAAGGCAAAATGAATAAGTGCATATATGTCTCGTATTTACAGTCAAATGGCAAATTAGTGTAATATTGTGAAGAAAAAAAGAATGAATGTACTTAAATAAATCCTACATTGTTTTTTATCTCTCTTTTTGTCCTTCCAAGGTGACAGGCCCAGCAGTTGGCCTTGGCTCTTAATACGGCAGCAAATTAACATCCCCTAGGTTGCCATGCCATAGGCCTCAGTATGGGTGAGATCACACTTTAGCAGCCTGCCAGTGAGCACTTGGATACAAATTCATTTCTAATTAAGATTGAACCACCAACTGTTTGAAACAAAAGCCTTTCTTTATGCAACAAATATGTGGCACAAAAAAATAAACGTGAGAGGTTGGAACACGTCTTTTGCACCTAATTTCATTCTCATGACGCGCATATAAATAACACGCAGTGTGAAAAGTCGTGCAATGCATACACCAAACTCCAATTTTGCATGCACCAGTCCTCTCCGTTCATTTAATACGACACGTCTTTTCATGTCTTTTATGTATGAGTTTCCTTTTTTTTCTTTTATTTACCATTTGTCACTTGGGGTTGGGATTAGAACAACTTTCTGTTACATAAAATGACATCCTAACCCAAATCCCTAAACTATCTCCAACACCAGGTAACAGAAGTTTAAAAATAGATGTATACAATACATTAAACGGCATAAAATGACACGAAAAGATGTGTCGTATTAAAGGAACACGGCCACATTTTGGGATTTTAGCTTATTCACCGTATCCCCCAGAGTTAGATAAGTCCATACATACCTTTCTCATCTCCGTGCGTGCTGTTACTCTATCTAACGCAGCCCCCGCTAGCTTAGCTTAGCACAAAGACAGGAAGTGAATGGCTCCAGCTAGCAAACTGCTCCCAATAAGTGACAAAATAACGCAAACATTTTCCTATTTATGTGTTGTCATTTGTATAGTCACACCGTGTACAAATAACAAAGACATATGAGACACAGCCATCTTTTAACAGTATACATACTGGGAACTATATTCTCAGAAGACGAAGCACTGCTACTTGGGTGGAGTGACTCTGACCGAACTCTCTGCTCCTCACCAGGGGGCTTCTCGGATGCTACAAGCAAATCACTCCGCCCAAGTAGCAGTGGTTCGTCTTCTAAGACGGTGTGACTCTACAAATCACAACACATAAATAGGAAAATGTTCGCGTTATTTTGTCACTTATTGGGAGCATTTTGCTAGCTGGAGCCATTCAGTTCCAGTCTTTGTGCTAAGCTAAGCTAGCGGGGGCTGCTTCAGACAGAGTTACAGCACACACGGAGATGAAAAAGGTATGTATGGACTTATCTAACTCTGGGGGATACGGTGAATAAGCTAAATTTAAGTGTATGGAAAGGACTGGCGTATCATATGCAAACAAAATTAGAGTTTGGCATATTATGTCTTGCACGACTTTTCACATGGAGTGCTATTTATACGCTCGTCATGAGAACGGGTGGGGATAATACTGTAGAGGAATGAGGGACTGAAATGTTAAATACTGTAATAAGGATTCACTTGAAGCCTTAATGGGAATGTGCACGATTGCATAGAGGACATTGAGTCTTGAGGATGGTTGTCCTGAAGGAAATCAGTTTTGTAGGCTTGATCCATTAAAACGGTCAGCACTACCTATTGTAGACATTATCTATGAAATCAAGGCGGGTCACCTTGTCCATGTCCTTGATGAAACAAAGGCCTTATAACCCCATGTCTCATTTCAATCTATCAGACGAACAAAAGAGGCTGTTCAATTTGATCAGCTTGCTTTGTACCACAGGATTTATTTGTATACAACTACATATGAATTCCAGGCTAAAATTATGAGATTAGGAGCATTAAAGTTTGATTTCAATATTTGACATGAACTTAGTATTAAAGATATCAAGGTTATATTTTCACAAATGTTCTTCACATTATGTAGGATGATTTTATTTTTAAAAAAATCACAAAAAATAATTTAGCCCCGATTTGTTTGATTAGTTTAAGATAATGATAAAGACAAAACGGTATGAGCTTAAAGGAATACTCCATTTTCTTAAAAGAAAAATCCAGATAATTTACTCCCCACCATGTCATCCAAAATGTTGATGTCTTTCTTTGTTCAGTCGAGAAGAAATTATATTTTTTGAGGAAAACATTGCAGGATTTTTCTCATTTTAATGGACTTTAATAGAGCCCAACACTTAACACTTAACTCAACACTTAACAGTTTTTTTCAACGGAGTTTCATAGGTCTATAAACGATCCCAAACGAGGCATAAGGGTCTTATCTAGCAAAACGATTGTCATTTTTGACAATAAAAATAACAAATATACACTTTTAAAGCACAACTTCTCGTCTAAATCCAGTCCAGCGTGACCTAACGTAAATGCGTAGTGACGTAGGGAGGTCACGTGTTACATATATAAACCGCACATTTGCGGACCATTTTAAATCATAAACTGACACAAAGACATTAATTAGTATCAGTTGATATACAACAACGTAGAAACGGTCCTCGTTCTCAACACTTGTAAACACTGGGGCGGAGTTTCGCGTTCGTCCTCTGTGACCTCTTGCGTGGGGTCACGTTCGTGCATCACGACCGGATTTAAACGAGAAGTTGTGCTTTAAAAGTGTATATTTGTTATTTTTATAGTCAAAAATGACAATGGTTTTGCTAGATGAGACCCTTATGCCTTGTTTGGGTTCATTTAGAGTCCTTTGAAACTCGGTTGAAAAAAAACTGTTAAGTGTTGAGTTAAGTATTAAATGTTGGGCTCTATTAAAGTCCATTAAAATGAGAAAAATCCTGCAATGTTTTCCTCAAAAAACATAATTTCTTCTCGACTGAACAAAGAAAGACGTGAACATTTTGGATGACATGGTGGTGAGTAAATTATCTGGATTTTTCTTTTAAGAAAATTAAATATTCCTTTAATAAAGCATGAAGATTTACACCAAAACACGTCTTGTTCCTGCAGATTGAGTTTGAGATTGTGAAATTATTCAAAGTATAGAAATTGCTAGTCTCATATTATCTGGTCAAGATGATGTTTATTAATGAAGCAGGTCTCAAATGAGAATCTGTGGTGCACAGTGAAGTTGCACAGCCATTTCATTATTGCGCTTGACTGTGTAATAAATAAATTAAACGATCTTTATGCTTGCCCCCAAATCTCACCCGCTTGTCCAAGTAGCTACAGAGTCCTTTACATACTGTGCATAGGGTTTACTGTAGGTGTAGCAATATGAAACCTAAGTGAACTCAGTCTGGGTTGTGCTAATTGGGTCACACTGTGGTGCAACACATGTGCTATTTAGGTAAGGTTTACATTTCCATATACATGTATTCATTTAGCAGACGCTTTAATCCAAAGTGACTAAGAAATGAGAGAGCATTTAAGGTTAATGAAATGATTTGTCTTGCTTCTCGTGTGTCAGGTCGGCTAGATGTCTGTTTCTGTTTTATTACCCATTGACTTGCTCTTTGTACTGAGATAGCTTCATTTGGCTATTGACTTGTCTTTATACAGAGTACAGTATCATTTAACTTTAGTTTTTGTTATTTTTTTTTAATTAATGCTTTGGTTTTACTGTCGTGCCATTGTTTGCACTTCTGTACAAGTCTTTGTGTTTCAGCCAGAGAGGTTTTTTTTTTACAATAGATGCAGTAATTAAATAGTATGATATATTTAGTGATTCTACAGCTGTTCTCTTTTCATAACATTTTGTAAAAGGGCAATTACAGAAATGAAATAAACCCTCTGTAATTCGCCCTAATTCATTCACTTTTCTCACCGCGGCAGAGTCTGTCTGAAATTAGAAATGCCATTTTGGGATGAAATATACATGTGAGTTTGTCTTTCTGTAGTTTGTAAACAACCGTAGGCAATGGAAAAGCACTGTCTATAATAACTGGGTTCTTACGGGTCCTTGAAAACCTTAAAAGTTTGTGAATCTGGGGGGAAAAATTCAAGGCCGTGGGAAGTTTTTGAAAATATACATGCATAGATAAAGGTCATTGAAAGTGCTTGAATTTATTTTATCCATATTATTCCCTGTGTAGTGTAGGATAATATCATAGCACACATGCTAAACTGTTCGCTATAAATGCTTATATCTTCTGTACGAGAATGTTGATTCATACCAAAATGCTTTTTTGCATAGTTGTGTTTGACACATGAAAACGTCTCGGGTTACGTATTGTATTCCCTGAGAAGGGAACGAGACACTGGGTCTCCCTTGCCATACGCCCTGAGTCCCTGTAACGCCGTCTTTGGCAATACTTCAGAGAGTGATATACTTCCTGACTCCCGTGTCACCCTGTCTTTGTCGTTAAGCCTCATCATTGGTTGAATTTGATATACACATTCAGACGCACTTACCCCTGGAGGCGTCCCCAAAGTGTCACCGCAGTGACGCAGCGCGAGTTCCCTCAAAAGGGAACTGTAACAATGTATCTTAAAAGGTAACACAATGTATCCTTGCTCTCACTTAAAATGTGTCCGCACATTTAGTCCTTGAATTTGAGGGTTTTGGACCTGGAAAGTCCTTAAAAGGTCCTTGAATTTAAAGTAAACTAAAGTGTGGGAACCCTGTAATAAAACTCTGTAAACTGTGTCCGTTTGCTGTTCAGGTGGATAGTCTGGTATGCAAAAGTCTGACTTTGGGACCCAAGGTGTACTGTTTTTGTGTCATCTCTGTGTAAATGGTGCATAAATACACAGTTTTCCTAAATAATTATGGTTACAGAGAGGGATCAAAACTGAACTGTCTGCCTGCGGCGTAGTCGTAAATGATGAGTCCAGAAACAATTTAGATCCGGTCATGCTCCACAAATCTGACCCATTTTCTGGCTTCGTAAAACCCCCAGGAACTGAGGGCAGATGAGAAACATGGGTCACGAGAGAGAAAAACTCCACCTGATCTCTGACAGGAAAACATGTGATAACTAGCAGATTAAATTAGGCCCAATGCAAATATATATCTGAGGGATTCTTTACAGTTGGTTCCCCCTCCAATGCAACAGCTGGGTCAAGTGTGTACATTTATTTATTTAGCAGATGCTTTTGTTTAAATGCAAAATACAACAAAGCAGTTCACCTTGGTAAGACGTTTGTGTACAACCTGCACTGCGATTATAACCTTGTATCTTGAAGGGTCTTACATCCTAATGTGTTTTATGGCAGAGGACAAAAGAACCAAGGCATTCTTATGCTTTAAATGTATTACAGCAGGGTATCCGGTCTGGTATCATTAATGTTATCATAAAATAACTTGGTAGATGTTTCATGATCATTATAGTGCAATGCATTTTGTCCTAAATGCAAAGAACAGCTTGACTCTTCAGTGCTTCTGAATACAGATGTTCATACTGGCAGCCCAGGGCAAGTGTCCATTTAATAGTGTCTTCATTATTCATTAAGGGTCTTTTTTAATGCATAGAAGGTCCATTAACACGTATCTGCAACATTTGAAAGATCTTTGCATTGATAAAATTTTGTATTCTGCTACAGCAAATACTTCAATGTACACCATTTATAAAACAACCCAGTATAAGTTTATTTATAACCCAATGGTTGATTCTGTCCAATATTAACCCAACCATGAGTTAAAACAACCCAACATTTAAGTGTAAAAACAAGCTAAATAATTTAATTAATAAAGTATACAAGGATATTTGAATTTACATAAATTATGAAGTCGCGAAAGTTATTATAAAGTGTAACCAATAGATCTTATTCATACAAACACATAAGTTATTTTACTGTATGCCATTTTACTCATGGCGCTCGGTTCTGCATGCACGGTGCTGCTCAGAGACCCCTTGCCACCCCTTATTCTGGCAAATTCAGGAGATGTGCGAAAAGCAAGGTGCGGTCCAACGCCTCTCAGCAGATTTTTCATTATCGTGATAAAGTGCACAACGCACTGATAGCCCCAGCCTTTGCCAGGCCTAATACACTATATAATAGACCGTGCAGGTTAGGATCCATTCGCTCTTGCCATACGGATATATATCCCAGGGAAAATTGCAGCACCCCAACACAATATTAGATTGAGTTTGTGGCAAGAAGGCAGTCCCAAAGACGCCCGGGTAATGCATATCTGGAGAGCCAATCAGAAATACTGTCCCAACAAGATGGTCGGTCAGATGAGACTAGATGAAAGGCTGTGCATGTGTGTCTCTTTTGTATAAGTAGGAAAGATAACTGGATAAACGGATTTGCATGTAATAAGTTTTTATGCAGTTTGTAGCTCAAAACTATGGTGTGAGTGATAGTAAACAGCCACCAGGAATTAACTGAGAAGTCAATTGTCCTCCTAAATGGGACTATTATGTGCCGGGGGACCAAGAACGACTTGTTTGATATTCATTTATTCAGTTACTTGGTAAAATAATGAGCCATTACATTATGAACAGAATAGATTTATTATTTAAACCCGTAGCCGGGACTGGAGGATTAGTGCGTGTTTTCAATTAATGGGATGTGTAAATCTATGATATTAGTCTTTGTTGATATGAAGAATCTCAATTGCTCTTACGCTGACAGACAAAAGATTAAACCACAGATAAATTTGTGTTTTATCTGAGCTATGATTAAATGTGAAACGACATTCTGAGCCTTCAGGAGCTAAATTAACTTCTTTTCCTGGTGGGTTTTGTTGAGCGTGCCAGAGCTCCATTTCTCTTTACAAAGGAGCTTTGAAACTGATTTTAGACATCAAGACAAATAATGAAAAGCTGTTTTTGGCCAACGGTGGTCACAGATACAGACTGAGAGCTAAAATGTTTTAAGATATGTACGAAAGACTGCGTTACATGGAAAATCGTAATCGGTTTAAATGTTCAATCCGAATGAAAATGCTCAATGTAAACACCTCATTCTGAATAAAAAGAGTAATCCTATTAAAAAGACATGTAAAGATTTTATCAGATTGATAGCTGAAACTCGGATGCTCTGCACCATAGACTGTAAAAAAAGATGGACGACGCGACGTAGCCTCCCACCATTGTAATGAATTGAAGCCAAAAATGTCCAACCACGGTCGCCGCCATGTTACGTAAAAACGTCAGTTTGGAGCCAAGGCATGCGCAGAAGGAATCGTCCGTGGAGCCAGAGGCGGAGCCGCGGTATCAAACTTCTGCCCAAACGCTCGCTTGACCAATTCAACCACGCCAATCATAACGACACGCCCCGTTTCTATAGCATCAAATTACAAGCTAAAATGAAACTTACCACAATAATGAAACCTTGAACATATATCAGCGTGATGATAACTAATTGAAAGGACCAAAACCATCTTTCGGAAACTTTTATTGGAAGTATAAATAATTTTTTTATTTATAGCAGAGTCCCATGCGTTTGAATGGAGAGGGCGGGGTTTATGACTTGTACTGCAGCCAGCCACCAGGGGGCGATCAAAGAGCCAGAGGCTTCACTTTTCAAGGCTTATGAGGCACACCCGCTCTGCACATGTGCAATCTGTCGTCTTGTTTTCATTTTTAATGGCGGTTGGCAAACCCACCTACAGGTGCATTTTCGCCACCTACTGGACTGGAGTGTGGAGCATATGCGGATGTGCAATGGCGTAGAAATGACCTATGGCTAAGCCACGCCCCCAAACGTGATGAGCCAATCATAGTGTGTCTACACAGTGTGCAATGTGTGCATGTCAAATGATCAAATCTGATTTGAAGCTTGTGTCATATAAACACACACATCAATCCGATCACATACAAAGTTCATGTAAACGCTATGATAGGATTTATCAATCAGAATGATTTTATTCCGATTAAGGCATGTAAACATGTTGTTATTATTTTGGGGCAAAATTAACCCTTTTGGAACAACATTCATGGTAATGAATATTCACTCCATCTATTTTGTGCCTAAATGTTAAAGCGCACCTCCAATATTTGCTATTTCAGGATAAAAGGTAAAATGTGGTCTTGAGAGCAGCTGACCACTATACTGTTCCAGTTACTCAGATGGTGGAAATGAACCGTGTTGTTTTCGCTGGACCTTTGAACTATTATGCCAGTCATTCTCACTCACCCATACAGTACACTAAATAGGCTATAATCACTCTGTGGACAGACAGCAGATTGTACATGGGACGATTATAATATTTATGAAGTATTTAAAACGTCCGTCCTGCAGCGAATCTACGTCTTTCCTTTGTCCGTGCTGTCTTTTGGCAGAGTGTGACGGGTGATGGTTTTGTCACATAGGAACTAATTAAAGGTGAAAACATCGGCCGGCGATCAATTTTCAAATTTGACACAAGAGGACAGGGAACTCGACAGCAGAGGTGTCATGAATGACAGAGACAGACAGGAACTAACAGTCCAATAGACTGGTAACCTCTAGCCTCACCTTCAGGAGACTGCAGCCAAAGAGATTAAAGGAGCTGATGCCGAATCTGTTTAGATGCAGCTCTGTGACCGGATGCGAATCATTCATAGCAGAGAGTCTATTGTAAGCCCAATGCAATCTCATGGCAATTTGTACGTATTTACAAAGTGGCTAATTAGTACGACTACATTCGTATGTTCCTATGATGTTGGGGTTAGGAGTGGGGTTTCAATATTGTTATTAAGTCATTCCTTTCCAGTCATTTTTTGAAAAGTTGCCCGCCAGCACTTTTTGTGATTTTCACAAGTTTTACAACATGCCTTCCAGAAAAATTTTCTTCTTAAAATATATATACAAATATATCAAATGAAAGAACAGACCCTCTGCTTTCGAACAAACAATAAACAAACAAAACAGGGAAAAAACGTATCATTCTATCTATATTTTTTTCTCTGCTTATAAACTCTTAAAAATATATTTTTTTTAAATAATTGCATTTTTGAGAATGAATTTTATTAGAGATCAGATTCAGAAAGATTATGAAAACATACACAGAGTTTAAAATTAGTAAATAACGTTTTTGGCTTTAGTTTTTTCATAATTGGGTAAGGAGCCATCTTGTGGATAATTGCGGTATTGCAGATTAACATAAAAATTCATCAGGAACACGTTTTTTATGCTAATGTTTTCTCTTCATTGACAAAATAACTAGTCAATGACTGTGAAAGAGTTAAATATTCATACATTTTTGTACGATTTACTTCGTACGAATTCATAAAAATTACCCAACTCGTAAAATTCGTATGAATTCCCGTGAGATCATGCTGGTAAGCTAGTTAATTGTTAAAAAATCCTGGATAATAGTTTGCAATAGGAGTCGAGTAATACAGTATGTCCGAATTCATAGTAGTTGAAAAACAGTTGGCGAAAAGTAACTATTCTCATCTCAGAAGAGTATCCAAGATTAACTAATATATTAAATAAAAATATTTTTTTTTGGTGAGCTTTCTCTTTTTTCACAAGACTATTTAAGATATAAAATAAATCTTTGGTGTCTCCAGAGTACTTATGTGAGATTTTATCTCAAAATATCATATAGATAATTTATTATAGCATGTTAAAATTGCCACTTTTTAGATGTGAGCAAAAATGACAATTTTTTGGGTGTGTCCTTTTAAATGCAAATGAGCTGATCTCTGCACTAAATGGCCGTGCCGTAGTTGAATAGTGCAGATTATGGCGCGGTATTATCCCCTTCTGACATCACAAGGGGAGACAAATTTTAATTACCTATTTTTCACATGCTTGCAGAGAATAGTCTACCAAAACTAAGTTACTCTGTTAATCTTTTTGGTTGATAGAAGCTAGTGACCCAATTATAGCACTTAAAGGTGACATAGAATGATTGAACGGGGTATTTTTCCTTGTTCTGTGATGTGACATGTGGACAAAAAAAAAATTGGGGGGTCTGTAATGCCTTGAGCTTCCTAAAAACCTCTCTCAGATAGCTCTATTGGGGATTTTAAACAAGTGGTTTTGCACCTATTTGGCTCCCCCTACTGGCTTAACTTGCAATCTCATTACTGATTGGCTGACTTTGCTGCCACTCAAAAAAGGTAGCCAATTATTTTAAAGTGGAGGGGCAGTTAGATGCCTGTGATGTCATAAGCATCAGTTTTTCAGATTGGGCCGTTTTCTGGCTGACATTTCTAAAAGAGGAATTTCTATGAGACTGAGATGTTTAGCATGTCTAACACTTTTTGTATGTTCGTGCATGCGGGTAGATTACCATTATTCAACAAAGACAAGGTAAAAATGGTTTTTCATTCTCTGTCCCCTTTAAACATTGAAAAAGTCTGATTTTCATGATATGTCCCCTTTAAGACTGCCTTTCAGTACTGTCCAGCAAGCTGAGATCATTCAGGCGCTTTTGAGATATAAAGTGGCCATGTATGCTGACAGTATGAGTTCCTAAAGCACTGGCAAAAATAGGCCGGCTGTCTGTGTCAGTGATGTGATTGAGACTGCACAGATCAATGAGTGTGACATCGGGCAAGTGCCCAGCGCACCAATGAGAGAGAAAAGAAGCCTGTCATGGAAATCAATGAATCTGTGAACATCCCTGTCATTCACCGACAAGTTGAACTGCCCCGCATTTCAAAGCGGTTGATGTTGTGAACAACATACAGTACAGTAACATTCAAGAAAATTTATTTCAATTTTAAGTTAATTTAAACCAAAGGTTGGGTTACTTATTTTACCTAACCATGGGTTTAATACAACCCAAAATTTTTTAGGGAGTAAGAAGTAAGAAAAGTTTAATAGAATTTACATACTCAAAATAAAATACTATAAAATCCAAAAAAGGATTTTTAAACAAATAACATGTACTGTACAATACTGTAAAAACCATAATGTTATCCAATAAAGCAGTCGCAGCCACTCATCATATCCATCTCCATCACTCATATGCCATCGCTGTCATTAAATATTATCACCAGTCAAGCGGTGTTCTGTATTCAGATCACAAGCGACAATGTCTCCACAGTGCTGTGAGCTGTCTGATCTCCCACAGTTCCCACCATCCATCTAAAGACTCTCAGTTAATTTTGCTCTACCACACCGAACATCTCACAGATGGGAGTCCATGGGTGGGGGTCGAAAAACACATCCCCTAATTTACCCAACTTTGCTCCTTGGACATTTTACAACGTGGCATTAAAACAGATGAGATGGGAGTTTGATAGCAGACTGGATTAAAGGGCTTACAATGAAGAACAGTCGGTGGTAAGTAATCCCGGCATAACCCAAACTGCATAACCTGTTCTGTATCGTCTGAGACTTTGGCCCACATACAGAGCAGCCTCAGGTGCAAAATGAGGCATTTTAACAGATATGAGAGAAGTCTGGTGTTTAAATGCAGAAAATTGCATTGCAAGATCATGCATGTGTGATAAAGCTCACGCCTGAAATATCAGGAGCATTACTATCAATTTTGACAAGTCAGACTGGACATTACAAATAACAGGCCTGTTCTATATTTCCAATGTCTTTTTCGTTTATTAGAGAGTCTGATGTTTTGATTTATTTGCTTTCACATGGTACCAGACACCAGGGATCCATATTTTATGAGTAGACCAGGATTGTTTTGCCTCGAGTCCTTTCGGATCAGACGGATGGATGGCTCAAATGTTCATCCAGTGTATGGGGACAGAAATGTTATGTTGTGTTTGCAGCATGCATTTTTACATCAATGTATTTTTATTGTTACACTGATAAAAAAGAATTGTTGGTACTTCAAGAAAGTAAGTTACCTGGCTTACCTAAAATTTTGAGTTAATTCAATTTAAAAATATTAGTTAACTCAAAAAAGTACAAATTGTTGTGTCAACTAATATTTTTAAGTTTAAATAGCTTAACAATTTATGGCAACCAGGTAACCTCATTTTTAGGTTGAACCAACTTAATAGTTCAAGTCATAGTTCAATCATACTGTAATGTAACAAATGAATTGTAAACAAATTAACAATGAATTCGCAAAATGTAGAAAATATGGTAGTGTCTGGGAAATCCACACTTTAAAAAATTCTTGGCTGCCTTAAATTTTTTGTTGAATCAATTTAATTTATCTTGACTAGAGATGGGTTGTTATAACTTTTAAAATATAGTTAAAAGTCATCAACCTAATATTATTCATTTCATCGCTTGTCAAGATAAGTAATAGTGAGCTGACATGACTTTTAAATATGAGTTGATTGATTCAACAACAACAAATTTAAGGTAGCAAAGAATTTTTTGCGTCAAAGTTTGATTTTACTCAATGATTTCATTATAATTTTAATCTTTAAAGTCTTATGAAAAAAAATCCCTACTGATGGGAATGACTCTTGCAAAAAAGGCAATACTTGTAAACTGGAAATCACCAGATCCCCATGTTTCAAAGTCTGGATAAGTGAACTGTTCCATGTTATACAATTGGAAAGGATACATTCCCTGGACCCTAAATCCCAATGGCAATTTCAAAAAGTATGGCAACCCTTTGTGGATCTCCTCAAACCAGAACAGTGATCTTGTATCATTCATTATGTATACAATGTTATTTTCATCTCAGTCTCACGAAATTTCGGTATAGTCACGTAATTTTTGATTCTTTTTTCGTGATATCATCACGAATTATCAAGTTTTTTTTTTTTGTGATCGTATAACGAATTTTTGCTTTCGTGTCATTATCACGTATTGGTTACTCAACTATTTTGTCCTATTTTCTTACCATTGTCACTTCAAGTTTAGGGTTAGATTTACATAAAATGACATCCTTTCCCAAACCCAACTCTTCGTTATACGATCACAAAAAAAAAAAAAAAAAATTTATTCCACGAAAAAAGAATAAAAAATTTACGTGACTATATCACAAATTACTTATTTATTTTCATAATATGTTCTTGTATGTATACTCTAATATGCAAAATCCAAAAAAATAAAAAATAAAGTCCCATTAAACAGAAGTGGTAATTGCCTTATTTTCCCCGTGGTGACGTATATCTGAAATGAAATAAGGCAGGGTTGAATTTGAATTTGTCAATCGAGATCTGATTGGATTGTTTGAAGTGGGGTCATGTATGCTGCTAATTGCTAATTCCATCCATCTTCTCACGGACCCCGCCCACCTGCCATACCATATGACCGGAAGTAAAGAGAGATTGTTTTGGGGGGGGGGGGGGGGTTGCATTTTTTTATTTAAGATTATGAGGGCACATGAATTTTTTAATAATGAAGCTCACAGATAAGTAATTTGTACAAAAAAAGAACACAATACTCCAAAACAAATTACAGTTTTTAATTTTATTTTCATGGCGACTTTAACATGGTTTTACTCTGTCAATATTAAAGATATCAATGATATATGTTCACTGAATGTTCTTTACATTATGTAGCATGTTTTTATGTAGAAAACAGTAAATCACAAAAAATGCTGGGTTTTCACAGGTAGGTTCACATATCTGGATATTGCCTGTTTGTTCCACCCGATATATTTAACTATGCCAACAAATCTATTCAAGAATAATTCAGATACTGGAATAATAGAAAAACAACAGCATGCATCCAGACAAAAGGGACCAGACATGTCATTGGTCAAGTGAACTCTTCATCTGCCCTGCTTGAGATTTTCTGCTTCTTTCTATCAAGAAGCACAAGAGGGAAAGAGAAAGTGTCTGATTATATAAAGTGGAAGAAGGCCAAAGAGAATGTCCTATTTAAAGAAAATTGAAATAAAGGAGGAGATGGGCAGGTCAGAGCGAGACTGAAGAAAGAGAGAAAGCCCTGGAGAAAAAACTGGAAGTGCAGGTAGATGTTACCATAGAGACACAATATGTTACTGAATAGGCAGAGAAAGATATGACAAATGTTTACTACTATATAAGTATCTTGATACACTTGGATCAAAAAGGGACAATTTAATTTGTTAATTATGCAACAAATTCTGCATCCGTGTCAGGTGTGATCACGGGACACCGCGCCAAGCCGATCCTGTGGACTGTCATGTATTTTCTCTCTTTTTGTGCATACTCTTGGGCACCTATGCTTAAATGCACACGCTGCTCATAGAAAAGCACCTGTCCGCCTCATCGCATCATAAATGAGCATGTTCAAAGCAAAGATGTGTAACACAGCCTGAGGTGCAGACGGTTGAAAATAATCCTGCTCCGGGCACTAACTGTGGGTGAGTCAGGACAACAGCGGTTGGTAGGCAAGCCAATCGCACCTCTAATAAGGACAGGTGACAACCCGATAATGACCCTTCAAATAGGGCATCTTCATTTGCTGACCTGCGGGGGTCCGGGCCCGACTGTGTTTAGTGATGTGACAGGTGAAAATGATAACTAATGGAGTCCCCTTAGATTAAACCTTGAAGTTTAACGTTTTAGTCACCCGGGTTAATTTCCCATGCGTTCTTTTTTCCCCAAAATGAAAAGATGAATTTGAACCATTGAAGTGTATTATATAAAAACACTCACGCTGTTTGAAAAGAAAGAGTTGGCCTTCTTTAGAAAGGAGTTTAACAGAAAATAAATTAAATTTAGTGGTTTGTTCAGTCGAGCAACAAGTAAATGACCTTATCTCTACATCCACATGAAAAATAATAAACCTCAAAGGGGGAAAAGAGAGAGGGTGGGGTGAGACTGCATCTCAGACAAGACTCTTCCAAATGCTGGTCCCGGTCTGGACGCCTGTCTGGCAGATGGGACACACTGTTTGGGTGTCATGTGAAAGATGGCTTGCCAAATGCCTCTCCTCTCTTCTTGCGCTCTGCCCTGCTGTTGACAGATTGAAAGCAAATAGGTGGGCGCAATAAACACTGCCACCTGAGAAACTGAGAAAGGCCTGCACTGCCCCGAGCCGGCTATGTCTGCAGACCCAAATTAAAAGACCAATTAAAGAAACATTACAACCTAATGAGGCAACTTTCACAGGTTGAGGATAAACACAATATATAAGAAATGAGACAGCATAGTAAAGTTTTGGTTACAGAGCTTGTTTCAGTGTTGCAGATTAAATGTGTGTAATTTGTTTACATTAAAATGCATATGCATCTTAAAGGAATAGTCTACTCATTTTCAATATTAAACTATGTTATTACCTTAACTAAGAAGAGTTGATACATCCCTCTATCATCTTAGTGCGTGCACGTAAGCGCTGGAGCGCGCTGCTACACTTCGATAGCATTTAGCTTAGTCCCATTCATTCAATGGTACCACTCAGAGATAAAGTTAGAAGTGACCAAACACATCAACGTTTTTCCTATTTAAGACGAGTAGTTATACGAGCAAGTTTGGTGGTACAAAATAAAACGTAGCGCTTTTCTAAGCGGATTTAAAAGAGGAACTATATTGTATGGCGTAATAGCACTTTTGGAAGTACTTCAACTCACCTGAAAAATCCGCTCCCCTTCTCCCTATCATAATGGGAGAGGGAGGGTGTTACTGCGCCGAGTCGAGTACTCCCAAAAGTGCTGCTCCGCCATACAATATAGTTCCTCTTTTAAATCCGCTTAGAAAAGCGCTACGTTTTATTTTGTACCACCAAACTTGCTCGTATAACTTCTCATCTTAAATAGGAAAAACGTTGATGTGTTTGGTCACTTCTAACTTTATCTCTGAGTGGTACCATTGAATGAATGGGGCTAAGCTAAATGCTATCGAAGTGTAGCAGCGCGCTCCAGCGCTTACGTGCACGCACTAAGATGATAGAGGGATGTATCAACTCTTCTTAGTTAAGGTAATAACATATTTTAATATTCAAAATGAGTAGACTATTCCTTTAATGTGCAGAAATAACTCATGAAAGAAAAGTCATAGATGAGATGTCTTTAATATCTGAAATATCAACGAGATTAAAAGGAGAGGAAATGGACACTTTGCGGTAGCCTCCTGCATCTCAGAAAAAGACCCAAATCTCACAAATGTCTCCATTACTGTTTCAGACAATGTCGCAAACTGAGCCCAGCTGTGTCAAGTCAGCAATCAAAAGTCAATATTATTGAAGATTTAAAAATTTCCCCAACTACAGATTATTTTAACTATCAAGTCTACAATAATTTTACAGCTTTATACTCTTAATGTATTCTCCAGTGGTGGTCGGTGACTTCTTTTTTCGAGGGCGCTCGATGCGAAGTTTGTCACAACACGTCATGTGTGTGGTTCCTTTTTTCAAAATAAGTGTTCTGTGCTTCGAGAGATCGTGTATGCAACACGTGTCTTGTCAAAATAAGTGCCTGCTGCAGATGCGTCTAAAGGGTTAATGATAAAAGATACGCTCACGTTTGCCATGCAGGTACTCACATAATCTCATGCATAATCAGAGTTTACGAGTTATGGGAGTGTCTTGCGTGTATTTTGTGAACGTGAGCGTCTCTTTTATCATAAACGATTTTGATGTGTGTGCAACAGGCACTTATTTTGACAAAACACGTGATGCACATGGTTTACATGACGCAACAAACCCATATTTTGAAAACGGAAGCAACACACGAGACACTCCAAAAACTTATTTTGAATTAGCGCCCCTCGGATGAGCAGTCCCAAGCCGCCACTGGTATTCTCATTTGTTTCTGTTTTATCCCAGATCGCAGACAACAGCAGACAAAGTCTGCAGCTCTGGTGCGGATCCGGTGCAGATCCGGCCTGGAGTTGACTGCTGTCTGAGATGTCTCTTAAGCAATTTTAGGAGAAACATCTAAGACTAATGGTGCTTTTCCATTGAACAGTACCCCACGGGTTGGGTCGGTCAGCTTACTTTTGGGGGCTTTTCCACTGGGTACAGTTTTCAGTACGTTTTGTTTAAATCAAATTAGTTTAACCGAAAAGTAACTTGCATTACTTTTTTTTTAAATAACTCAAATATTAATGTGTACATTTATAAAGTAATGCGTTACTTTACTTGTTACTTCAGAAAAGTAATATTATTACATAATGCACGTTACTTGTACTGCATACCCCCAACGCTGATGTCTAACAACAGTTGATGTCTAATGTAAAATCTGGGTTCGGTACCAAAACCAGTTAAGAATCTCTGTGCAAACTGACGGTCACAAAGTGCATTAAGTCACTGCTGAATTTTGCACGATGGGGCTCTGAAGGTTCAAGCAGTTCACCAATTTACTCTTCATCGATTGGAGGGCCGTATGAAAATCATTAATGGGACGGAGCAGGCCCGTAGGCCTGTAGATGATGAGCTTTGCTCTGGACCATTATGATTTTTAGGGCCCCTGAGGTATATGGGCCACTTTCACTAGACAGTTATTATTGTATTTCAACGTCAAGATATGGAAACCTGATTGGGCTGTGGGTCTTCAAAAAGTTTGGAAATACTGTATGTCTGGCATAACAATAGCCAGACAGACAGGGGTGCCTGTCCAGAATGAATCCCACCAAAAAGTGGACTAAACTGGAGGCTAAGTACGCACTGTTGAGAGCGGAATAAAGACCAGACTACTCGTCTCTCTGTGGCTCATCCTCTGCTCCTACACATAAGATTAAGCTTATAAAAAGCTCTCATCGAAAAGAGCCGAAGAGACAGAAGTTTAAGAATCAGATTAAAGTCACATCAAGCAGATCAATATCAGGTCTGCAGTCCTAAGCCACTGATCGTCAGTGCCTTTTATTCTGATAATCGTAAATCCTAAAGATTTGAAGCAAAGCTGCGTCTCTCCTGAGCTTCAAATTACATCTGTGGTCCCACACAGGGTTCCCATGGTCTACAGTCCAAGCAAGAGTGGATAATAGCCATACTGTATTTAGGAATGACATTTGTTTGATCATGTCTGCAACACCTCTGGGCAGTTATTTTAGTCATTTAAGACTAAAGTCCAGTCTACTTGAATGGAGAAAGACAGATATATCTTATATGTTGTGCTAAAAATCACAATTAAAAGTACAGAATGTGTTTTAGAGGCATCTAGTGGTGAGCTTGTGAATTGCAACCAACCTCAATTATAAAACGCGATGAGAAGCTACGGTAGCTAACACAGGACAAACATGTCAACGCAGGGAAGAAACGCTCTCAGTACATGTGATGTGATCTGTGGGATCTAACCTTTGACCTTTTGATCTGCTAGCACAATGCTCTTAAAATAAATAAATAAATATGTGCTGGATTGTTTATTAAAAAAAAATAACACTTGATTTAATTTGTTTGCTTAATATAAAGGTACTCCAAGTGCTTAGCATTAGGTTTAAGCTCACTTGACTGAAACAAGACTCTGCAGAGAGTTACACAAGGGCATCTGGGGTGAAAGGATATTTTCAGAGATAAAAAAGTTGGGCAGGACTAAATTTTATCCGTGGGGAATTGATCAGATAGACAAAGGTGGTCTTTATATGACAGGTTGTTGGAGAGGACAGGCTGAAAAATAATATCTCACACAGCAATTTTTCAGGGCTTGGTGATGTCAGCTGAAATGTGCCTCAATAAATCGATCCCAAAAGAACGACCATGAACTTGTAGGCTACTTAGAAAGTGGGTAATTCTAATATATTTATGTTCCTTTGGATCTATTTATGTACTTAGTAAATTGTTTTATAGTGCATTCAGGCTATACATCAGTATTTGCGTTCCTTGGGAATTGAACACATAACCTGTGTACAGCTGCTAACACAAAGCTCTGAGCTAAAGCAGTATGCGTGAATTGATATTTGGAGCTGTGGGAAAGACAAAAACCTTTAAGTTTATAACCAGATAAAAGCACACTAAAAAGAGCAACCACCACAAAGGAATGCTTAACTGCTCCCTTCCCATCTTGGAATGAGAAGCAAAAGTAAACATAAACTCAGAACTACAACCATATAGTCAGAAGGACACTTTTGTGCCCAACCCCTACAGTATCTGGGCTGATTGTCAAAACATAATTATCCATGCAGCTGTTTTGTCATTTCTCGGCTATAATTCTGTTATGATAAGGAGTTTAGTTCCTCTGGTCTTGGTCATTGAGTTAATTAAAGAGAGACCTCACTGGATGGTCCTTTATAAGCCAGAGGCGGCTCATCAGCCATGACGGACACTCCAAGGACTTTAATCAAAGTGCTGTTGGATAAACTAATTCCCTGAAAGTAAAAGACAACAGGTTTCCCACTACAGCGAGATTAAGAAACTCATCTGCTTCCAGAAGTCTAGAGACACCAGAAAATACTATCTGATGCTGACTTATGTAGCTATAAAAGCTAAAGCTGCAATCTGTAACTTCTGTCTCTCTATCGCCATCTCTGTTTAAAACAAAATACTGTACTGCAGTTTCCTTTACATGTTCTTCCAGTGAAATAATATCAAACTGACATTTCACCATAAAATCGTTGCTCACATGATTTTGCCAAGGGGTTGCAACATTATGTTAACCCTGGGACAACATTTCAATCAACCAATCAGATTTCAGAAATGAGTTTACAGTTTGTTTCAAGTTTAAGCTTACAACCAGGATTAGCTGCTTCAAAACCATTGTTTTTCACTTATCATTTCTCTCTGATTTTAGGGTTCAGTTATGGTTAGGATTGGGGTATGGGGTGGGTTTATTATTTTCAAAAATGTTAAACAAACTATGTTGCCCTGAGGACATATAGTGGCAAGAAGAAGTATGTGAACCCCTAGGAATAAATTTTAACAGTGATTTCCCATAAATGTGATCTGATCCTCATTTAGGTCACAACAATAGACAAACACAATGTGCATAAGCTGACAACACACAAATAATTCTAGTTTCTTTTTTTTTAAACACCCATTTAACATTCACAGTGCTGGAGGAAAATGTAAGTGAACCTTTGGATTAAATAGCTTGTTGAACCTCCTTTGGCAGCAATTATTTCAAGCAAGTGCCTTAGATCTGAATCAGACCTGCACATCGGTTAGAAGGAATTTTTCCCTTTACAAAACCGCTTTAACTCAGACACATTTGTAGGATGTCTGGTGTGATCCGCTCTCTTGAGGTCATTCCACAGGTTAAGGTCTGGGCTTTGACTAGGCTACTCCAAATGGCGCATTTCTTTTTCTTAAGCCAGTCTGTGGTAGAGTTACTTTGTCCTGCCTCAACCAACTTCTACTGAGCTTCAACTGGCTGGACAGCCACCCTGACATTATCCTGTATATTTTGTTAAAACATCGAGGGGAATTCATTTTCCCCTCGAAGATGGCAAGTGGTCCAGGCCCTGAGGCACCAAAGCATGCCCAAATCATGATGTTCCCTCCACCATACTTCACTGTTGGGATCAGGGACGGATTGGCAATCTGTGCGTTCTGGAAAAGTCCAGAACGGCCGTTCAACGGAGGGCCGTCGCCCGGCCGATGGCAAAAAAAAGTCTAATAACGCAATATGAACAGCCAACAGCAGAGGCACTAATACGATCACTTATATGCTGCTACGTGTAAAAAAATACTAGCCGTGATTGGTCCACGGATTCCCGGAATTCGCGAGCGTCTATGTTTGCGAGCCTGAGCAGCCGCAGCCTGGTCATGATGAGGGACAGACCGAGTTAACTTCACATTAGCAAGAGCTAAGTGCCAGTAGTAGCAGGACACGTGACATTGTTATATAATATACACGATATAAAAATAAATAAAACTCGCGTGAAAATTAACGTAATGCGCAACTAGTGTTAGAGAAAGACGTGATGTGAGTGTGTGCGCACGCGCGTGTGTGTGTGTGTGTGTTTGTGTGTGTGTGTGAGAGAGAGAGGCGCGGGCGCGATTGAACAGTGGAAACATAAAAACAATACATACTCTGTCATTTTGATCATATGGGACATAATTCAAACGGCAAAGTGTTTGCTTATATTTTTATACAGTCGCAATAAAACAAAACATTTTGCTTTTGTCAAACTGTAAACTCTTGTCAAACTGTAACCTACAACTGTCATCTAACCAAAATCACACACATCAAAGCAATAATTTTTTATCCAACCCCGTTTAAAAACGGGGTGGACATTCATCGTATTGCATTGGTTTTCATTTCTTTCATTGACTTTATTGTATATGAGAGGTTGTAGTGAGCTCACATTTTCTGCTACAATGAAGACTAAGGTATTGAATTAAACGGGTAAATATCAGGCATGCATTGCAACCACTCTAAACGTGCTAATAAGAAAGGGGGCTAAATAATTGACCAAATATTAGTTTAACCAAAAAATCCTAGCTTGCACTTTCTGTCTGTCTTCCATCAGAGTGCAGTTTTTCCTTGTCTTTCATATTTGTGTTTAGTATTGTGGAATTGGCAAAGACCTGGTGGTTGTTTGTGAAAGCTGTACAGACAAAATTAATAGGCCTAGCTATTTTCATTATTTCACAGCCTTATTATACATCAAAGTTTAATATGACATGGACACAATATTAAATATCCTTGTCTGATAGTCTGACAGTATTGTGGCATAGTATCAGGACATCCTTGTGTCTGTTGCGCACGGCTAGGGGTGAATGGCCGGATGATGGGCCTATTTGGGAAAAAGTCCAGGGCTGTTTTTGAGCCCCAGTCCGTCCCTGGTTGGGATGATGCTTACTGTTGGTAAGCTGTGCACTTTTGAGTGATAGTATTTTTCCTGAACAATTCAACTTTTGTTTCAACAGTCCATAAAATATTTTACCAGTATCACTGGGGTTTGCCAAGGTGTTCTTGAGCAAACTTCAGGCTTACAGCAGGGCAGGGGCTTCCTCCATGGTGTTCTGCCATAGATACTGTGCTTGTCCAAAGACTTACGTATGGTAGACTCATGAACAGAGCTGTGTGCCAGTTCCAATGAAGCCTTTAACTGTTACTCGTGGGTTCTTCTTTACTTCATTGAGTATTATGAGTTGCGCCTTAGGAGTCGTCTTGGTTGTGAGCCCACTTCTAAAAAGAGTAGCTACAGTATTAAACTGCCTTCATTTATAGACAATTTGTCTAACTGTTTACTTATGGATATCTAAACATTTTGAGATTGTTTTGTATCCCTTTTCAGCCTTATGGAGTGCAACAACTCTTGATCGAATATCTTAAGAGAGGAACTGTTCATAAGAGCTGATGCTTCTTAAAGGGATAGTTCGGCCAAAAATGATATTAAACTCATGATTTACTCATCCAGAAGCCGTCCGAGATGCATATGTCCATCATTTTTCAGACAATGACATATTCAGTTATTTTAGAAAATGTTTTAGATCTTTCAGTTAATCAAATGTGAAGTTATGGGGTCCACGACCTTCAAGTCCAAAAAATGTGCATCCATCCTTCACAAAATAAATCCAAACGGCTCCACGATGATAAACAAAGGCCTTCTGAGGGAAATCCGTGCAGTTTCGTTGTAGAAATATCCATATTTAAAACTTTATAAATGAAAATAACTCGCATCCGGTAATGCTGCCATCTTAGTCGCGTCCGCATTCAAGAGGTTTCTCTGCTGCTGCTCTGTGCCCCTGCCCTCCGAATTTGTCATACGTCACTAAGAAAAGTGCGTACACTACGCTAATACTCTCTCCTGAATACAGAGGAGTCTAAGATGGCAGCGCTACCGGAAGGTAGTTATTTTCGTTAATAAAGTTTTAAATATGAATATTTCTACAACAGCACCATGCAGATTACCCTCAGAAGACCTTTATTTATCATCCTGGAGCCGTTTGGATTTATTTTGTAAAGGATGGATGCACATTTTTTGGATTTGAAGGTCGTGGACCCCATAACTTCACATTTAATTAACTGAAAGATGTAAAACATTTTCTAAAATAACTGAAAATGTGTTTGTCTGAAAAACGATGGACATATGCATCTCGGACAGCTTGGGGGTGAGTAAATCATGGGTTTAATATCATTTTTGGCCGTACTACCCCTTTAAGGACAGCAGTCCTAAATGTTTGAGTGTCTTTAAATCAATCAAAAGTGCACCAAACCACACCTTTAAACTCATTTTATTAATTGGTCTCCAGTTTGCCAGCTTCTGACACAAATTAGCTTTCATTAAAGTCATTAGTCTATGGGTTCACTTATATTTTCTTCCAGCCCTTTGGGTGTTTTCAAAAAAATAGAAACTAGAATTATTTGTGTGTTGTCAGCTTATGCACATTGTGTTTGTCTATTGTTGTGACCTAGATAAGGATCAAATCACATTTATGGCAAATCACTTTATTTATTCCTAGGGGTTCACATATTTTTTCTTGCCACTGTATATCAAAATCAGGTCGAGCATGAAATCGTACCGCTTAAATTATAATCTTACTGTTGTGCATTTGGGTAAGGTAAGGAGGTGGTTTTAAGCACTGGTTTTCAGTTTTCAGCTTTAAGAAAGTGCCTGTTGAAAAAATCCCAGAATTTTCAGAATTGTTGAAAAAAGAAGCAAATTCAATTTCTTCTAACTTCTTCTTATGTAAGACTTTTCCTTGGTAAGAATGGAACTTGGCAGACATGTTCTCATTTGGTTTTGGCCCTGATATGAATGAAGACAAATATGACTGATGGAAAGCACACCTCATGAAACAAGCTTTGTTATCCAGCTATGATTCAATATGCCGAAATATAAGTGAAATACATTGCCTTTCAAATATTGGACACCTTTACTTTGATCCCAAAGGGAACGTAAAATGATAGATATAACGTATCAGATTTGCTAGATTTACACAATATGTACGGTACACTTGCACATTGAAAGTAAACTAACTTGTTTGCAAGTTAGTTCTCTGTCCAACTAGATTATATATACCGGTAATAAGGTATAGAAGGGTTGCATTTAACCTTAAAGATTAAGAACCTTAAAGTGTCCCTATAGATTTCACCAAACGTATGTCCTGAAATATCACGTCTACTTTATATCTGTGCTCCTGACTGTATAGTTCAGTGGTACATCATTGCATAAGCATTGCAAAAGGTAATGGGCTCAATCCCAGAAAAAAAAACATAAAATATTTTACCTTGCCTGTAAGTCGCTTTGGATGAAAGTGTCCGCCAAAAAGCATGAATGTAAATACTGTATCTGTGTGACAGCTTAGTTTTTAAGCCCTATAGAGTCATATGGCCAATCAAAACACCTTGAATTCATCCTTTCCTGTAGTTAAATTGTTAGTGCATTGTGCTTGCAAAAATGCAATTGATCTTTTTATAGGCATTTTTTATGACAGGCCTATTACTTGTCATAACATCCCATGCAAAAGTTACTAGAATACAATGTCTCAAACCTCTCTATCATAGCAGACTTTATATTTCCTGGAAAAACTCCTGACTACAGGGTTCAAGGAAAGTGTTAACGTTGTAGAGCCGTGCCATAGGATGTAATTATCAACATTGCTTTAAGCCATAGCTGAAGTTTCTGGGGTCTTTCATAAAACTCCATCTCATTTCAGTCGACCCTCAATAAGCTGGCACGGTGGTTAGATTGCACTGAAGTAAGAGCTGCTGTCAATGAGTCTATAATTAACGTGTGCTGAGGCAACACAGCTGAATTAGCGGAGCTTATGATAGCCCAGAGTGTGAAAGATACACACCCGAGCACAAAAATCCATTTCACACATCGCTCATCTGCTCCCATAAGCAAACCCATCACCTCCTCACTCTACAGCCTTGTGATTGCTTGTATGATACTTCAATCTTCATGATATGAAGAAAGTGTGAATATATGCTGAATGTTAGTGTTGAAAACTTATGAAGGTATCAATTATTTACAATTTAGGCTAAAATGTCTAATGATAAAATTAGCAACAAGTTTGATTTCATTCATTGATTTCACACTGATTTCAATCTTTGATGTGACCAATATTAAAGATTTCAAGGGTTATATTTTCACAGAATGTTCTTTACATTATTTAAAATGATTTTATGTAGAAAACAGTAAATCACAGAAAATATTTAATGTTTACTCTATAGCAAAAATTGGTACCAAATAAACAGTGGTAGTGAAAGATCCTAATATACCTTTCGAATTCCTGATTCTTGATTATTCCTGATTCTAGAATTCTTAAAAATCTGGTTGAATCTTAAAGTGCACCTATTTCATTGCTAAACACAAAGTTGTCTTGTGTATTTTGTATAATACAATGTATTTGTGTGATTTATGGTTCAAAAAACACATTATTTTCCACATACCGTAAATTTTTGTAGCTTCGGATTTCACTTTTTCCTGAAACGCACTGATTTTATACAAAACTGTATGAATACCTCTGTCGTCAGCAGGAAATGTGACGCTCCTTACCATGTTTGAAAGATTCGCTCACAATGCAATGCTAATGTGAGGAATTGTAGGACAAATGAACCCCAGAGCAGACGATGTCGGGGAAAAACAGAAAACACTTTATTCCTTCACAAAATCAAAATCCCACGAGGGGGTACAAAACATGAAACACCAAACTCTGACATATAACACTAAACTCTGACAGGATAACTAGACTTCTCTTGAACACCAACACGGGAAACAGAACACAATGAACCTGCACAGAACTAAAGATACACTGACATTAAATAGAAGAAACCAAACAATATAACGAGCGGGAACAGGTGATGGGAGAAAACCAATGATTACTAATAAGCAGGAGAACGAGGGGGCGGGGTCACAGGACAAGACACCGGAGGCACATGCCAAACACAAAACAAGGCATGAACCTCCACACAAGGCCAGGGACTGCCAGAACTCTGCCACCATGACAAAATACAAATTTAACAAGACTTCAAGGCAGAGTCCTGACAGCTAACAGGAGTTAATTTATAGGCTTAGTCCAAGCGGGAGGAATTATGATAATATCGGTCTTGTCTACATCACAAATCCCAGGTGGTAAACTGTTGTCTACAATCCGTTTGTTGTAGTACAAGAAAATAAATTTACCTTCGAGATGATAACTTGCGTCATCGTTTACTTTGGAGTAACCGATTTTGCATATGGTTAACATGTACTCTTGGCCTGAGCTGTCGACATTTTAAAGGAAATGTAAAATCATGAATCGGACAATTAGTGCTCTTTATCTCTTAGGGGCGATTTCCCGGACAGGGTTTAGATTAATCCAGGTTTAGGTCTTAGTCATATTTAGACATTTAAGTAGTTTTTACAAACATACCTTACAAAAAACAATACTGGTGTGCATTTTGAGACAAAACAATGGCACTGATATATGTTAAGATATGTCAGGGAAGCTGTGAATAAATTGCAAGCAAATTAATGCGCATTTTCAAGGCATTTTGAGAGGAAAACAGTGCCAGCTAGACTCATTTTTATATAAATAGTCACATTATACACAGATTTACATGCAAACATCTCCGTCTCTGTTCTGCCATCTTTGATTTCTGCCAAAACTCTATGTCTATGAATACTCATCCTTGTATCCTGCCCAACATTTTGCTAAGATTTTTTTATAAAATATTAAAGGGATAGTTCACCCAAAAATGAAAATTCTGTCATCATTTCCTTACTGTCATGTTGTTCGTTCATAGACCCCATTCACTTCCATAGTATTATTTTTATATTATTACTTTAGTTTGCCAGTTGTTAATTTTGAGATTTGCACCCTATTAAGATTTAAAATGAACACAGAAATAAGTTTTTTAATGAGTTTATGGCCAAACAACTGAAAACAAAAGCCTAAAGCATTGAAAGCATCATAATATGCTTATGTTCAGCAGCAGGCACTTCAAAGCTTGTATGTCTAACTGCGGGAAGTGTGTGTTGGGGTTTTTCTGTTGGGGGGAAATATGTGACAAGGCACATTTGTCATAAAGAGTTTTCTTTTGTTTCTGAAGATTAGGAGACAGCGAGGATATACTTTTGTTGAATCACACACACCTCAGGATGACAGATCAGCTCTCAGAAACACACGCACTCACACAAAAATGTGAACATAAATAAAGTATAGCTACAATGCAAATTCCTTGCATTGATTTTACTGTCATCATTATTTATTTTTGTCAAACAATGTTATGCATGTTTTAGTGTATTTTTTGTTTAATTTCTTATGCGCTATGTTAGTAAATACTGCAACACAAAGTGATTTGGTGGTGAACATTTCAACAGTGTTCACTGGTTTGAGTATTGTTCATTAACTCTTACACTCTGAGGCTATTTTGGGGATTTCCGCCTGGATTTGGCCTACCCAATTTCAAAAGCTTCTCATACCCACAAGCAGAGGTGCACATACAAAAGTTTGGTATCATTTTACAGGAAACCCTTTGAAATTACATAAAACACTGTTAAAAGTGCTCAACATGGTTATATGTGTTGTCAGTCCTCTAATAAACACAAAAATAAATAGGCGCTTTTTGATGGTTTTTTTCTAAAGTCTGTATTTAAAAGTGTATAACTCTTGTAACGAAACCTGCAGACAGTTTTGTTTGATTCCAGCAATTGCCAGCTTACAGAGGAAAAAGGAATTTTTTCTCTATCATAATAAATGCTAAAGTTATTTTACTCCAACTGATGGGAGGAATAATACCCTTTTTGTATACAATTTCTGCCTAACAACATTTGAAGTGCTCCCATAACCACATACAGTGGAATAAATGCAATATCTTTATATCATTTTGCAGAAAACCCTTTGAAGTTACATAAAAAAACTGGTGTTTGTGACAAATTTTGTTATTTATGTTGTTTTTCATATGATGAAACACCAAATTTTCTTTTTTATGTTGTAAACACTTCTTTTTTATGTTGTTCCCACCCAGTTGTAGTTTAATGCCTTGCAGAAAAATTATCTTCTTTAAATAAACATAAAATATCAAATGAAAGAACGGACCATCTGCTTTTAAACAACAACAATCATCCTACCTTCATTTGTTTTCTTATCACCTCTCAGATTTTATTTAACTAAAAGCGGAGATAATTCCATTTATGTGAAGAACTTTAGATCAGATTCACAGCCTGATCAAAACACGCTGTTTTTAGTGTTGAGTGAATGCGTCAGTTTTTAAGTTGGGTAAGATCGCCACCCAGTGGATAGCGGAAATATGAATTTGAGGTAAACAGGGAGCGTTTACTTTTCTCTTTATTGATTAGATGACTCAACAATATTAATGGCATGTATCTGGATATCGCCCTAATTGTGCAATTGTATACAAATTAAAAATATAATTAAAGACTGTGGTGTTTATTTTCATAAATAAGTACGCAGCAACAGTGGCGCAGTGATACTTCTGTGATGCGGTCTGTGGGTTTACCAGGGTATTTTATCACGGCTTAGAACGCGTTTCAACCAATCAGAATGAAGAACCAGAACTGCCCGTTTTCTAATTATAAATATAACGTTTCTGACTCTCTCGACTTTTCTCAATTATGATTCAGAATCTACAAAACCCTTAAAATGTATAACAAAGAAATTTTTCTCAAGGATTCTGGGATGTTTTTAAAATCATAAAAAAACAAAGTTTAGTCATTTTTAAACACTCTCAAAAAGGCTGGATTGTTTTTAACCCATACCAAAATATGGACAAACCCAACCACTGTACATTATTTGCTGTTTTAATCAATTGTTGTTAAATTAACTTAGATTTACAAGTCATTTCAACTTACTATAGACCATTTCAAAAGATGTAAACAACACTGGTCCAGAAACACTTTCTGTTACAGTTTGTGACTGTTTTTTTATTTCACATATATCATTATCTTTAAGATGTTTGTTTAACTTCAGTTAATTCAGTTCTATATGTTTTGTTGGTTGTATTTCATCCCAAAGTTTATCTAGTCTTAAAAAACTGAAACAGGAAGTGCTTCTGGACCAGTCTTGTTTACATCTTTTGAAATGGTCTATTATTTATCTTGACTAGAGATGAGTTGTTATAACTACAGATGAGTTGTTATAACTTATAAAATGAAGTAGACTTTTTCAACTATATTTTATAAGTTGTAGCAACTCATCTCTAGTCAAGATAAATAATAATAAGTTGACCTGACTTGTAGTAATTGACTTGAGTTGATTCAACAAAAAAATTTAAGGCATCAAAGATGTGGGTTTTAATTAATATGCAGTTTTTTCAACCCTCAATGCTGGATTGTTTCAATCCATGGTTAAAAAATATGGACATTTTCTAAGTTAATTTAAGCCAATGGTATTTTACCCAAATATACTCTCAGAAAAAGATACAAAAATTCAGAAAAAGGTATAAAAGTTGTGACAGTACCTTTTAAAAAGTTATAGATACAGTATGTACCTTTGAGGTACCTATATTCACCTTTTAGCTATAAAAGTGTACCTTTTGAAAAGGTACCGCCCCAGTGACAACCATTGTTCCTTCTTGTACCTTTTTTCTGAGAGTGTGGGTTGAAAACAGCCCGTGGTTAGTTCACTCAGACTTTCTTACTGTATACCTCAAAATAAAGAGTTTATATTAGTATCTAAAAGGTACATATTGGTACCAAATCTGTACCTAATGAGTACTGCCCCAGTGACAGCTGAGGAACATATTTTGACAAAATTTCTAACAGTGTATAAGCCTATATATTAAAATTCATTGTATGAATACTGTAGTGAGGGGGATTTTAAATCTGAATAATATCTCTCTAAAATATTTCCTGCCGAGCGCCAGAAAAAACAGCCACGTCCTCAGGCAGTGTTGCCATGGAGAAATATCATCCCAACCTGTCCTAGAAGTCCACTGACCTGGCAAACAACAGGTATCAGATGGACCTCATTATCAATCCGGAATTAATCCAGATCGGTCTTCATATTTGTACCAAGGCTGTGATGCTTACGCACGGAGGTATGTGAAAGTAAAAACCATAGTTTCCTGAATATAAACTGATTTCTTTTATGAATCGTCTGATTTGCCAAAACGTATATAAACTAAAATGCAATTATTGCTTATTTTATCTTTTTCTTTTACAGCAATGACATTAACTTTTTTATACTGATGTGGCTCAAGTTCCCACGAGATACATTGTGCAGATCATAAATGAATCATACGGAGCCTGTCATTGGATCTGTTGATATTCAGCTACTGTCCCACAGGTGCCAAACTCACAGAGGTCCTTTAATCTCCTCAGTTGCTGTGTTTAATTGGAGCTTCGCTTATCATCCAGGGTGTATCACAGTAAATCTCAACACTTTTTAGATTCGACAGGAAAGCTCACAATGGGATAATAATTATGCTATTGACTTACTACTGGGCCACCAATGTTCATACACTGTCAGAAAAACTGGTGCAGTACTCTTGAAATATCCAAATATGTACATTTAGATTTAGACTTTCTTCTTGCAATCAATATAATTTATTTAAATTGATTGTTGTTTATTAATGTCATATGAAGGAATGATTATGACCCAATGGTTGCAGGTATTAGAAATGTATAAAGTATAAACTGTCATAGATGTGCAGCAGATGTTAAAGACAAATAAACAACAATGCTATTTGCACAAGGCTTTTTGAAATCACGCTGATCATTTAACCTTCATTCGATTTCACCTGTGGGCAGCCCAAATGATTGTCACAGCACCAAAGTACACAGAAATAGTTGACTTTGCATTTCGATATCTGCTGTCTATCCAGCTAACTGCAGAGGTACCAGTGTGACATCTGGTATCTTTGCATGCAGCCATGTTGACCGTGCTGGATGGCAACCAGTTTTTGGAGCTTTTGGGCACATGACTAAACAATTCTCTATTTTCGTCCCAGAAACGCATTTGTCAAAATCCCAAAAGCATAGCATCTAAGAGTTGGACTTTTGAAATCCAGGATAAAAGGTCCATGGTTATGTTATTCAGGTCAGGTTGTGGGTAATTAAAGGTGACATAGGATGATTGAACGGAGTATTTATCCTTGTTCTGTGATGTGACATGTAGACAAAAATGTTTTTGTTTGGGTCTGTAATGTCTTAGAAGCTTCCTAAAAACCTCTCTCAGATAGCTCTATTAGGGTGGGGAATTTTAAACAAGTGGTTTTGCACCTATTTGGCTCCCCCTACTGGCTTAACTTGCAATCTCATTACTGATTGGTCGACTTTGCTGCCACTCAAAAAATGTAGCCAATTATTTTAAATTGGAGGGGCAGTTAGATGCCTGTGATGTCATAAGCATCAGTTTTTCAGATTGGGCCGTTTTCTGGCTGACATTTCTATAAGAGGAATTTCTATGAGACTGAGATGTTTAGCATGTTTAGCACTTTTTGTATGTTCCCGAATGCGGGAAGACTACCATTATTCAACGAAGACTTAAGCTTAACTTAAGCTTAAATAAAAAAAAAGAAAGAAAGACAGAAAAAAGAAAGAAAGAAATGGGAATTTAAATAGCATTTTATTAAAATTCACTAATCAGATATAGACTAAGCAAATTGCCATTGACCATGCAGATAAGCCTAATCACATAAAGAAAGCATAATCAATTTACTGCACAAGTAATTTAAATTGACTAAACAACTAAATAAAACTAAATAAAAGTTAAAATTGCTGATGAGTAAATGTAAATTATTGATTACATCATTTTTTACAGTGCACGGTAAAGCTTCTGCAATATAGTTATTAGGGTAAAATGTAGAATATTAAGCGGTAGTTATGGGTTTTAGTTAGTATTAATGGGTTTAAGTGAATATTACAAGCAGTAATATTATAAGGGGCACAGAGTAATATTCAGAAAAGGAGACAAGAATTCCTTGCTGTTTCAAATATATATTTTAATTAGCAATATATATATTCCCTCATGCATGGTTCTACTTTTAACTACCTGTACTACAGTCTTTGTACAATGTTAAAATTGCCTCTTAAAGGAGCATTTCACCCGCAGAAACATTAATCTTTATTGAAAGTGTGTCATATTTGTAGTCAAAATGTAACATACATTTTCGAATTAGATGCCTATTTGACCGAGAAATGGAGTGTTTGTAGTCTCAAAGATATTGGACTTCCTGCTTTCAATGATGCAAAATGATGATTTTTACATAATTGAAAGAAGGAAGTGCAACACTGAAATCTGTATTTCTCCTGTCTTAGCGGCAACTGAGGAACTGATGCACGACCACTAACTATACAAAGCTTAATGCAAATGCGTGAAGTGTCCCTTTAAGTAAATCTGTTCCTTCTCTCCTGTCTTAAATGAAGTGGTGAAGCATGCTTGTGAACTCCTTGAATAAATCAGCACATTTTTGAAGCTTTAAGTGCTCAGGGCGTTCACTGGGACAAGTGAAACAAATGGACAAGAACATAAATCTTTTGTTTGATGTTGCATAAATAAACTTTGAATTCCCACAAGTTTGTTCGCGGATGTATGTCCAGCAGGTTTCGAAGGGGTGATGTGATTTACAGATAGCGTTTCTTTGTGCCAGAGAAGGTGATGGTCTCCATTCGTCTGTTACTTTTCCAGTGTCAACCCAATCAAGAACGGGATTGGCTGTCATGACTGTCAGGGTGAAGAATGAGAGACGATTGGGATGGAAGTTCACTTCAAACATGTGACTTATGAACCAACTGATGAAATGAGTGAATGCCAGATCTAAAAAAAAGTGTCTCAATGAGTGCCTAACTCATAAGAAGAGAGATCTTTTAATTTTTTTATTGTTTCTTTCAGACACCAGTGTGATTTAACAGCAAACAAATGAAGACTTACGTTATGTTTTTCCTATGAGAAAAAAGCCAAAGTAATCTTGGGAAGATTGAGAACGAAAATGGCAGGCCAGACCTTGACATTTTTGCAATGGAAAATACAATTTCTAAATGCAGAACTTCTCAGTCATAGAAAACACGTAATAATTACCTAGTACTTTCCATGAAAAGTAACTAAGTAATGCATTTAGTAACTTTATTAGGGAGTAACTTAATATTGTAATGCATTACTTATACAAGTAACTTTTCCCAACAATGGTTATGCACTGTAAGTGGCTTTATATAAAAGCCAAATGCATAAATGTAAATGTATCAATGAATTCTCAAATTTGCCAACAAAACCAAAATCAGGGATTAAAAGTATATTATAAAAAGTATTTTTCATCGAATGCTCTTTTAAAAACAAATGAACAAAGCTCCATAT
Organism: Paramisgurnus dabryanus; assembly: GCF_030506205.2. NCBI lineage: Eukaryota > Metazoa > Chordata > Actinopteri > Cypriniformes > Cobitidae > Paramisgurnus > Paramisgurnus dabryanus. The sequence goes on along the minus strand of NC_133337.1, from coordinate 48,785,536 downwards.
AAACTGTATAGCTATACCCTTACTGTACTCTCTCTGGATTTGTATCCATTTCTGTTGATCCTAATGAATTTTAGGAGAACCATCTGAGACAAAACTAAATGACAACTCCATTAAGTCTCTTTATCTATAAAAGGCAAGATAACATTATCCTCTCAAAGCCCTCAAGAAATCTTCTTTTGGAAAGCTGCCCTCTCTTTGATCGGCTATCAGACCCTTGCTCGACCAAGACCTCTGAAGGAACCTATCGTTTCCTAGTAAAATCCCAAGTTCATTGGACTTTCCAGAAGCATCTCCCATGTTTGGTTTAAGCTTGACCTGAAGCGAATCCTCTGAAGAGAGCAGATGGCTTCTTTTCTGACGTGTGTGTTTGACTGCCCAGGGACTGAGTCTGAGGTATCACAGCACACACGCGCACACGCATACACACAGCATAGTACTCATCTCATCCACACCCGCGCTCACAACACTCCGCTCGAACGGCTGACTGATGGATGTGAGATTCAGAACGACAGAAGTGTCTCCATGGGCTTTTCTTAACCAAAGGAGGTAGAGGAAAGGGAGCGAGACAGTAGGAGAGAGAGAGAGAAAAATATGAAATGGAGAGAATGCATTCAGGGTGTGTGCAGAATTAGGTTCAGTCTCAACAGTTGACAGATCCTGGGAGGAAGGCTAATCTGAGAAAACTGAGATGGTGTGGAAGCCCTGGAGATAGCATGTCAACCGTATGGATAAAAAAGTCTTGCTACACTTCACCTGAGGGTCACACTCAACACTCATAGTCAGTCTCAGACAACAGGACAATTTAGAGAGATTGTTCGAAACACTGAAGGAAATCAAATGACCCTGTTTCTGACAAAAGCCAACACAGAGGCTGTTTACACCTGGTATTAGGATGCGTTTTGGTCGATCGGATCACAAGTGGATGACATAAATACAGGTGTAAATGGGGTGTGAAACGTTTTGAGCTCGTCCGCTTTCGACCACATTCAGAGGTAGTCGAAAATGCATTTAACCGGATTTCTTTTGTGGTGTAGACGAGCATGTGGTCGAATGTGTTTGTGCACAACAAAAGATCGCCTACACGCTGCGATCGATTTAATGTGATGTACCGAGCACAATGTTTTTACATCGGCCCTGATCTCACAGAAAGTCGTGTTATAGTTACGCAAAAATTTAAAAATGTATTCATGTTCATCGCACGAAATCCAGCTTTTTCTTGACACTTTTTTTTCTTGACGCATTTTCGGGGTCTGTTGCACAATTTTTTTTCATTTCATTTTATTTATTGTCTTTTAAAGGAGCACCCCGAAGTGCTTAGGTCTGCAGTGGAAATGCTGGAGTGATAGGAAACCGGGTGGAAGAAAGATCGGTCTAAGAGACACTTTTAGAGGAACAAAGGAGTAAGGAAACGTATTGTGTTTTGCAACTTAAACAAAGGCCGACCGCTGTGAGTATTAACTCCTGTATTAAAACGAAGTGGAAGACTAACCTGTGAACTTACTGAATACCTCCAGGAGAAGGAGGGCGGCCCTACCCCTGAACCAGCGTGGTAGGTGAGCCGATGGGACTTTCCATTTAAAGCAGCCTCAGCAGCGGAATAAATATTCAGGCCGTATTATCATCGCCCCCATCCAACCCAAGCGAAGTGGAGAACGACGGGGGTCTCTTTGTGTACACCGGTAGTGTGGTGGGTGAGTCCTTGTATCTTGAAAACCTTTCACGTTGAAGTGGTGCTGTGTATTTGCTGTGGGTTGCTGTGCAAGTATGGAAGTAAATCTGTGCCGTTGGGTTTTGAATTCTAATTCTTAGCACTGAATTTTTTTACATCAAATTTTGAACACTGAATTTTATTTTGCATCTAAATCAGACTTTGAATTTTAAAAGCCATCGAATTTCTAGCACAGTTTTTGTGCCTATGACATTTTTTTCAATGTTTTAAAAAAATTCAGTGTAAAAAAAATTCAATGTCTAAAAAAATTCAGTGAAAAAAAATTCAATGTGTTTTAAAAGATTCAGTGTAAAAACATTCAATGTTTCAAAAGATTTTGTGTAAAAAATTCAATGTCTCAAAAAATTCAGTGCAAAATAATTCAACGTCTCAAAAAATTCAGTGTAAAAATATTCAGAGTCAACATCCGGGGAAGCAAGGAGAAGCAATCGATCCCTGTATCAAATCATTCAACATCCAGCCAATCATTTACGCTCCATTGGTCACGTGACACCGAAACGGGAAGTGGGTGAAGTTCAGGCTGGTTCAGGCAAAGGGTTTATTTGCATTAACATACGAACACATTTTTCACATCTGGCAGATCGTATCATCAGTATATCAGGACACAGTCCGTTTACATTTATCAACATCAAAGTGACTACTGTATCTGGATGTGTGATCGATCCCGTGCGGGGAGACGCGCTGGATGAATAGCTGTCAATCACAAATGGCTACAACTGGCTTTAACCATATGATTTAGGGTTGTCGCAGTAACTGCACTCCCGTATTGTACAGTTCTACTGAGAAGCAAACAGCAGAGAATAACTAGCAACCCTAATAACCGTGATTCACCTTTTTAGCTTTATATTTTAAGCTTTAAAGGTTTTGTCTTTGTTTATTAATATTTGCAGCGTCCGCACCGCGTACTTTACCTGAACTCGACTTTCACCCACATGCTTTTTACCAGCAAAATTAATGTGAAACATGAGGATGACAATCCCGACTTCACTGTTTTAGTCTGCCTTAATAACGTGCTTTAGGCTCTGTCTGAACTTATACGTTTTTGTTCTGTAGCCTACTTTGTTCACTCACATATTTCTATATCAACAATAAACTGTTGTTACCTTTGTTTCCTGATAAGTTTAATATGATTTAAATAAAAGAGCTAACAATTTCCTAAATTTCCTGTTCATGTCTCCCTCTAGTCTAGTGTGTAATAAGTGAAGTAATGTAATTTACAAACACATTTAGGTATAAGAAACTTACTTTGCATAAAACCAACACTGAGCAAATGTATTTGGTCAATGTTATTATGGTTTGTACGTGTTTAACCTAAAACGTGTTAAATGAGATAGAAACAGCTGACTGACCAGCGCAACATTCACGTACTGACCCTATGTCGCCATGGAAACTCAAACATTAAAACGATCCATTAAATTCTGCTACTAAATATTAAATCTCTACATGAATAGTTGGAACGTATTAAACATATGCCTGAATAACTTAAAAATACAAGCAGTGTTAAAATGCTTTTGTATATCGATTTATTTCAAGATACTTTCAAGCTTATATTGCTCCACAAATATGAATAGAATAGACAGGATTTAAATTGAATTTCTTTATCTAACTTTTGCGAGTTTGTCCTTGGTTTATATTGTTGTAGTTTTATATTGATTAAACAAATGATTGGTTTGCTTATTTTAAATAAATCTAAGGATCTTTAGATGTATTTATGTATTAAGGCAGGTAAAATATTTTCCATTTATTCCTTTTTGGTAAACCTTCTCCTTTATATAAGTGAGTCATTTTAGTAATTTATTGTTGTTCTGTTATAATAAAATAATAATAAACAAACACTAAGCAGTCGTAGTAATGGAAAATTATGTCTTTCATTTATTTGTGTTAGAACGCATACCATCCATCGAATTTGTTTTATTAATAAACAAGCTGTTTTAGCGAGTTTGTCGTTGTACTATTTTATTGGTTTTAAGTTTTTCGTTCATAATAATAATAAAGAAACATTTTAAAAAACTATTTTAATTCAAGAAATGGAAATATTTAATAATCTGACTTTAAAAGCAAAAGTGATCTACAGATGAACGTCTTTGCCAAATGGCTATTTCCTATAAAATATGCGGTTTGTTTAGTTCAGAAGGTGAAAAAATCCTTACCTGTATTTCCCTAATAATACAACACATCTATGTAAGAACGTAAGTCTCCATGTTATTTTTACATTATGACTTAAAAGAACAATTTGGAAAATTAGATTAGAAGCGCGTGAATCCGCAATTACACTTGCTTTGAAGGCAGCTTATTTTTCCAGAGAAAGATATGGTAACATTTCTTCAGAAGAATTGCTGAAACCTATTAATTTACTGATGTTTTTATTAGTACTCCAGCTGTTTTATCGGCTTTTGAGATGGGACGCGGCAGTCAAGTTCATGCTGAAAGCGGGGTGAATTCCAAATGGGGTTTTAGCGCCCTTGAAGGGCACTTCACGAAGGGGATGTCACACAGTCAATCCAAATAAAGAGAAACTGATGTGCGTTTTTCATTGCTCTATTCGCCAAGTCTATTTGAATTGACCACACCATGAGACAATTGTGCAACTTTCTCTAGAGTTTATACATCAAGTGTTCTGATCTTCGAAGGGAATATGGCATAGGGATAATAAGCTATTGGAATACGCCCTTTATCTTTTCGTGAGCGACAGTCCCGTAGGCTTTAACCAATCATTGAACAGATTTTTAACAACAAATCATAAAACATTTTACTGACCCTAAAGTGTTAAAAAGATTGCGGGAAAATGTTTTGGAATTTCTTTTCATTCAAACATTAAAAATCTCATACATATAATTAAGAAACTAAGAACACAGGGCTTTAAATGTGATGGCGCTTTAGGCAAATCATTAAACAAAATACACAGAAGAATTTTCGTTGTGTTTTATTTATCCATCTTGATGTGTGGCGCAAGAACGGATAACATTCCGATCACAAACGCAGCCGGGGACGGATCTCACTCAATCCAGCCATGGAATCTGCATTTACAGGTCAACGTCACACAAAACACCGCTAACTATCATTAATCTTCTCCCTGACAGCTGTCAAAAATAAAGGAGGTTAGGTAATGGAGCGCATTTTAAAACTCCTGCTCGTATTTTTAAGTTATTCAGGCATATGTTTAATACGTTCCAACTATTCATGTAGAGATTTAATATTTAGTAGCAGAATTTAATGGATCGTTTTAATGTTTGAGTTTCCATGGCGACATAGGGTCAGTACGTGAATGTTGCGCTGGTCAGTCAGCTGTTTCTATCTCATTTAACACGTTTTAGGTTAAACACGTACAAACCATAATAACATTGACCAAATACATTTGCTCAGTGTTGGTTTTATGCAAAGTAAGTTTCTTATACCTAAATGTGTTTGTAAATTACATTACTTCACTTATTACACACTAGACTAGAGGGAGACATGAACAGGAAATTTAGGAAATTGTTAGCTCTTTTATTTAAATCATATTAAACTTATCAGGAAACAAAGGTAACAACAGTTTATTGTTGATATAGAAATATGTGAGTGAACAAAGTAGGCTACAGAACAAAAACGTATAAGTTCAGACAGAGCCTAAAGCACGTTATTAAGGCAGACTAAAACAGTGAAGTCGGGATGGTCATCCTCATGTTTCACATTAATTTTGCTGGTAAAAAGCATGTGGGTGAAAGTCGAGTTCAGGTAAAGTACGCGGTGCGGACGCTGCAAATATTAATAAACAAAGACAAAACCTTTAAAGCTTAAAATATAAAGCTAAAAAGGTGAATCACGGTTATTAGGGTTGCTAGTTATTCTCTGCTGTTTGCTTCTCAGTAGAACTGTACAATACGGGAGTGCAGTTACCGCGGCAACCCTAAATCATATGGTTAAAGCCAGTTGTAGCCATTTGTGATTGACAGCTATTCATCCAGCGCGTCTCCACGCACGGGATCGATCACACATCCAGATACAGTAGTCACTTTGATGTTGATAAATGTAAACGGACTGTGTCCTGATATACTGATGATACGATCTGCCAGATGTGAAAAATGTGTTCGTATGTTAATGCAAATAAACCCTTTGCCTGAACCAGCCTGAACTTCACCCACTTCCCGTTTCGGTGTCACGTGACCAATGGAGCGTAAATGATTGGCTGGATGTTGAATGATTTGATACAGGGATCGATTGCTTCTCCTTGCTTCCCCGGATGTTGACTCTGAATATTTTTACACTGAATTTTTTGAGACGTTGAATTATTTTGCACTGAATTTTTTGAGACATTGAATTTTTTACACAAAATCTTTTGAAACACTGAATGTTTTTACACTGAATCTTTTAAAACACATTGCATTTTTTTTCACTGAATTTTTTTAGACATTGAATTTTTTTTACACTGAATTTTTTTAAAACATTGAAAAAAATGTCATAGGCACAAAAACTGTGCTAGAAATTCGATGGCTTTTAAAATTCAAAGTCTGATTTAGATGCAAAATAAAATTCAGTGTTAAAAATTTGATGTAAAAAAATTCAGTGCTAAGAATTAGAATTCAAAACCCAACGGCACAGATTTACTTCCATATGCAAGTGCTGTGTGTCTTGTTAGACGTAACCCCGCATAATCCATTTCGTTGAGGAAGAGAAGGAGAGGCAAACGGTCTTAGAAGGAACTATCTATCATACGCTGTGTGCGGTTTCAAGTGTAAAGTGACGGCGTGGGCCTTTGGAAGTCGCCCCCGTCTGTATGTCGGCGGATTTTGGATAACGGCGGTGAAGATTCGGAAGTTGGCAGTGTGTGTGAGTACAAATACGGGCCATTTGCATTGATACCTTACCTGTGTATATTCCCTTGTTGCAGAGTTAAAGGCGAAGGAGCTCCGCCGCCCCGTGGTCTCTACAAAGGGGCGCCCCTGTCCGGTGTTCGATCACCCTACGGGTAGCGAGGATAGGGCAGCGCTCGACCCGGTGAGACGGTGTGACATTTCGCCCCTCTGCCGACCAGCGAATTCGCCGAGCGGGTCTTGCCCCCGGCGCCATCTATAAAATTACTGTCCGTCCAACATCCTGTGTATGCCAACCGTCGTAAGTCCGCCACCTCGCACATTGTCGATCCATCCCTGTCGATAGAGAAAACGAGAACAAGAGTGAGCATCAGGAGAACGAGCTGTGGAAAAATTGCACTTACCAAGAGCTGTAAACAGCGGAGAGGTGAGAAACAGTCAAGTCCAAAAGTAACCGTGTCTTTGTGTCTCAGCTGCTGCCTGTGGAGAAAAGAGAACGAGAGTGAGCACCAGGAGAACGAGCCGTGGAAAAATTGCACTTACCAAGAGCTGTAAACAGCGGAGGGGTGAGAAACAGTCAAGTTCAAAAGTAACCGTGTCTTTGTGTCTCAGCTGCTGCCTGCGGAGAAAAGAGAACGAGAGTGAGCACCAGGAAAACGAGCCGTGGAAAAATTGCACTTACCAAGAGCTGTAAACAGCGGAGAGGTGAGAAACAGTCAAGTCCAAAATAGCCGTGTCTTTGTGTCTCAGCTGCTGCCTGTGGAGAAAAAGAGAACGAGAGTGAGCATCGGGAAAATGAGCCGTGAGAACATTATACTTACCGAGAGCTGTGAACAGCGGAGAGGTGAGAATCATCCAAGTCCAAAGTAACCGTGTCTTTGTGTCCCAGCTGTTGCCTGTGGAGAAAAAGAGAACAAGAGTGAACATTAGGGGAACGAACTGTGGGAAATTGCACGTACCACGAGCTGTAAACAGCGACGAGGTGAGAAGCTATCCAAGTCCAGATAACTGTGTCGTGGCCTGCCTGGAAGACAGAGTCGGAGCCTAGTTTTAATTGTCCCTTCCCCATTCCCCAAGTCATTTTAACTATTTAAATAAAGATTGTTTTATTACTTACCTGATCTCGTGTTGTCTGGTCATTGGGTTGGCTTTGGGGACCTCCTCGAGGTGGAAGTTGAGAAGGGGCGTGGCTTTAGCTAAACATAGCCAGCCCCTGGGTGTGACAATAACACGACTTTCCGTGAGATCATGTTGGCGAACCCACGTTTACATGCACAAAATTGTGTCAATCCGACTGAATTTAATTTGATTGCAAGTAATGACAGTACAGTTTACATGCACCCCTAAACATTGCAATCTGATCAAATCTTTGTTTACGTGTACATTCTATATAACCCAAACCAAACCTCTGCGCAAAAGCGCAGCCTGGGTTGCCAGATTCGTGTATCAAAACCAGCCCAATGGACATTCAAAACTGGCCCAAAGGCATCCCAATGACTATTCACAGCCCAAATACCAATAATTAAAGGTATAGCGGAAGATTTTCCCCAATGTTTTAAAAGAACCGCCCATCCACTTTAAAAAAAAAATGCACATGCGCAATACTTTACCTTCTCTCGAGAGGGAACGCCTATTAACGTGTGCACAAGAGAGCATCTTCTTTTTGCTCTGTTTACAAGTTACTGCCGGCATGGCTCTTACATTGAGATGTTTAAAAAACATGGTGAGAACGCGAGCTTCAATGATTGGCTGAAACCATAGCCCACCACACATATACACCTGAAAGTGCGCATGCGCAGAAAGCAAACCTAGGGACGAGCACGTATGATGGCCTTACGTAAACATATCATCAGAATGATTGACAACTGGGATGACCAATAGTCTTGATGATCCACCCGGAAAAAGAAAATCTTCCGCGGTACCTTTAAAAAATAAAATCCTTTCATCTTTAACCCGAATAAAAAGTCAACTTGCTGAAACAATTTAAAAGTAGCCCAAATCTAAAGTCTGCAAAAAAGCAAAGGACTTGGCATCCGTCGTCAAGTTCACGATTTCATTTTGTGAGTCTTTATTTTAAAAGTTTAGTGCATTTAAGTATGAAAACACAAACATTTATTTTTTTCATTTATTTTTTACCTTTTTAATAGTCTGTAAATCATTTCTGTACTACAACAAAGATTTATTGTGAAACAATAAAAGTTGTGCTGTTTTTTATCTGATTATAATATTCTGTACTTTTATTATCTGTGTGAATGCAACAGCTTTTATAAGAAATCAAAATCACAGATGTATGTTTTGAATTCTTATCAGAACCCAACACTCATGTTGGCGATTGAGAATAATGCTCAACTCTCATCCCTTTGCCCCATTTTCATAAATGCATGCTGCTCCGAGCCTCCTCAACCCTGCCAGCCCCCACTCCGACAGCTCAGCTATCAATCTTCACTGACATCCTATTAACTCACAACAGACACCAATACCCACAGAAAGGTTCATTGGCTATGTCTTTCCTATTTATTTATTTATTTGTTTATTTTCTCATCGATCTGTCACAAAATGTAGGATGAAACATTTAGCCGTGGCCCAAAAATAGCCACAGTCGTGAAGGAATTATTACATCGTGCAACATGTTATTTCTAGAGCCTGTAGTTTTACTTCACACGCGGTGTTGATGTACGTTTTTGTATGTATCCGACACGTGCCGTTGTTGCCCACGTCGGTTACAATTTACAACCAAACCACGGAGGTGGTACACAAAAGAGAGATTGAAAAATCACAGTAGATCTGTCGCCAAATTTCGGTTCGGACATGAGAGTTTTCTCTAAGGAGATATTTACCCCCCGAAATACCTGCCAACATGTGTGAGAGCCACAGAGTAAAGCGCACATCAAAATGACAAATTTTTGAAATAATAGCACTGATCAAAGAGCTTCTCCACCTTCATCAGAGCTCAGATGAAAGACTCCTTCCATCGCTCCAGGGAAGCTGTAAAGCTGTAAAGCTCTGGATGTCAGTGTGCCCTGATGTCTGGTCGATGGGGAACCAGGATGGCAGGAACAGGTATCAGACATAGATGTGCCGTTATCAGTTCAGCGGGCGCTGTTTCCTCAGACTGATCCATCTTAATGAGCTCATCACGCCCCCGCTGGGAGACGCCCTGATTACATCTGCACGCCACACGGAAGGAGGCCTGCTGAGTTACACACTGCCCATCACGCGTATATACGTGTGCTGTAAGTAATAATTTCATTTATCCATGCTATTAAAGTGTCACTTTTTAAAAGAACAGTTTACATAAAAAAATCTCATTTTGAAACGTTATGGTGTTATTTTCTGTGCAATATGTAAAAAATACAGGAGCCAGGGTATGTCGAGATCTAAAAAGTACAAAAAGCAGTCTGACAGCATGACAGAAGTAGATCAAACGACAGTTGTCATATTCAGAGTCATATGATGCTTTGTTTTATGAACAGACTGAAATTGTGGCATTTTCAAATCAATTACGGCGGGATGGATGTCAACACCATGAAACAATAATTACGTCCTTCTTTCAAACATACAATCTAAGTATGTGTTATGTCATGATTGAGTTTATAATTTGACCTAACACCGCATCTACACCGGACACGAGAGCAAACAAAGGGTACTGCAATACTTTGAGATTAGCATAAAAGTGCTGCTTTGTGGTTTTTAAATATGATTTCAGCTTAGACAATAAAATATTAAAGTTAGACAAATAAAATATGAATTCTCATATTTCTATTTCATTAATAGGTTAGGCAAAATCATAATTGGCTCTGGCCTGAGGGGCACTGCCCCCCTGGCCCCCCTCCCAAACTTTGCCTATGCACACGAAGTAAAAAAATAACCCAGTTGGAACAAGGCATGAACATTTGTTTGACCTTTAATGGTCACACTTTAAAATGTCTATTTCACCCCTGAGTATGTTGCGTAATAATAACGTATTGTTAGTAGTCATTTGGTTTGAATGGTTTAAAAGAGACCAAAAAGTGAAAGCTGAATGCAATTTCATTACAGTATAAAAATAGAAAGTAGTTACATGTTCATCCTTTTCACATATAGCACCTATTTTGTAAATTGCCCCTGATAAACAAGCATGTTCAGTTCAGCACATATAGACGTGCACAACAACCGGCCGTAAATAAAGATTAGAGTTATTTCTTAATAACAAGTTACTGTGCTACTTAAAGGTTACATTAATTTATTTCTACGGGGTGTTAAATTGAGCCTGAAAGCACAAATCACAAATACAGACTCACCGAGGATACCTATCAAGTGCAGTATCATTAGTTAAATATATTTATACAAGCAAAATGAGGATTCATTCAATCAATGAAAAGACTTGGACTTGTGCCCATCTGCATCCAGTGTTACAGAAAAATATAATACGTCCACATTCGTACTAAAAATACACTTATTTTAGTCAGGGCAAAACCATTAGATCCCTGTGGAAAGCGATCTGATGGAAGCTGAGTACCTGTGAGTTGAGTTCAGAGCTTGACAGGTGCACTGCAGCTCGGGTGCACTGATAATTGCTCTCCAGATGAGAGTCAAGCCTTCCTTTAGCATCATTAATCAACTGAATACATTACAATCAAAGCAGCATAATTAAGAAGCTAAATTAATTAGAGCAGAAATGGATGCACGGCTGCAAAATATTGCTTTTCCGCTTCCAGGGCCCCAGTTTCAAAGTCATCCCTCCATTAATGAAGAAACGGGAGTCGTCAAACTTCAGGACTATATTTGCCTCTGACCTGGTTTTAATGAACATGTTTATGAGGCCGTCGTGGTGCTTAAATGCCATGTGGAATGGCAGGAGTTTGGTCGGGACTATAATTTCTATACAGGTTAGGCCGTCTGAAATACTGAATTATTAGTAAGACACAAGCAATACTCACTTTGAAGCTTGATTTGAGAAACACAAATAAAAATATGTGAAACGTATAACACGCTGGGACTTGGCCTACAGTATGTTGAAGCATGATTCAATCCTGTTGTTGTTATGTGCAAGTTAAGTTTACATGTCGTTCCAAACTCGAAAGACCTTCGTTCATCTGTGGAAGACCGTTTAAGATGTTTTATATTTAGCCCAAGAGCTTGTTGACCCTTCATTGAAAATCTATGTACGGTATACTGTCCATGTCCAGAAAGTTAATAAAATCATCATCAAATAGTCAATGTGATCAGTGGGTCAGTTAGAATGTGTCGAAGCATCGAAAATACATTTTGGTCCAAAAATAACGAATTTATTCAGCATTGTCTTCTCTTCCGCGGAGGACGTGTTATCCTCAGACATGTTTGCAAAGTTTTTTTTTCAAACTTACAGCGTGCGTCTCACTCAGACTGTAAACGAAGCCCGGGCGCACAAAAAAAAACAACTGGGGCGCACCAGATAAAACATCATCCACGTCACTGCAGTCACGTGACTTCAGTCTCGCACATGCGCTTCACCACAGACACGGAAGAGAAGAGAATGCTGAACAAAGTCATAATTTTTGTTATTTTTGGACCAAAATAAATTTTCAATGCTTCAACATATTCTAACTAACCGACTGATATCACATGGATTACTCTTTCTGAACATAGACAGTATACTGTACATAGATTTTCAATGAAGGGTCAACAAGCTCTCTGACTAAATATAAAACATCTTAAACTGTCTTCTGCAGATGAATGGAGGTCTTTTAGAACGACATGAGGGTGAGTCATTAATGACATTATTTTCATTTTTGGGTGAACTATACCTTTAAATAATTGGCTTTAGGGTTTTACCAGTAACTTGTACCAAACAGGAATTTTACTAGTTTGCATTCGCTCAGTGTTGGGCTTGTTACTCATTAAATCTAACACTTCTAATACTGCAGTTTTCACAGGGCTGTGTGTTTCTCTAGTTTTCTTGCTAAACAAATTAATTAATTGGTTTGTTTAGTTAATTTTAACACAATTCTCAGCACACTAAGGTTTAAAAACATTATCCGGCCCGCACTTCGTGGCATTATTTACCATCCGGCCCTCAGCCTAAAATGAGTTTGACACCCCTGATCTAGATGCAAAATATTTGTACTGTAAACAAAGACAAAAATACAAAAAATTATATATATATATATATATATATATATATATATATATATATATATATATATATATATATATATATATATATTGCACCGTTAGTTACTTGGTTGCTGTATGACTTAGGGTGTCGCAGACACCTTTAACTAAGTATAAATCTCAAGTTTAAATTTGAACTATTTACTTATAGTACATATGTCATAGTTTAATACATTTCAATTAACCAGTACTTGTTGCAGTTTATATGTGGGTTAAGCAAGGGAAATGTGTATAGTGTGTTTCACACTTCTGGACACAGCAGGCTTTTAAGAAAAAGTGATAGAAAAAGTAATGGGGGGCCTGTGCCTTAGTAGAGCCCTTGACCTAGATAAATATGACTTACATAACAGGTTACATTGACAGCTTTATGTCTTTACTGTCATTCTACCATTAGGTTAATTTTGCTAAAAAAATCTAAATAAGGACTGAGAACCAGAAACCCCAATTCTGCTTCGGATTTTATTATTTAGATCAGTTATTTTAATCCCTTAATGCTTTTTATAGTATTCATAGTCTAACTGAATCAAGTTTAGTGTTAGTGAAAGAGTCACTGATAGCTATAGCGAAACACAACAGAGATTGTTCTGCATGTGACTTTTTCAAAAATTATGAAAGTAAATCATGGAAAAATAAGTTATTATTTAGAATTGGACCTCAGCCTATTTTAACCGAATACATTTTTTTCCATTTGAAAGAAAGATGAAAGAAAGTTGAGAAAGTTCTCTCATAAGTCCTCTTTCTCTTTCTGTTGGGAAACTGAGCAGTACTGACAGACCTGACAGTCCATGTCTCCAACAACAATTACCTCTTGACACGAAGCAGCTTTTGAATATGAGGTGAACCTTTTCTCCTGATGAGTGCCATCTGATGGACATCAAAGGAGAGGACGGGAGCCATACATGGAGGGCCTTTCACGGTCACAGGATGTAAGTCTGATGATCTCTGACAATGCCAGTTCTTCATATGATGGACTGACTGAATAATTCATTTATACAGCATGTGGTTCATTTACTTGTTTAAAAGCTTAAGGCACAAATTCAGTGCCTTTATTGTGAGAACTACATTTCATAAGGTCACACTCGTACTGTACATATTATACACACAAAAATTTACATCTGTACAAAATCCACTGGCCTTAGGTTGAAAAGCTTTAATTTAACTTCTTTTGCCTTAATGCCAAAATTATTTATAAACCATTCACTTTTCTTTGGAATATATTTGTAATGAGAACAGTCATTTAGAAAATGAAAATGCTAGATGAGGCAGTGGCCCAAACCAAAAATGGCACTAAGGAGTGTGGTACTTATGGTTTTTATAAAGTATTATAAATATTATGTGTTAATTTACTAGCATCAACTTAGACATGTGATTATGGGAAATATAATAACAAGAATTAAAGTGTGACAATCTTCTAAATATTCAATATGATTTACCTGCTGGCTTGATGGAGCTTTGAATCCATGTTTGTAATGTTGAACTGCCTTTAGCAGCCTACCTTTCCGTTCTCTGTCGTTATTTTGTGAAGGCAAGGCATTGGTGTTTTTTTTTTTGTCTACAAAGTGTGCCAACAACAGCAAATTTAGTGTTTATATTAACTTAGATCTGATCAGGAACATTAAATCCATTAGACAAGCATTGTAACGTTAATACTAAAAATGTGGATATTTTGTTGTTGTTTGCTTGCTAAGTTGTTAGCACTTTTAGAACACTGACAGCAAATCATTACCAGAAGAAATACATAAACAAACTTACAAATTACTAATTCTGCAGTTTAACAACTGATATAATGTAATGAATCTACCTGTTAATGCAACGAACTTTGGAAACTGTCGTCTTCGCTCTCCAGGCAGAGAGAGAGTGGACACAGAGATGCTGCGGAGTGGGCGGGAAAACACGAAGTGGATTACCGGAATCAGTGGATCTTTAGCGGAGCGGTAAAAATAAAACGGCAAGATTTTTGGGCACCGTGTTTAGTCTGTTCCGCGTTTTGCTGGTTCCGCAAGTCTCTCATATTAAAAACGAACTAGACACCCGCCTGAAAGGGTTTTTAAAATATGTATTTAATATTTAATAAAACCGTATAAATCATCATGGACACCGTATCCGGCCCATAGATATGTATAAAGGCTAGATGGCTTACCGCTGAGTCCCTAATGGCATCACCTGGCGGCCATCTTAGGACAGGACGCTCGCTCACTCGTAGCATTGAGTTTAATGGTGAAGGTACTTTTAAATGACCATAACTTGCTCAATTTTCTACCGATTTTCAAACGGTTTGGTTTTTTACAAACGTTATTAACGTGGCTATAATACTGGATGCTTTGACATGTTTCATGATTTTTTTTATATATTTTTAGTATAGGTATGCAGTGTCATAGTTACATCTTTGACGTTTATAATAAACCAAACCGTTTGAAAATCGGTAAAAAATTAAGCAAGTTATGGTCATTTAAAAGTACCTGCATCATTAAAACTCAATGCTAGGAGTGAGCGAGCGCCCTGTCCTAAGATGGCCGCCAAAATGCAGACGTTCCACTCAATTGGCCAGCAGGGCGGGCGAGCCATCTAGCCTTTATACATATCTATGATCCGGCCCGCGGGCCGCATGTTTGACACCCCTGATCTAGATATATTTACTAGAGAGGCAAAATGATTTAAGATATTAAGGGGTGGTTTCCCGGACATGGATTAGCTTAAGCCAAGACTAGGCCTTATATTAATTAGGAAATATAGTTTTAACAAACCTGCCTTACTAAAAACATTACTTGTGTGCATTTTGAGGCAAAACAAAGGGCACTGATGTATTTTATGATATGTCAGTGCAAGTTGTTTTCAATTTGGACAGCTCTTACATTTATTTTAGTCTACTAGTCTAAACCTACGGAGCCCCTAAGGGGACATGGAGCAAAAATTAAATAAAGTTTAGTTTATTTAACCTTCATGTGCAGATTTTTTGTAAGTTTAGTATCGCATGCTCACATGAAACTTTCGCGTGCCCACGTGAAACTATCATGTGAGCATGCGCAGGGGCGAAAATTTCATCTAAATGTTGGGGGGGACAATAAACATAAAATTTTTCCAGAACAATTTTTGAAGGGGACACCAATAATACAGGCAAAATTGTACTTGCAAGGAAATGTGTACAGATAGAAAACGTTTCTCTTTCTCTATGAACGGACGCAAATGTAATTTTAATATACATGAATGCAGAGGTGGAAAGAGTAATACAATATTCCACTTAAGTAAAAGTAAAGTTAATAATAATTTACTTAAGTAAAAGTAAAGTTACTGGTCTGAAAATAATCATGTAAAAGTAAAAAGTCATTTTAACTTTACTCAGAGTAAAAAGTTACTTTTTTACAGCGGGGAGAGGTTTCTAGTATAGGACAAGGAAATATAAATCTCAAACTAGTTGTTTTTTATTGAAGGAACATCTTTACAATTAAAGTGCAATAACAAAAAGTTAATGAAATAAAAAGCTTTTTTATAACTAAGAAACAGTTATGGAATTATTTAATGATTTTTACAGATGAGTTATGCACTTTTGAAGCAAAAATAATATGATTCAGCAGCTAGTAAATACAATCACTATATGTAAGGTTGTAATTGATGTATTGCTGGTAACATACATTATTTTATTAAACTATAGGCCTATACCTAGTTTAAATGAGCATATCATGAGATGAGTGCCATAATAATTTTATCCTTTACACGTTTATTGTATAGCTTCCCTGACCTGTGTACCCGATGTCTTTCAATCTCTCTCTCTCGCTCTCTCTCTCTCTCTCTCTCTCTCTCTGCAATGTCTAATGACCTGCGCATTCCCGAGGACGTTCTTAAGTTGTTTTACTTGACGCGAAGCTGCTAGACCTCGGAGGATTATGCGCATGTATTAAAAACGCGTCGTGCAAATTAGCGGTAACCCGGTCGGCAATTCAAAAGCCTGAATGAAACAATCGCTTCGCGTCAATGGCCAGGGGTTTCTTTTATAAGAATTGAATTGAGGGTCTAGTCCGCGCCTGTCTCGTCCCTCATGGCTCTTTTCGCGCGTTCCCCCGCCCATCAATCAATCATCCGTGGCGCTTCTTGCTTTTTTATTTTATTTTTTACTCAGTAACGGATATGATTTAAAATGTAGCGAAGTAGCCTACAATACTTTAAACAAAACATACTTAAGTAAAAGTAAAGGTACACATTTTAAAAACTACTCAAAAAAGTAAAAGTACACACACAAAAAACCCAATTACAGCAACGTGAGTAAATGTAATTTGTTACTTTCAGCTCTGCCTCACCTCTGCATGAATGCATAAAAATGTTTTCTTGTTCGTTTATCTGCTTCTGTTCTCATAAAACGAAATATGTTCATGTTTATATGTCCAAATAGACCAGTTTTAAAACATATGAGGATAAACTGATAAGTGGTGGGAACGTTGGTTTGTAGGTATATAGCTGATTAACGCGTCGGCTCCGTACACTTCTCAACCACCCTACTGTGTGGCGATGACAGTGGACCAAACCACTGTGAGGCAAGGGAGGGGGAATCCAAATGTTTACAACGTTTTTTGTTGTTACTCCGTTTGCATTTGTATTGTTTTACTTCTTACACATCTATTTTAAGTATAATAAATCATTAAATTATTTTCAATACATATATTTTAATAATATTTTAGGGGGGGACAACCCTCAGATAGGGTTTTCCGCCTATGAGCATGCGATACTAAACGTAAAAAAAAAATCTGCACATGAAGGTTTCGCGTGAGCACATGAAACTAAACTTTAGATTTTTTTACTCCAATGTCACCTTAGGGGCTCTGTATAAACCTACCGAGCCCCTAAGGTGACATTGGAGTAAAAAAATCTAAAGCTTAGTTTCATGTGCTCACGTGAAACCTTCATGTGCTCACGTGAAACCTTCATGTGCTCACGTGAAACCTTCATGTGCTCACGTGAAACCTTCATGTGCTCACGTGAAGCCTTCATGTGCTCACGTAAAACCTTCATGTGCTCACGTGAAACTTTCATGTGCTCACGTGAAACTTTCATGTGCAGAATTTTTTTTAACGTTGAGTTTCGCGTGAAACTATCGCGTGCTCGCGATAGTTTCAGGAGAGCACGCGATAGTTGCACGTGCTCGCGCGATAGCTTCACGTGAGCAAGCGAAACTAAACTTTAAAAAAAAAATCTGCACATGAAGATTTCGCGTGAGCACATGAAGGTTTCGCGTGAGCACATGAAAGTTTCGCGTGAGCACATGAAACTAAACTTTAGATTTTTTTACTCCAATGTCACCTTAGGGGCTCTGTATAAACCTACCGAGCCCCTAAGGTGACATTGGAGTAAAAAAATCTAAAGCTTAGTTTCATGTGCTCACGTGAAACCTTCATGTGCTCACGTGAAACCTTCATGTGCTCACGTGAAACTTTCATGTGCAGAATTTTTTTTAACGTTTAGTTTCGCGTGAAACTATCGCGTGCTCGCGATAGTTTCAGGAGAGCACGCGATAGTTGCACGTGCTCGCGCGATAGCTTCACGTGAGCAAGCGAAACTAAACTTTAATAAAAAAATCTGCACATGAAGATTTCGCGTGAGCACATGAAAGTTTCGCGTGAGCACATAAAAGTTTCACGTGAGCACATGAAACTAAACTTTATTTAATTTTTGCTCCATGTCCCCTTAGGGGCTCCATATAAACCAACTCTAAGTCTTGTTTTCTGAAAAAATATGAAAATCAAGTTAGTTAAGGCAACAGGTAAAATTATGTGTAAACGGGTAAACAAAAACTTTATTTTTTTAAAACTCCATATCTTGGATCTTTTTTATTTCGATTTAGGAATATTTAAATACCAAGGCATTAAAAAACCAAGACATTAATTTCTTGCAGGGTATCTTGCTAACTTTTCAGCCACTGTATACAATAGGCCCATGCTGAAAGTGCTGCATGAGGCATAGGCAAGCATCACTCAATTTTGTAGTTTGTCTAATTTTAATCAAGTTAACGTCTGGCAGGGACCTGCAATCTTTTTTGACACTTGGAATGTATAATAATATCCCTGTTTGCATTCACTATGTGACCATATATTAATGTTGGATATTAAAGGTTCTTTATGAAACCATTCATGCAGCCAAAATGGCATCCTGTAGCACCTTATCATTGCAAGTTATTTTTTTTGCCATACGTTCTACAAGTATAGCACTGATGCACAGAAAAATTGTTGTACGTTAATAATTTAACAGCATTGACAAAAACTGAACTTTGTGCACTGTTCTGTAACAAACCATCTAATGAACTTTTCTTCTCATTGGTCCTTTGCTTTCCTACCTCTGGGCTATGATATCTCCAGCTGCAATGATATCTGTAATTATGCAGGGATTCCTGCATCTTGGGGTCATAATCATAATTATCTTTTACATATCTCATTAAATGGACCTCATTTCCCTATGCAGAACTAAGCCTCAGTTAGATTAGTCTTCTATTGACAATCTCTTATGATGAATCATGAATAATTCACAATTGTCAGTTCACAAAGTTTTTCTTTTAGGTGTCAATGTCTTCATGTAGCAATTCCTGAATCCTATGTCGAGTTTCTGTACTCTGATGGTGTTTAAGTTGGTTTCATAGGTACATTTATAGTAATAATATATAGAATAGAGATTTCCAATCCTAAAACACAGACATGATGGGACAGAGGTTTTTTTCTACAACAGCTCTGTACTTATTTTACAGTGAAAATAGAGGCCACCCATTAACTAAAGTTTATGTCAGGGACCACAGCATAGTGAAAGGATAAATTAGTTTTTTTCATGTGCTCCTGTATAACTCAGTGGTTGAGTATTGCATTAGCATTGCAAAAGATCATGGCTTTCAAATCCAGGTAATGCAAACTGATAGAAAGTGCATACCTTGTATCACGTTGGATGAAAGAATCTGCAAAATGCATTCATGTAAATATAAAATGTGTTTTCTTAAAATTACATTTCATAAATTTCATATACTTTAATGGCAGAGACAAGCAAACCATGATGGGCTACGTGCCTTCAGTGTTGTGTTAAATACAAGTACATTGAGTACAGATCTGTTGCTTAGAATACATCTTCAGACTATGTAAATAAGAGGTTGTGGTCACATCGCCCGCTCTGTCCTTGTGCGACAGAGACAATTCCTCACATCCACTTCGAAATTGTACCCAGCATGAGATCATTTTTACAAGTGTGTTTTCACCCTGATACGTGAGTCTTTATTACCTCTAATTAGCTTTGCCTATGCTGTGTGTCCTCCAAAAGACGTCAGATAACCCAAAGACAAACTATGTCTGTTGTATCATCCAGTAAGAGGTCTGTTGCTCACCAGTGATATGATGGTCCTGGGTAAACAGTGTGATCTTGAAGACCCCTCTCCCACAACACCATCTGTCCTGTCTCTCAGAGGTCACCCAAAAACAGCAGCTGTGTGGCTGGCATTACAGACCTCTGTATGGGACAACCAGTGGATACTCCTTATGGTTATAAACTTAACTGACAATGGTTTGGTAATTCAAGAAAGATTAATTAAATATGAATTGCACCCTGCAGTCATCTTTTCTAAAAATTATGATATTATCTGACAAAAATCACTGGTGACAGGAAGTTTTCAATTTTCCAAAGAAGATATAAGCTGTACAAAACAAGCTGCCATGATGCTTGTGTGTTTTGGGTACTTGCCAGGTCAAGTAGTTGCTAGTACTGGATTGTATGTCCTGTCTGGTTGCTTTCTTGTCCAAGAAGACAAAATAAACAATCCCCAAGTCTCTTGAGTCCAAACTATAAATCTGTTGTGTTTTCATCTATTTCATCCTTCGCCAGACAAAACTTTTAAAAAGTCTGATTGCTTATAAAAGTAATAGCACACCTCTCTTAAACAAGCCACGCAATTTGGGGTATCATTCATTTTTGTGGCACACACAGTGCCATTTGGGTCAAAGTTTGAATATCAGAGTTAAGTGTTATTGAAGTCCACAACCATGATATATACACTCACCTAAAGGATTATTAGGAACACCTGTATCTAATAAACCAATCACATTGCAGTTGCTTCATTGCATTTAGGGATGTGGTCCTGGTCAAGACAATCTCCTAAACTCCAAACTAAATATCAGAATGATAAAGAAAGGTGATTTAAGTAATTTTGAGCATGGGATGGTTGTCTGCTCAGTTACTGGGATTTTCACGCACAACCATTTCTAGGGTTTACAAAGAATGGTGTGAAAAGGGAAAAACATTCAGTATGCGGCAGTCCTGTGGGTGAAAATGCCTTGTTGATGCTAGAGGTCAGAGGAGAATGGGCCGACTGATTCAAGCTGATAGAAGAGCAACTTTGATAAAATAACCACTTGTTACAACCGAGGTATGCAGCAAAGCATTTGTGAAGCAACAACACGCACAACCTTGAGGCAGATGGGCTACAACAGTAGAAGACCTCCTCTGATGGCAATTTCCAGCAGGATAATGCACCATGTCACAAAGCTCAAATAATTTCAAATTGGTTTCTTGAACATGACAAGGAGTTCACTGATCTAAAAGAGCCTCCATAGTCACCAGATCTCAACCCAATAGAGCATCTTTGGGATGTGGTGGAACGGGAGCTGGATGTACATCCCACAAATCTCCATCAACTGCAAGATGCCATCCTATCAATATGGGCAAACATTTCTAAAAAATGCTTTCAGCACCTTGTTGAATCAATGCCACCTTGAATTAAGGCAGTTCTGAAGGCGAAAAAGGGGAGTCAAACACAGTATTAGTATGGTGTTCCTAATAATCCTTTAGGTGAGTGTAGATATATATAGAAATACTTAGAAACTTAGCAAATGGTTATCATATTTGTGAGTGATGAATATATGTCCAGCATGTGGTCATTGAGATCGCTGTGTGATTTGGAAACGTTTGATGGGATCACCGAACTGTGCTTGTGTGTGTGTGTGTGTGTGTGTGTGTGTGTGTGTGTGTGTGTGTGTGTGTGTGTGTGTGTGTGTGTGTGTGTGTGTGTGTGTGTGTGTGTGTGTGTGCGTGTGCGTGTGCGTGTGCGTGTGCGTGTGTGTGTGTGTGTGTGTTTGTTTGTTTGTGTGTGTGTGGCTTGCAACAGGCTGTCAGAGTGCTTCTATCCGCTCAGTAATTCAGGCTTTCCAGCTGAGATCATCTCTAATAAACCATCTGCCACGTCATCCTGCTGCATCCCCACTACGCCATCACAATGCCTCAATACCTCAAAATAAAAAACATGCCTTCTATGAACTAATTGGTAATGATGATGAAAAATATAAACCAGTGGAGGTATCAACAGAGCGAATGACGCATGTGTTCAGCGAGGGTCTTCAGTAAGATTCTTTAGTAAAGACGACTGTGCCAGCAAAGTTTTGTTTAATTAATATCTAAACCAGGTGAAATAGTGAAGGTCCCTTTCTTAGATTTAATTGAATTGTGTGGTTTTAATACAAGTGTTACATTCATGGTTTATTTGGTTCCTTACTGTGGTAGGTAGAAATGAACACCATATAAAACTGATTAATTATCAGGGATAAAATAATGATTTTATTTATTTATTTAGCTCACATCTGTACTTTGATCGTGGATAAATTTAAATGAAATTTTCTATTTAACTAAGTTCGGGAAGAGCATGGTCATGTAATCCAACCAGACGGCAGACAGCCCCTCGGACAGCAGGCCAAATAAGCTCTATTTCATATTTGATTACATGGTAATGCAAACTCGTGAAATGAATACAAATTGTGTTTAATTAAATTTAACCAAATCCACAAAATGATTAAAAAAAATGGTCCCAACCTGTCTGGGCCTGTGCCCTTTAAAGGGTCCTAATATATAAAATTTAGATACAGATGTGTATACATTTGGTACCAATATTTACATTCTTTGAAGGTACTTGTTAGGTGAGATACTGCCCCAGTGACAGCTAGGAAACAGTTTTGACATTTTTTCAGGCTCCAACACTCAGACAGTGCACTCCACCAGGGACGTGCACAGGGGGGTTGCTCAGGTTGCCCGGGCAACTGCCCATATGCCCTTCTCGACTCAAGTTGCCCTTCCGAGGTGGAAAATAAATACATTGTACTTTTACTTCGTTTACACTATGCAGCGTTCCTTCGTTACTGTATTTTAATTAATTACGAAATTTGTATTTTATTTTTAAATTGCTATCTTGTGTTTCTGGCGCATTCGCGAATTAATGACTCGTTTGAGTCGTTTCCTTACAAAGTGTTGCAAATAAACGAGTCTTTTGAGTCGATTCTTTACAAAGCGAATGGGCCAAACGTTTAAATTGGTTCGCGAATCAGTTTGAATGAATTGTTCAGATCGCTGCAAAAACGGAATCGTCCGAAGCTGTTTTACTCGTAACCTATGTAGAAACACGCAGAATATAACCAGTTTTGGGTGACGTGGAAATGAATTTACCAATCTTTTAACTTAAAGCAAAACTTCACACATGTACCCGCCATTACATACACGCGACCTGTTCGTCGTCAGACACAGTAAAACGCGTGCAACCTCCAGAAACACTGAAGCACAGATTGAAGAAAATCCATCGATGATTGACGTCTGATTCGCTGTATACTGTACTGTCTGATGTAAGTGATTCTCACAAAACACACGTGACATGACAACGTAAGAAAACATGAGTTTTGTCTAAAATCATTTTTATGTAAGTGTAAACTGTCAATGTCCTCAGACCATAGGAGATTTCTAACTTTATACATATGCAAAACTGTTGTCAGCTTACTTGTCTGATATTTCAGCTATAAGCTACATCGTCATTGAGACTAGAGTTAATTTGTTAATTTGAAATGCTTGTCTATTCTGTGTTTGTATTCTTTTTTTCTGTACTGTTTGTGTATGTTGCAGTTTTACACATATTCTTCTGTTTGTTGTGGAGTCAAGAAATGTCTAAACATTAAAAGATGAACATGAGACAAAAGTACAGAATCTGTCACATTATTATTTTTTTAATGGTCACTGAGCTGTGTCCTGATTGTTTACACATGAAAAGCATAAAATGTGTAGGATCAGTTTGATTTACTTATGTGCATTTGTGTACAACACACATAAATCAGCATTTAATGCTGTTGTTCTTTGTAGTTGAAGCATGTGTTTAAACATAAACAGAGGTTAATAAAATGTGACATTCTAAACTTCTGACATACTGATATTTATCTTACCAATTTCTGGTCTCCACAGCAAACAGAAAAATCTTGTCTTTACAGTTCTGATACTTCTGGAGGGCACTGTATTGTGTGTGTGTGTGTGTGTGTGTGTGTGTGTGTGTGTGTGTGTGTGTGTGTGTGTGTGTGTGTGTGTGTGTGTGTGTGTGTGTGTGTGTGTTTGCGCGTGTATATCTAGATTTATTTTTTCATAAGTAACTAGTAACTCGCTACTTGAGTATTATTTTCATTGCATACTTTTTACTTCTACTTGAGTAATTATTTATTTAGTTACTTGTACTTTTACTTGAGTAAAGTTTTTGGCTACTCCTTCCACCACCTCTGTTAAAATCCTCTTGAATCTAGGCTGAGTTTGCCTCGTTTAAGCCTAAATAATCAGACAGATAGCAGATAGCTATCATAGCTTGCAGACAAGCAGCCTAGGCTACAATTTTTTTGGTAGGCATTAGGGAAACATGTTTGCTGATTTTAATAAAGACCCTGTTATTCTCAGTCCTTCATATAGGCCGTGAGTTTAAAAAAAATTTTAGGAGGGGGGGTGCCCTTTATTTAGGTCAGAGCAACTGCCCCTAAAAATTCCTGTGCACGTCCCTGCACTCCACCACCCAGTTTAAAAGACAAATAACATATTTTGATTTGCTCATATATAATCATAAATAATATAACACATTATCAACTTGCGTAAAGCATCATTTTATGTGGTAATGTACTCTGATGTCATTGAATTATGAAAATAATTGTGAAATTAAAGCATCAGACATGCAGTAATACAACACAAGTGTAATTATGCGCTGTTGTTCTCTGAGAAGCAATCGTCTAACGCTATTAAACTTTAATGGATTCATTTGCATATTTGTCAACAGTGAAAAAAAATAATCAAATATTTTGGAAGGTTAATTTGGTTTTTAAATGAATGTTTTCATGTAACATAAAAAAATTCAGCCTAAATTAAACAAATAGGAAACACTGCTTTCAGATTTTACCAGGAGGGGAAATCAGTTATTGGTATTTTATCAATGGTAAAAACAATTATGCTACTTTAACTTTAAAGAAATGAGTTTCAAATCCTGACTTTTACAGTACTGTCTGTATATATCATGCTTGATTTGCTATAGTTTTGCATTTATTGATGCCAAAGAAAAAAACAAAAAATAAAAAATAAAATAACAGCCTCATGCAAAGCATTGTGGGAACCAGAAATCCTCATCAACCTTTTTTAGTTTTTTCCTTTATATTTTAGTTCCCAGAATGCTGATATTTAAGTTTTATTCTGTAAAGATAAAGACTAGTTAATGTTGAATATTCATTTAACTTTGAAAAGCTGTAGCCAGTACATACATTTAAATCTACAGTAAGTTTCTGTCAAACAGTTGCCAGTAATACTGTAATTTCTACAGAATTTGGGTAGGGATAACATCCATTGATGCAAGGCAAAAAATTCATATCATTATGCATCTGAATTGCAAAATCTGAATTGCACATCTGAAATGACTATCAGCTTTTCATAAAGTTTGTTTCGCACCAATTTACCTTACATTTATTCCGTTATACGGTTTTCGGGCAAAAATGTGTAATACAGTTTATTTTGCACAATGCAATATACAAAGAACAAGAAACGAGAAAATCACATCTGGAGTAGATGTTTAAATTTGCATTCATCTCCTGATGGAATAAACTGAGAGAATATTTCTACAAACAACGGCATCCCACATGAGAGGCTTATGAAGGACAGGTGTGCTAAATAGTAATTATTATTCAGTGTAGTTCTTATTGTTTAAAAGTGTAGTGAATGTGTCTCATTACTCTTACTATATCATAAATCCAACCATTCATCCATACAGTTTCCTGTATGTCCTAAATGTTATAGATCAATTGGTACCTTGTGTTAGCAGTACAAAAGGTCATTGGTTCAATCCACAGGGAACACACATACCAATTAAATGTATACATTGAATTTCAGCGTAAGCATGCAGATTCTGCTTGCATTACGGCTTATAAAGCCGTCCCAATAAAACTGCTTTCTGAACTGACAAGAGTGGACAGCCATCAATCACGACTTTAAGCCCTAGAACAGGCTGTTTATTTCTCCTGTGCAGTTTAACAGGGCACGTCGAAAAGGATCATTAAGTTGGAAAATATTAATTACAAAAATAATCACCCCGTGCTAGATTTTGAGGGGGTGGCCTGTCAGTAAAATAAATCTTTCCTGTATCTTCCCTCTCAAACTCGGTCTACGGCCTGTCGGCTGCTTTGTGTTTATTTGTATCTGGCACATCAACAAGATGAAGAGCTTTGAGAAGGAGAGATGGATTGTCTTGCCCACTCGAGTGTCTATCTTACAGGCGGGCCCGAAGGCCCACCCATCCTTATGCCCCCTTCACTGTCACTTAATTCATTACCTCAGAGGAACCAGGCTGAGGGAACTCCATTAGACTAATTTTGGAGAAGGGGAGTGATAGACGCTTTCCCGGCGGGTAAGCTGAATGAATTTCTTTCATTAATGCCGAGATGACTGGCATAGGGGTTGTGGCAGAAACATGGTGGCAAATGCATCACGTATCAGTAAAGTGTGTCAGTTTAGACAAGGCTGAGCCGGTCACTTGAAGAACAGCCCTGTCTTACTCATTTAAAGGGGCGGTTCAGCTAAAAATGCCATTCACGATAGAGAAGTTACAGTATTTAAATGCGAGCTGCATTCAATTTGACTTTATGATGTGCCAAATGATTTTATGATGAAAGGACATAAATATTAGATTGTTTGTCAATGTTGAAAATGATTAGCAAGCCATGGATACTTTCTTTCTGGCTCCCTTGGGTGCTTTATTACACATAAAATTGAGATATAATGTACTGCCATTACTAAAACCATCAAGCAAAATACTTGATAAATTATCTCCTTTTGTGTTATGCAGAAGAAAGAATGCCATATGGGCTTGAAATGACATTTGGGTGAGTGAATGACGACAGGATTTTCATTTTTGGGTGAACTACTTATGTAAATACACAACCAACTGCCCTTTTCAAAATTGAATTGGCCTCCACAAAGCAAGCAGTGATGGCTTATTTGGTTATAACAAAACTATCACAGTGAAAAAAGTGCTAAATAAATATTCCTGTGTAGGACTAAAATAAAAATGGGTAAATATGTCAGGACTGCGCGAAAGCTGAGCTCCAAACCTAGACCAAAGAATGTGCTTCCCACAAGGCCAGTACAATAATATGTTGAACTATAATGGGACCATTTTTATATTGCAGTGCATTTACATTCTTTTTTTATGGTTAGGGCCTACAGGAAAACATATACATTGTGTTAAAACAACATTTAATAGAAAGCGTTTTATTTGAAACATTTAAATTAGAATATAAGTTCCAGTTTTGTGCTATTATCAAACAAATGAAAACAAAATTGTCCAAAAATTATTTGTAAAATATTTTATTATAAAAACGAATTATTTAACGTTCTCTTTTATGTTCATTTAATTGTAAAATTGTGAGAAAAAAACTAACTACAGCATGCTATTAATTCTGCTAGCTTGTGTTTACTAATATTACATGTATTTATTATTATTTTATTTTATTATTATTACACGTTACATGATCACCTGTTGCCGCTTCATTCTCTAATAATCAATTTAAAGGGATAGTTCAAGCAAAAATGAAAATTCTGTCATTATTTACTCAATTAAACACAAAGGAAAATATTTTGAGAAATGTTTGCAACCAAACACTTCTATAGTATTCTTTTTTCCCAGTATGGAAGTCAATGGGGACCACGAACGGTTTGGTTACAAACATTTTTCAAAATATCTTCCTTTGTGTAATCAAAAAAATAAATGTATATGGGTTTATAACAACATAAGAGTGAGTAAATGATGACAGAATTTTCATTTTTGGGTGAACTATCCCTTTAACATATATGATATGTCTACATGACGTGTTTCTGTAGCTCAATGCAGGCTCATTGCGTTAGCAACCCTAAGGTAAAAGTTTCGATACCATGAAATTGTATAGACTATATGCACGGATCAAAGCGTCTGCCAAATTCAGAAATACAGTGTAACAGATCTCTAAAATTGGCTTTGAGAACCGCGACCTCTCGTGGTTCTTATCGGTAACGTCATATCGCGCTATCGTTTTGACGCATGGTGATGACGCAGTTTCTGTGCGCCGCTGTTTATGCGAGGAATTCCGTAAAATTCATGACACAGACAGTTTGTAGTCTATCATTTGAATTTGAATATGCATTAAAGTAAACAGATGGATGTTTTATAAGCGACCATTCTGCTTTCAACATTGAATTTGGGGTATGACAGCGACAACAATACTGAACCGCTAGTAAGACTGCCAATTTATGTGCCTTAACGTAACTGTATTTCACAGGCTACCTATAATGAAGATAAATGAAGATACGTTACTAGAGGGGCAGAAGGTAGTGCTGGTACCTTACAATGCAGATCACGTCCCCAGGTATTATATAGCGGGACCAGCATATCATTTTGTGGGGTGATGTTAGTAGTTCCTTTACAATCAAATTGATTCCTGTTTTTTAGATATCATCAATGGATGTCCTCTCCTGATCTACAGAAGCTGACTGCATCAGAGCCCTTGACATTGGAGCAGGAATATGACATGCAACGGAGCTGGAGAGAAGATGACGACAGTGAGCGTCCACCCTTACACATGCACATATATCATGTTAGTGTCTATTGGCATTAATGCACATGGTCCCTGTTTAGCTTGATCTGTTACTGTGTTTATTCATCTGTCATTGCTGTCCCACAGAGTGCACTTTCATCATTTTGGACAAGCAGAAATGGGCTAACCCGAGTATTCCAGAGGAGGAATGCATGGTGGGCGATGTCAACATTTTTTTGACAGACCCCAGTGACCCATCTTTGGCTGAACTGGAGATCATGATCGCAGGTAATAGGTGTTTAGTGCTTTTAATGAATTCTGCCTTACAACTGGGATCTGGCAGCAACATTTGGTCATCTTTTTTTTTTCTTTAGTGCCATGGTATAGAGGAAAAGGACTTGGCAAAGAAGTAACTCGGATGATGATGTGCTACGGTATGAAAAGTTGAATTATGAAGATTCAGTACTACAGTAACTACTCTTATTAACCTGTACAATACTTTGTTTTTACCTAAACAGGCATCAGCAAACTAGGAATTCAAAAATTTGAAGTCAAAATTGGTTTGGATAACAAAATCAGCATTGCCATGTTCAAGAAATTTCACTTCCGGGAGGTGAGAAAGGACAACTTAACTTTAATTAGACTTTAATTACTTACAAAGTGAATTTCCTAGTAATAATTATTTTATTATTAACACATCTGAAATTGAATGGATTTATCTGTCTCTGCAGCTCTCTGTCAGCGAGGTCTTTCGAGAGATTACTCTTGGGGTCACTGTGAATGAGGCTTTACACAAGACTGTGTTTGGAAACATGGACTTCATGGTGCAGAGAGAATACGGGAAGGCACGAGACAGTAGACAAGTCGGAATCCCACCATTCCCTCTGTGAATAGCCTTAATAAAAGGGTTTGGTTTCACAGAAGATGCTTACATTATAGTATGTTTTATAAAGCCTTATGGCGCATCTCAATATTAAGTATTCATTAGTTACTGTGTCACAAAAAGCAGATGTACTTCTAGTATTTGACATTTTTTAAGTGTAACATTTGTGTAATAAGTATGTATGAATCAAAACAACTAAACATCGTACTGTATCGCTGTCGTATTGTGTAATTTTTAACCATGGAAATAAAGAAACTGGATTGTAAACGCCAGTTTAAAGCCTTTAATCTGCATGAGCATGTTGTGATTGCATAATCGAGATTGAAAGGTGGATATAAATTATAGTTAGCCTATATATTTTTATTGCTTATGTTTACTTAATTTTTGTGTATGTATATGAAAACATAATGAATTATTTTAAACAAATTCCTGTATGTCAGTAAATTTAGTAGAAAATGATATTAACTTCCTTGCATCAAAAATACATAAAGATCTTTTAAAATAAGGCTTATGGCTGATTTTCTTTTTTGTTTTACAATTAAAGTGCTGATTATATTAATGATACTATACACTATGGGGTGGTTTCCCGAACAGGGATTAGACTAGTCCTACAGTAAACTAAAATAAATGTAAGAGCTGTCCAAACTAAAAACAACTTACACTGACATATCTTAAAATACATCAATGCCCTTTGTTTTGCCTCAAAATGCAAACAAGTAATGTTTTTAGTAAGGCATGTTTGTTAAAATATATTTCCTATACTAATGCCTAGTCCTGGCTAAAGATAATCCCTGTCTGGCAAACCACCCCTATATGTTTTTTACAGTATAAGCCAAACTTCTAACTAGTTTTAGGTAAAGCACACCAGCTAATAGGGCTTTCGATTAAATCGATTTATTCGATTAACTGTTTTTTTTTACGTGGTCGATTAAAAATCGATCCTCAAAGGCCACAAATCTATTTTTTTATGAAATAACCGGATCCTGTTTGATCAAGTAATGCAACTGTTTTGACTTTTTTCAGCATACATTTTTCATCTTGCATCAAATTTTATTGTATTTAACATAATTGTATACATTTGAAAATTAGAGATGGGTTCTGTTTTAATGTACCCAAGTGTACCTAAAATAAAAAAGTGCAATATACAGGTTGGTGGCTCTTGAATTCTTTTAATTAATTACCCACTTGTAAACTTATGCTCACTGTTTTTTTTATAAATAAAGTATTTGTATTAAATTTATATTCATTGAGTTGTATCAAGAATCGAGTATAAAAATCGGAACCGATCAAAGAATCGAAATCGAATCGATCCGGAACATCTGAATCGATACCCATCCCTACTAGCTAAGGACAAGTAGCATTTTTTTTTTAACAGTTGTTGCACATCATACATTTAACTTAAGGTTTGATTTTCTTTAATCACCTTGATATGACCAGACAGATGTATGAGCGTATCAAAATCATCAAAAGTTTTATTACAAGATGTTGTTGTACAATGTTGCATAACTCACAAATGTTATTCATAAACTGTTTCTTGAAGATTTCAAGTTCTTTCCTGTCCTGTTTTTGGTAGTTTATAGACATACGGTACCAATTTTGATTCACAGACTGATCCATAGTATTAAATGGCAGTTTTTAAAAATAAGAGAAAATCAATTCCATAGGAATTTCTGCAGACAGATCTGTGACTTGGTCCCAATGCATCGCCTGCTGGTTCAGATCCAGGGCAGGATGGATCGTTGACAGATGTCTTTTTACATTTTATCCTCGGAGATCAGACCATTTTTGAATGACTTGCTGCACAATGTCCAGTCCCTGAGCCCATCTCACGGTCTCTTCAAAGTGTAGGTTCAGTGGAACACAGTATGCCTCTTTCCTCAGTTCAGTAAACTGACAAACTGCTAAAACACTTGAAATTCCGACAATAAGCAGGAGAAGGAGTTTTAGGAGGAAAAAGAAGAACAAGGAGCAGATGGACCGCTTGCCTTTGGCCACAGATTCTGATTTAGCCTTTTTGCCTGTGGAGAAGTCAGTGTAATAAAACAGGTCACAATAATTTAATATTTATGAACATGAAGTATAATATCTATTTTTGACAGACGCTGGAATAATAAACATGTTTTGTGGTGTAAACATACCTTGATTTTGAGCAGCTTTCTTCTTTTTCTCTTCCCTCTTCTTTTTCTGTTGTTCTTGTGCAGCGAGAGCAGCCATCTGAGCCTGATACTCCAGCCTCTTCTTTTCTTTCTCCTCAGCTTTCTTCTTTTTCTGTGCCTCTCTTTCTCTGGCTTCTCTTTCTCTCTGCTTAGCTTCTTTTTTCTTTTCTAGTTCTGTACGGAAATAAAAATAGATGTACATAATTTAAACACAACAATTTATGTAAAAGGAGAAAAAATATTTAGGATCCAGACCTATTTCAGACTTTCTTGATTTTATTGAAACTTTCTCAAGTTAAGGATAGCAGCTTGTTCAGCCGGGATAGTATGGATCATCAGGTTTTGCACAAATATGTGTTGTCCATTAAGTACATGTTTTAATTTCGAGTTTGCATTTACATGTAATCGGATATGATAATAAATCATATTTGGCGTGCTGTCCGAGGGGAGGGACTGCTGAGAGCGAGGCGATGGGGATGAGGTTGCAAAAACTTTTACGGAACCGAAGTGAGGTGTGACCTGGCCCAAAAAACAGCCAAAAGTCGTACTGGTATATTTGTAGCAATAGCCAGAAGTGCATTGTATGGGTCAAAATTCTCTATTCTTTTTTGCAAAAATCATTAGGATATTAAGTAAAGATGATGTACCATGAAGATATTTTGTAAATTTCTTACCATACATATACCAAAATGTATTTATAATTTACTAATATGTGATGCTAAGGACTTTAATTTGGAAAATTTTCCAAATATTTACATTTTTTTGCCCCCTCAGATAGATTCCAGATTTTCAAATAGTTGTATCTTGGCCAAATATTGTCCTCAATTTCAAAACATTGACCCTTATGACTGGATTTGAGGTTAAGAGTCACATATAGAGACCTCTTCATGCTATTTGGTAGGATTAAATGACCATGCTCTTCCCGAACTTAGTTGAATATAAACTTGATTTAAGCAAAACGTGGGCATTTGAATACTAAGAAATGTTCACCTAATTTTGAATCTGAAAATGTCATGCTGGTAATATTATTTAAAATAAAAATGCAACTAAATAGATTGCAAAAATATTTGAGTTTACTTAACCTCCTAAGACTCGAGCTTTGGTTTGGCTTGTATTCTAGATTTCTTCCAGCTATTCGGGGTCAGGAAGAACCAATAAATAACCAAATATTTTTCTTTGAACATGAAGCAGTGTAATGCCGCGTTCCAGGCAACCTGTAATCCATAAATCACGACTTCAAAACCACGACTCACGACTCTGAACTGGGCGTACATCGATCTAGTACGAGTTCACGGGTGGGAAGTCATGGGTTTGACTGCAGTTCCAGTGGACTTTTACGGGTAGAAGGTTGGAAAAACACGGGCTACATGTTGCCTGGAACGCATACTCCCAAGTTCAGAGTCGTGAGTCCTGGTTTTGAAGTTGTGATTTACAGGCTCAAAAACCTGCCTGGAACGCAGCATATTGTCCACATTTGTGTACAACAGGTTCCAGTTACACAGAATGAAGTATTATGGTGCAAACAACAAAAAATGTGATGTCCACTTGTGTAGACACACCAGGTCTTAGGAGGTTAAACATTATTCACAACTGTGGCTCAGAGTCAGACTATCAGTCCCCACCTCTCTCTTTTAACAATCGACGTTCTCGCTCCCTGTCTGCTTCCTCCTGCAAGACCTTCATGTGTTGGAGAACCTAAATAAAGACAAATATATATCATTTTTGTCTTTAGGGCCTGAGACATTTGTGATAGTTGAAACCATCAAGATTATTAATTCAATCACTCTCTCTGATACTTAAACTATTATTTCACTTACCCTAGACGCACACTGTTTGCATTGTTTTTCATCTAAGCAATCCCCTGCAGTCTTGGCCAGTGTTGGTTCCAATGGGTTATCCTTTAAATCCAGCCATTTTAGACTCTACAATAAATCATTTCCTCATTATTTGCTACTGACAAACGTATTAACACAAAAATAAAAATAAACGCATGGCATGTATGTTCTAATGGTTGAGATGATACTGGTGATGCCAATGAGACTCTGTACTCACCCTGAGTTGCGAGAAGCTGACCGGAAGCATTTTTAGTTTGTTGTTGTATAAATCCAGATGCTGAAGGTTACTAAGTTGTCCAAATTCTTCTGGCAAGCTGACTAGCTGGTTCTTGCTGAGGTCAATTTTGATAAGGTGAGTCAAGCTGCAGAATTCAACCTGGTGGAGCAACAATAACGATGAATTTTAACAAGGTAACTTGTATATAATTACAAGTTAAAGGTACTGTAGATGTTATACATTTATAAACAAAGGAGTTGCTACTTACAGTCAGGGTTGTGAGGTTATTACACGACAGATCCAACTTTGTTGCCTTTGGAAATGCAGCCTGCACAGAAATCAATGCTCAATTGTCAAATACTCAATACAATTTAATTGTCAATTGTCTTCATCATTTGTATGGACAGGGTTTATAAACACACTGGAGCTACAGAGGATTAAAACGTCAGTATACATAGTGATAGCACAATCTCAGAATAAAGTTAAATTAACAAAGTAACCAAGCTTGAATACTTGAAAAGTTTACACGAAGGTTTTATTGCTGCCTGGTAAAAATAATGTACTGAAGACTTACCAGCTCCTTTACTGGCACCTCTGTAAGGTTACTGAGACTGAGATCTGCCTCATTGCCATCAATGTTGTCTTTAAGGTTCTCAACTTTGCCTTTACTCATGTTGATGTTGTTTTTTACTGGACACACAAAAATACAAGAAAACATAATGACTTAAACATGTCAAATAAGGCTCCGCTTGGTTAAATCCCAGAAAGAATGACTGTAAGAACTTTTGACAGCTAACTGAATGGAACAAAGTGAAATAGTTTTCATTGATAAAGTTGAATTCAGACATGCCCGGTCTAATATTATGTCTGATTGCAACGAACCAAAGATATTACCAGATAAGATGCTTAGAAACAATCCAGATTCCAGAGAGTAGATGAACAGAGTCCGTTCACAGATTTACCACTTACTGCAATGGATGAAAATCCACGTCATTGCTCGCGTGTGCCAGGATGAGCAGCTGACAGAGCGTCTCGTGTGTGGATGAGCGATTGTTCAGAGCGCCATCTGCCGACTGGAGGTCTCACCAGTGTTAATTCAATTTGCGACCTGCTTAACGTTACATGCTTTTCTATATTTAGCGACTTTTTAGATTTTTTTAAAGAAAAATCAATAGCGACAATCTAGCAACGTTCTGGACAATCTTCTTTTCACTCTTTTCACTTTGCAACCTGCATTGAAATGTAGGTCTGGTCACCTTATTTAGATTTTTCTTACATCATTTCTTAGAATGAGGTGGTACAAAATGGCAAATAAATATAATTAAGTAGAATAAAAATTGAAATCTAGATTAGAAACACTGTAGTAAGAGTATAACAGCTTCATTGGGCACATGGAATTAAAAAAAATGTGAGAACAGAAGCCATTCAGTTATCTGATGTCTTGCCATATATATGTGTTTTATATTTCTTTTATTATAATATTATATTATATTTAAAATACTATAATATTAACTTAAAATCAGTTTTCTGATTGACAAAAACACAACAGATAAAAACAACGTGAGAGCTCCCTCTTTTGGTCAAAAGTAGAATTTTGCAAAGTGCAACCCAACCGTCCTTCTTTCCGTTTCTCAATCGCATCGGTCGCATGTGTAGGCTGCATACCATACGTCATCAGGCTTGGTTAAATGAGGATTACATTCGCAAGTCATAACCATATTACAACAATTCACAATTAAATAAGAATAATAGTATAATTTTATAATTGTTAATATTCTAAAAATAATACGTCTTGATTACGTATGCAGCCTACAAATGCGACCTCCGGAGGCTGCAGCCTTCGGATTGAGGAACGGCCATTCGGATTGGGCCATTATAAAGATTCAAGGATTACGCTTGAAAAAAGACCGCCATTTGACGAAATTGTGGGTTACTTTATATGTAAACGTGAGTGTTTAAACTATAGGAAAAGTTAACAACGAGTTCTTATAATAAGAAAAAAAGTACATTTGGTATATGGTTTTACGTCGAATGCGTAGTTAAATTATGGTTACATACTGAAGTAAAACCTGAGTGTAAGAGTATCACTTTGCAATTTTATTTTTGTCATTTCTCGCGTTGTGTAACTAATTTGTGTTTCTATTGTGTTTTTCTTTGAATAGACTTAGACTATGATTAATTAAGGACTAATGTCCAAGTCATGCAGACTGTACTCGTCCAGTGTCAGATTTTGAGAGTCATCAAACTCAGTGACATGAGAGGTGAGGCAGACCACGTGACGCGGGGTATCAGGACAGATTAGTGAATAGGTAGGAGTATGTCTGTTACTGTCTGGGCAAATTGCTGTCTCTCGGTCATTTGAGACTGACCCGATTTGAACCAGTTTCCCCCTCTGCCCGGTGACCAGGCTGACTTTATAATACACCCTCAGATGCTTGTGGACCTGTAATGGCTTTGCTCCGACAGTCCATGCAGGCAGAACACTTTGATGGGCTATCTCTCCTCTACTGGTAGGAAGTGACATTATATGCTTGTTATCTTGGCTTGAGTGACATAAGATTAAGCAAATACTAATGTCTTTAGTGCTCAATTTGTTTTTTTGTAGTTTTTGTATATATGTGTGGAGTTTTGTTTTGTGTTATAATATTTTGCCTGCCACATGGATTTCATGTTTTTAATGGATTTTAAATAGTCTGTCATTAAATGTGCATGAATAATGTTGCTCTAATGGGCATACAATCATGTAGTGTAAATTAAAATGCATTCATAAGGCATAGGAAAATAACTAAAACCATTTATAAAAAGTTACCTTGGAAAATTATCATCATCGTCATGGAGACCAACCAGCAGGATGTCTAAAGTACAAAAACAAATAGGAAGCACCCTGCGTGGATGCTTGCGTGGGTTTGTTATGTTTCCTGAGTGCATATCCTTACATGGCTTGTGCAGGGTAAAACAGATTAGGCATAATTAAATGATCAGTTTAATGCTGGATCATCTGTAACACAATCTCAGGCACAATGTTTGAGCTTTCTTTGTTCAGGGTGACTTTAAACGTAATGAGTAAACAAATTCATATTGCTCTCATTATGCTTTATAACGTCTTTGTATTGACAAATGTATGTACTGTACAATATAAAGCTTTTGTCATAGATGAAGACAGCTTTTCACCATACACTGAGATGGATCATTACTCTGAATGATTCTTATTCTAAGTCTCTTTGTTGATACCCTGACAATACGATTACAGTGCATTGTGAAAGCAAATGGAGAACACTAGTTGTGGAGATTAAAACCAGGTCAGATACAGTACACCACCCGTAAGGATAGTTTGTACTTATCTTTTTGTTAAGTTCAGTCTGACCATGACATGATCTTGACATGAACTTGAAGAAACTTGCAGTCTGTTCAGTCTTTAGCTTATATTTTTTGCATCTAGGTTGGCAACTACATGCTATTTTTTTAAGTTTTGACTTGAAATGTTTTTTTTTTTGCATTAATCGAGAATGTACTGTCTACATTTTATTTCATTGATTTACTTGTCAAAAGTCATTGACATATACCCTAATATGATGACATGTTTATACATGGTTTCAGCAGTAACAACATAAACAAGCGGCTTCGTGGTCACCACGTAACTTCCGGTAAACTCTGCGAAGAATAAATAACAACAAAGTCCTTTAAAGTAGTTTATTTATATAACAAGCAAAATTAACAACAACACAGGAACCCAAAACATTTGTTATTTTCGATGAGGTATTGGTTTAAGAGTTCAGTTTCAGCAACTAGTCAGACCATTAAACAAACAGAAACCGGAAGTAAAGTTCGGACCAGCTGCATATCGCGTCACCGCACGTGCGCCCGATGAAGCGGTCTATACAAATTAATAAATTATTTATTAAATGTTGTTATATTCCTGTTATAAAAAATAAAGAAAATGATCAGAGCTTTATAAACATCAGTCAATGTCCTAGTTAAAGGCAAAACATTGTATTCTGTTGGTCTCTGTCTGTTAAGGGGATTAAATGCAATAGAGATCTGTCTGTTGTTTAACAGATTGGATACATACCCTGTTATAAAGCCTTTACTGCTGCACTGTTTACCTACATGGTTGAGTTATTTTGTTTATGAACCCAAGCACAGTAACCTACTTCCTACATAAGCACTTCATATGTATGTTGATTATTTTTGGTTTTATTATTCTAGGTTATAGATGATTATCTATGTTTTGTTGTCAGAGTTTCTTTATTCATAAATGCAATAATAGTGATTAATGTTGTATCAACCTTTTCCATAAATAGATATGTTTATTTTTAGAAACAAAGTTTGGAGTGGATTTATAAATAACTTTGATTGTAGGCAGCTGTTTTTATCAATAGGAATTGACTCTTGTACTGATATAACTGTTTTTCAGGACAATAATGGGACCACATGGCATCAATCGAGCTGTGGAGAGACTTGATTTCACAGACTGTAAAAAAGGACTTGGTGAGAACCAACACAACATCTTTAAGGGCATTATAATATTAATAGAAAATGCGTGCATGCATCTGAAACGCATTTCTTTATAGTTACTTTGATTACATTTTTTCACCCAAACTGAACCAAATATTTAAAAAAAATTTTAATCTTAATTTGATAGGTGTGAAGATTATTGGGGGCTACAGGGAACAGAGTGGTGAAGAATTTGGTATTTTCATTAAACGGGTTTTACCAGGTGGCGTGGCGGCACAGGATGGTATGTTCTCTCTTTTAAACCCAAAATATCATGAACAAAATGATCTGCGTACAATCTGGGAACAATGGATGATGCCTTGTTTTCCCTTTTAGGGCGTCTTAAAGCGGGGGACCTTATTTTAGATGTCAACAACATAAATTTAGG
The DNA here is from genome assembly GCF_030506205.2 of Paramisgurnus dabryanus. Classification (NCBI taxonomy): domain Eukaryota; kingdom Metazoa; phylum Chordata; class Actinopteri; order Cypriniformes; family Cobitidae; genus Paramisgurnus; species Paramisgurnus dabryanus. The sequence goes on along the minus strand of NC_133337.1, from coordinate 48,747,070 downwards.
GGGTGTTTCAACTGAGAGGTAATGTTTTCCAAATTATTCCTTAAACCAGTTTATGATGTCTTATGCTTTATATCAGGACACCTAAATAAACTAAAGAAGGTCAAATAAAGTTTTTTTTTGTTTGTTTGTTTTTAAGGGCAGTGGAGATTCTTCGCATGGCGTCAGCTGCAAATCACATGTCTTTACTGATCGTTCGTGATGACGCTTCCAGGTAACCTGAACGTTTTAAATTTCATTTTGACATTTTCTGAGGTCTCTAAAGATATAATCAAAGTCATGTCTGACCAAATAGTTTTACCGTATCTATCTTTAGCTATATAGTACATTTTTGAACAAAATATTTAATATATGCATGTGATTCAGAGGGATTTGCTTGGTGTTTCAAGATTTCTTTTAATTATATAGAGAGTCGTATTGCTTGCCAATATTTGGACATCATGTACTTAATCCTGTACATGGATCAGTACTGTACGGAGCGTATTGATTATTTTAAATGTATAAATAGTCTTAAACCATTAAGTACATTATAGTCTTAAGTGCTTAATGGGACCTTTTGCACTTTTTGTTGTGTGTTGACAGCAACAATTTCCTGAAACATTACATTCAATTAAGCAACAAAAAATATTTATTTTTCTGTATTTTATATATTTTTGGGAGGATTTATACTGCATTGTAGAGCTGCTCAATATTGCCTTAAAACATGATGTGCGACAACTAGCTAAATGATACGATATAAGCATAGGTGGAAAATGATTTTGTTTTAATTTAAGTTACCCAGTGTACCCATTAAAATATTAAAGTTAGACCAATACAATTTTAATTCTCATATTTCTATTTATTGAATAGCTCAGACAAAATCATTATTGGCTCTGGGCTGGAGGGGCAGTGCCCCCCCCTGCCCCCCCAAACTCTAGCTATGTATACACGATATGCAATACAAAAATGCTTTAATCTCTAAAATCTATTTGAAAAAATAAAACATATTTAAAAACTGAAAATGATACAACAACAGTTTTACATTGTCTCACCCAGTTTGTCTGCTATCTGCATCGACTTAAAATTGTGCCAAAAAAAAAAAAAATGTTATTCAAATGATTTAGTTATTTGCAAATCATTGAGATATGTGCATCTGCGATGCCCGTATATCGATATATCTTATAGCCTTGCAGTGCCAAAAGTGGCAATGTGAAGTCTAATTTATCTAAAGGAATACTTATTGTTGGCATAATCTAATGAAGTTTCAGTTATATAACATTATATTTTTAATAAAAAAAAGGAAGTGTGTTTAAGTATTGTTTTAGGACTGTCTGTTAGCCAGGCATCTCTGTTTTGAACAGTTGTCAGATTCTTCCTAGCAGTTTTAGTTTAAATGGATCTGGCATTTTGCTGGTCTCAGTGACTTCCTGACGTGCACTTTTCCACTCACAGCTAGACGACTGTTGATGTATTCGGGCCACAAGTCTGTGTCCTGATTGGTCCAGCTAAGGATGAAATGATTGTTTTATCATCATCATTAATAGACAATCAAACAATTCAAACAACATGCTTCAGTAGAGGAAACAATAATGTAAAGATTACAGGGTAATGGAATACAGGGTAATACAGGGTTGGAAACAGTTTGACTCTTGGATAAATATATTTCCTTACTTTGCTAATGTAATTAAGTGCTTCTAATCTTCTTTGATGTAACTGAATAAGTTGCATTTAATAGGAATTGTCATGTTTAGAGACTTACAGGAAGAGTTTAATATGGGTTTGCGTATGATTTGTATAAAACCAAACATCAGATGAATATACTCCGTATTCCTGCAGTATTCCCTGTAGTCAAGCTGATATATGCTGTAGATATACACTCACCTAAAGGATTATAAGGAACACCATACTAATACTTAGTTGGACCCCCTTTCGCCTTCAGAACTGCCTTAATTCTATGTGGCATTGATTCAACAAGGTGCTGAAAGCATTCTTTAGAAATGTTGGCCCATATTGATAGGATAGCATCTCGCAGTTGATAGAGATTTGTGGGATGCACATCCAGGGCACGAAGCTCCCATTCCACCACATCCCAAAGATGCTCTATTGGGTTGAGATCTGGTGACTGTGGGGGCCATTTTAGTACAGTGAACTCATTGTCATGTTCAAGAAACTAATTTGAAATGATTCGAGCTTTGTGACGTGGAATTATCCTACTGGAAGTAGCCATCAGATGATGGGTACATGGTGGTCATAAAGGGATGGACATGGTCAGAAACAATGCTCAGGTAGGCCTTGGCATTCAAATGATGCCCAATTAGCACTAAGGGGCCTAAAGTGTGCCAAGAAAACATCCCCAACACCATTACAACACCACCAACAACCTGCACAGTGATAACAAAGCATGATGGATCCATGTTCTCATTCTGTTTTCGCCAAATTCTGACTCTACCATCTGAATATCTCAACAGAAATCGACTCATCAGACCAGGCAACATTTTTCCAGTCTTCAACTGTCCAATTTTGGTGAGCTTGTGCAAATTGTAGCCACTTTTTCCTATTTGCAGTGGAGATGAGTGGTACCCGGTGGGGTCTTCTGCTGTTGTAGCCCATCCGCCTCAAGGTTGTGCGTGTTGTGGCTTCACAAATGCTTTGCTGCATACCTCGGTTGTAACGAGTGGTTATTTCAGTCAAAGTTTCTCTTCTATCAGCTTGAATCAGTCGGCCCATTCTCCTCTGACCTCTAGCATTAACAAGGAATTTTCGCCCACAGGACTGCCGCATACTGGATGTTTTTCCTATTTCACACCATTCTTTTAAACCATAGAAATGGTTGTGCGTGAAAATCCCTGTAACTGAGCAGATTGTGAAATACTCAGACCAGCCCGTCTGACACCAACAACCATGCCACACTCAAAATTGCTTAAATCACCTTTCTTTCCCATTCTGACATTCAGTTTGGAGTTCAGGAGATTGTCTTGAACAGGAACAAACCCCTAAATGCATTGAAGCAACTGCCATGTGATTGGTTGATTAGATAATTGCATTAATGAGAAATTGAACAGGTGTTCCTAATAATCCTTTAGGTGAGTGTAGTTCATTAATAATTAGCTTATCCATATGGGAATTCCGAATAATGTTTACTTTCCAAAACCCACTCAGACAGAGAAACTGTAGACAGAGAAGAATGAGATCTTAACCATATCAATTTACAAATTAAACACATGACAAGGTTTGTGTTTTGCCATACATCATAGGAGGGAATTCGCTGAACTAATGGAAAGATATGGTTCGGGCAGCAGTGCCAGTTCTGGATCAGACCGGACATCTTCCACTTCTATTTCCACAGGTATTTTCCATTGCGTACATCCTGCTGTATTTCAAGTGAATGACTAATGTCTGATTTTGAGAACTTGCAGGAGCTTTTCATGTTTTAGCTCACAAACAGATCATTTGGTCCCTTCCTGACATCATTGTTTCCTATTAATTGTGTAAATGTGAACTGAACTGTGAGAATGTCATTCTAGAAACCATTTTTTAATGAAAGAGGAGCAGACATTTTGATCGATTGCAATGAAATGCCCATCTCTTTTCTTCAGGTAAGCTGACCGACACTGCTTCCTCTTCTTCATCTTCAAGATCAACCAGTCCTCTGCTTCTGAGCCCTAAAGACCTGAATCCAGTGTACACCACCGCCGGCATTGCCTCTTCTCCTCCACAAGTCTGCACGTGAGAACACTGTAGATTTGATTTAGATAGATTCATATTCAGGGGAACGTACCTAAAATAATACCTATTTCAAAAAAGCAGCAGATTTCACGTGCCGATGGTTTTAATAGTATCATGAGTCTGAGACCTCCTGTTTTAGCCTGAATGAAAAGATTTATTTATTGTCATTGAAAAATAATCACCTTAGTAGTCATTGTTTCTGCAGTTGATCCCCTGTTATGTTTACCTATCTCCCCCCAGAGACTGCATGATTCAGTTAATATGTGTTGCCAAAGAGAAAGGATTAGGCTTGGTCATCAGGGGCGGAGCTAACCGTGCGGAGGGACCAGAGGTGTTCATTCAGGAAATAATGCAAGGAGGCGACTGCCAAAAAGTATTTCCATTATTATTATTTTATTTTTTTTTGTCAGAAATTAGTATACTAAAAACTTACATTAGAGATGTTTGTATACTTCTAAAAATATAAATGTCGCTGTGAAGAACCCTTTATAGCAGCTTTATTTCTAAAGGAAATCCTTAAAATAAATCATTGCTTGTGGTGTGAAGTTATGTTTCCTTTCTGTGACTCTAGGATGGGAGATTAAAGGCTGGAGACCAGATTATATCCATCAATAAAGAGTCACTTGTAGGAGTAACACATGAAGAAGCCAAAACCATACTCACTCGTACAAAACTCAGGTAAAAATTATAATTTTTTTGCCAAACTCAAAGAAAAAATGAAAGGTTGTCCTACACTAAAACAGATGTATCTACACTAGTTAACATTTGAAGTGGATCAAAAAAGTTAATAAAACTCGTATAGTATAGATGGTGAAAGCTGATATGTTTAAAACTGTCTCTGTTTCACCCCACAGACCGGACCCTACAGTAGAGATAGCATTTATCAGACGAAGGTCTTCTTCAGGCTCCAGCAGTGGACCTCACAGTCCCATCTCCCTTCAGCCTCCCTCCAGTACCGGCCCACAGCTCAGGCCCGCTGGACTGGGGGGAGCGACTCTTCCTGGAGGCCTCGTTCCCAAAATAGCCAACACACCCAACTCTGAAAGTGAGACACTGCCTTCTGTAGAACTTACTAAGGTAAGACATAAGAAAGTTGCTTTGAATACACACATACACCCCAAAGAAAAAGTACAAACATATTCCCTGTTAGGTCAAGGGACATCATCAGGGGGTCTGTTACCCCTATGGTGGTACTGCAAAAGGGTTCCTTCGATTAATGTTTAATATCAAAATAATTTTTTTTCATCAAACAAAAAGGCAGTAAGTGAATTTATATATATTTTTTTATATATATTTATTGGTTGGGACCTCTGTGCTAGGTCACACTTTAGAAATTAAAATGCAGTAGCTGTTTCCTCAGCACAGTTGTTGATGTTTTATTAAAGGAATATCCTATTTGTCCTTAGGTACGAACCGTGTTAGGAAAGCCTGAGCTAACCCCTGTGTCCTCACCTGAGAGTGCCTACACCACAGTGGCCAACTCTGGTACTGCAATTCTTTATTAAACTGACCCTAAACACTAATGTTTCTGCATTTAGCATTTGCTTTTATCCAAAACGAAGTGTAGTCTGTTTTTTACACAAACGTGTGCACACAGTCGAACACACAGCCTTGCAATGCATAGTTTATTTGGCTCATACGTGTACACAGATATTCAACGCATGCGCATTGTGACAAAATCCAATGCATCTTGACGGCTACATACTACGTTCTCCTGTAGGCACATGTAAATCTGGCGGTGTGAGTATAGAGACAGAGCGCAGCGCGTCATAACCTGAAAACCTTGCCCACCGGGGGAAAACAATCCATCTCCCTTGACTTTGTATTGCGAGAGGCTCCCTTCTTCTCATTTCTGGCTTATAAAAATAAAACAGAATAATGCTTAAATGCTGCTGTGTGACATGGTGTACAGCCAACAAGCCAAAAAACTTAGAAATAAGTTTTTATATGCTGACGACTCCAAAAAACGAGGGTTTAAAGACACAAAGTGGAAACAGGCAACTTTTCATAGTACTACTATTAGTAGAACTGCACCCACTAGAAGGAAACGTAGTCGGCAATCCACTTTTTTCTCCTTAAAAGCTAGGTTTTACGGCTTGACAGCCTATAAAAACTTATTTCTGGGATTTTTGGGCTTTTTAGCTGTACACCTTGTCACACAGCAGCTTTTAGGCATTATTCTGTTTTTAAGTTTTATCTGTAAATACATTTTTATAAGCTGTCGACCCAAAAAAACGAGCATTTAAAGACACAAAAGTGGAAACAGGCAACTTTTCATTGTACTCATATTAGTAGAACTTCGCCCACTAGAGGGAAACGTAGTCGACGATCCACTTTTTTCTCCTTAAAAGCTGGGTTTTACGGCTCGACAGCTTATAAAAACTTATTTCTGTTTTTTTTTTTTTTTGGCTTTTTCGCTGTACACTTCGCGACACAGCAGCTTTTAGGCATTATTCTGTTTTTTGTTATAAGCCAGAAATGACAAGGAGGAGTCAATCTAAACTTGGTAAAACCCTGGTGATGACAGACTTTTGCATCACGTACACCGGACGTGGACCCTCGCGTATGAGCAAAAGCGGAACTATACTTCTAGCTTTAAAGTGCATTTAAAGCCCGGAGTATAGTCTGCTTGTACATGTATGTGAATGTACGTGCATGGACGAACACACAGCCTTGCAAAGCATAGTTTATTTGACTCATATGTGTAAAAATATCTGGCGGTGCACGTACAGTGCCTATGTACTATTCTGATTATAAAATTTGCGTCATTGTGGCATTGTACGCTCACTCTTGTGCATTTGTAAAAATCTGAACTATACGTCTAGCTTTATTTACACATTTTATCAGTATGTGTGTTCCCTATGATAAAACCCATATCTGTGCATTTTTAAACATGTACTGTGAATGTTTCATGTTCTCATACAACTGTTGTTAGATAGTATTTTGTCTTCTAATGCCTTCAATACGATGCTACAAAACAATGTTCTGGGATAACCTGGATTAGTCTACCTGTTCAGTAGTTTAGATCGTTGTGTGCTGATGAGATACTGGGGTGTTTTTAAGATAATCCAGCTGACATGCTTCTGCTCTGTCTATATTCTGAAAATAGATATAAGCATCAACATAACGCTTAACTCTAGGTGGATTCAAGGGTAGTGAACACCGTTCGGGACAATATTTCATTTTATATACAAGCACCTTTGATAAAGCCTTCTCTAACAGTGATTTGAAACAGATTGAAAGACCAATGAAATGAGAAACATTCAAGGGCGTAGGTTTGATTCTGGCATTGGTGGGGACATAAATAAAATGGCCGCATTGCAAAAACTGTTTATCACCGTTTACTTGACATAAACAACAGACAACTCAGTATGCACTTTACTCAGTGACATCTGACTCGCCACCCCCGATGCCATCCCAAATTTAATGTACTATAATAAACAATAACAATTCGTTATTTCCTAGAGCCTAATAAACAGTAACTGTTTAAGTCTTTGTCAAAAAAAAAGAAAATCACATTGTAACATATATGAATCCATATTTACTTTATAACAATGAAGAATATGCAATTAATATTTAATTCTTAATGTAATTTTGCCAAAAAAATCCCAATGTTGAAGTTGGTATGTATATCATGCTGTTTCCTGTTTTTACCATGTTGGGGTTATTTTCTTTCATGGATTAGGGACCCCCTAAATAACCTTGCTACCCCATTTATAAAAGGTTGACAAAAGTTTGCAACTCCTCAGGTTAACATGGGATTGTCGTGTATTGTTAAAAACACTGTCCTTGAATCATTATGTGACACAACTTGTTCCGTATTTTGTGCATGAAACAGTTACAGTGGGTATACTGTAATAATACTTTCTTCCTCACTTACCTGTAGCCCGAATAATCACGCGCGTCTTGTTGAGTGAACTTTGGCGCGTTGTACAAAGTGAAACCATCCTATCACACGTAGCGAGTAAAGACAAGTCCATAAAGTGATGTGATTTAAAGCGGCGGGACTCAAGAAATGCTAATCCAATCATATTAGCAATGTGAGTAGAGAGGCGGGACTAAAGAAATGCAAAGCCAATCATAATAGCGATGTGAGTTACGGAGGCGGGCATTGCAGAGAACGAAAGCTGTTAACCGTTTGTGTACCACATAGAGCGTCATTTTTACAGAACGGGATTGCAAAAGATTTTTAATCTCATTTAAATGATTCCTGAAAAAATATATAATTAAAAAAGTAAAGTAAAAAATATAAAACACAAGAATAAGACGGACATTAGTGGTTATATATAAATACAGGTTAATTGTTTGGTCGAAATTATTGCTAGGGACAATTCAGTCTTCCCTGAATATTGCTAGGGACATGTCCCTAGCGTCCCACCCTAAATCTACGCCCATGGAAACATTACTGTATGTTTCCAAATGTTTTTGGTGTGTGGTCAGACTAAACTCTTCAGCTGGAGGAGGAAGGAATATCTGATTAGGAATTACTGTGAGAACAGAGTCAGATAGCATGTACATTAACATGTGTTGAGGTAATTAAATATTTCATACAAGCGAGCCTTTGGTTGTTATCAAGGTTTTTTCTTTTCTATATACTTTACATATTATGAAGTTTTTCCTTGCACTGTTGTCTTTGGCTTTTTCACTGTTGGATCTGTATTGTAAAAGTACCGTACAAGTAAATAGAAATTGAAAGAATATGCTTCACATCCATTTTTAAAACATTTCTTAAAAATAAATTTTTAGGAGCTTGTTTGTCATTGACCCAGTGATTGATCATAAGGGTATTCAACAGTGGTGCTTTCTTTCCAGTTTAGTCACATTAGGTCAGACTTTAGTTTATGAAAAAAAGGGTGTGCAAATGATTTTTAACCATGTTTACGTATGTGCAGCATCTGTGATAGAATCTGTTGAAACTGTATTTATACAATTATAATGTTGTTATGTACAAGCCTTACAAAACTGATTTTCAAGCAGCTGTTCTTCAAAAAAATTATGAAAAATTAAAGATTAAAGTGATAGTTCACCCAAAAATGTAAATTCTGTCATGATTTACTTACCCTGATGTTGTTACAAACCTGTATACATTTCTTTGTTCTGATGAACACAAAGGAAGATATTTTGAGAAATGTTTGTAACTAAACCATTTGTGGACCCCATTCACTCCCATAGTAGGAAAAAATAATGCAATGGATTAAATGGGGTCCGAATGGTTTGGTTAGAAACATTTCTCAAAATATCTTCCCTTGTGTTCATCAGAACAAAGAAACTTATATGGGTTTGTACAACATAAGATTGAGTAAATGATGACAGAATGTTCATTTTTGGGTGAACTATCCCTTTAAGACAGTGTTTTTCAAACTTTTTCAGCCCAAGGACCACTTTATCTTCCAATTTTTTTCTGAGGACCACCTAACAGAGTCCCACTCTCATGCCCCCAAAAAACAACAAAATAGGAAGGATAAGCTAAATTTAAGTTTAATATGCAACTGTTTCAAGTCAAAAACAAATTTTTTTTAAACACAAATGCAATGCTATGTTCAGAAATTATTATATGAATTTTATTTCATTTGAACAAGTAAATGTGAAATGAGTTACAGCTTAATATGAACAACAAACTGCACATATGAAAAAAAACTGCAATTAAACATAGTATAACAGCCTACGTCCCACTTAATGTCATTCCAAAGACCCCTTAGTTTAAAACTGAGGTGGTGGGTATATGAAGTATATGGTTGTAACAATGGTAAAAATAAAATGCAGAAAAAAATTTCCCCTTATGGGATTTTACACATGAAACGAAAACTAGTACATTACAAAACTAATAGATCTGTGGATTTTAGCTGCTTTCAGTTGATGCTTGATCCTTCTTTTGACTCCTCTTTGGTTTAGCCACCGATCCATTTTTTCGTTATTAAAACAGAATGGCAAGAACTGATATCACAGTTTTGCAAGTGCATTAAAAATCTACTTAAATAAGTGACGATTGTATAAACACTTGCCTAGTTTAGGTCATCTTTTGGCTGACCACTGGGGAGGTTTGGGGACCACACTTTGAGAATTACTGCTTTAAGAGGTCCTATTGTGGACTTTATTACATGTGCAAAATGGTATTTGAGCATTAACATTTCTGCAACAATATGATATAGTCTGTAGCGATCACCTTTATTCTGTAATCTATTGGTGCATTTTATTTTCAAATGGCTTATAACATTGCATTAAAACTAAAAAAGATGATCACAAAATAAAAACATACCTCTGTGAAATGTCCTGTTTAAGTCATGCTTGTGTAAACGGTCCTACCCGAAGTCACTCCGAACTAAACTAGTAAAAACAATCATGAGTCCGACGCTCTAGGACAAAAATGAGGATTACACAGATGCACAGCTTTAACATTTCTGGTCTACCCACGCATTTAAATGATCTGACTCAAGATTTTGATAAAGCAAAATTGTCATTTTTGTTACTGTTTACACCTGACCAATCACCAATCAAAGCATTTTGGACAGAGGGGCTTCGTAGAGCATTTGACAGACTGGAAAGAGAGGTGCCTCAGTAATGTCAGATGTGAAACTAATGTTTTTACATGTAAACTCAAATTATGCGTATTATTGACAAAGTGTGACATTACTATGCATTCATGCTACAATTTTAACCCATCAGATAGAAATCCACAGACTACTATTAATTCCTTCTGCTACACAAAGCATTTACTAGATACCATAACAGTGAAATATAACAGCAGTCTTTTGGTGAGTTTTGTAAAAGCTTTACAGAAAAATTTTACGTTATTTACAGTTAAGTCTCAAACAGCTGTTATTATATAATTAATGTTTTTTTTGCATCTGAACTCATTTGGTCTCTATCTTTTTGCCCAGATACATGCATAACAGCTGCCTGTAAGCCCATCAATACTTCAAGACCCGCAGAACCTTTGGTTTCCAGTCCCAGCATCAAGCCTGGGAAAACACAGCAGGTCCCTTTGATCATTTCATTTAAGTTATATTTACATGTATACTTTTGTAACTTATTGTAGATACATCCAAATCAGCTTATTCAGTACTTATATTTCATGGGAACTAAACGCATGGCTTTGCTGGATCATTTTCCAACGACAGTGTTTTTACCGCCTTTTGATATTCAGAAGATGGACACACATTGTATTTACATTGAACATCACATTGAAATGTTGTTCCCTTGCCCTGTGGCCGGTAATGATTGGTTACCCGTCAGAGTCAATATTGCTTTGACTGTTTCAATATCAGGAGTTAATCCTATTGTTGTCTGCTGTTGGATGGAACTGTATGTGCATTTAAAGAGTTAGTTTACCCAAAAAGTAAAACTCTGTAATAATTTCCTAAACCTGCATGAATTTCTGTTTTCTGATTAACACAAAAGATATTTTGAAAAATTATGGTAAGCACACACCTTATTGTAATCATTGACTTCCATAGTAGGAACACAAATATTATGAAAGTGTTAAATGATGGAGAAGATATTTTGATAAATTATGGTAAGGAAACAGTTGGTAACGTTACCCATGGAATTCCATCATATTAGTTTTTCCTACTGTGGATGTCAATGGTTACAGGTAGCTGTGTGCTTACCATAATTTCTCAAAATATCTTCTTTTGTATTCAATTTTACTGCACTATATCTGGGTCACCATCAAATAATCAAATATGTCACATTGAAATTAAATGCTAGGTTAATCATGGATCATTGGGTTTTGCACAAGCTTGTGAAGCTCATGCCAGCTTGAGAAAGGGGGCATGCCTAATATTAAAGGGATAGTTCACCTAAAAATGAAAGTTCTGTTATCATTTACTCACTTTTATGCTTTTACAAACCTGTATAAATTTCTTTGTTCTGATGAACACAAAGGAAAATATTTTAAGAAATGTTTGTAACCAAACCGTGGACCGCATTCACTTCCATAGTAGGAAAAAAGAACACTATGGAAGTAAAATGGGGTCCACGAACGGTTTAGTTACAAACATTTCTCAAAATATTTTCCTTTGTGTTCATCAGAACAAAGACATGAGTGAGTTAATGATGACAGAATTTTCATTTTTGGGTGAACTATCCCTTTAATCATAATCATGTTCATATTCATCTTATATTCATGTAAAATTTTCTAAAACAATTTTAAAATAAAATGCAAAATAGAATTCAATAGTGAGTCTCAGGTTCTATGGCACCACTTTATTATATATGCATGAAAGTAAATTTATATATAAAAAAAATTGTTTTTGTTCACAGGCACTGGAAGTCCTGGGATTAAAACCTACTGTGTGTCAGGTCCACACTCCAAGAGAAAGACTTTTATTGAGCCCAGGACAGACAGTGGCCTATGGAGGTGAAAAAAATAATATCACATCCTATAATATCATGCTACTAATAAATGTACTTGTAAAAAAGTACCAACTTTAACTTACGTCTTAATACTTTTATTTCGAGTTAAATATTTAAAATGTATTAATAATTATGCACAATTTAATATTTATACATTATTCATGTTTTGTTATTATGCAAAAGTATTCTTGTTTTTGTAAGATTTTGACAGTGTTGCACAGGAGCTCTTTAAACTACCGCCTAAGTCTAACTCAGAAAAAGAAGTAGCGAGATTGACATCAGATGATCTCATTGAGTCTCCATCAGACCCTACAGTAAGGATTTAAATTATTGCTGCAAAACCAAAATGTGCCAAATAATCAAGCATAAAATATGTTTATTTGTTTAAATGTTATTTTTTCAGCAATCATTATCAGATTACGATGATCTGGATGAGATAGAGAGATTAAGAAAAGATCACATAGAGGCCTTGACTGAGATCAAGAGACTACAGGTAACTTCATGGCAACAATTAAAGCCACAACTGAAATGTTGTCTCATGCCAGAGTGCGTGACATTCATTCATGTAGTATTCACTGCGCCTCTCATTAATCCTATTTGCAAGAGTGAGTGCTGATTCATGTGAAGGTATTTGTTTTAATAGGATAAGCTGGCAGAATCCCAGAGCCTTAATCGAAACATGCAACAGGAACTAACAAAAGTTAAACAGGTATGCAACATTTTCTTACACCTGTTTCACAAAGCATGCATAACCAGAGGATAAGTATTTAACTCTGCCAGTAAAAATGTGTGGTCAATTTAACATCTATTTATCAATCATATATCATGAATTAATTATTCAAGTAGGTACACCCCGTGCATGCATTGTAAAACATAACTTATACATGCAATGCCTGATATTATTTTTGTCTTTAGTCTTTGTCATTGTACAGCGTTAAATACGCCACCATGGGGCGCTCTGAGTATACGCTCAAATGCTGTTAGGTGAGCTGCAGGTGTTCTGTTGAGTAGATGCTGAAGACACATGATCTTCATAGTAGCAAAAAAATATTCATCAGAAGATAGCATACTATGAGCAATATCCAAAATCTATTTTCATCATCTGCCTGGTATGTGTTCACCTCAGAAAGCTTGAAACACCCACGTTTGAGGATGACGTTGGAGGTTAAGTATGTCATGTAGGATGTTATAGGATGGCACCCTGTGTTTGAAAATAGTTCTGCTATATGTGTAATAAAGACATGGGCTCCCACCAGCCTTTGAGTTCTGTCTCACAGCCTCAGTAGATCTTGTTATATATAAATCCAAGGAGCTTTGGTGTTTTATTTGAGTTTCAAGGTTTTATTAGACTGTTACTAAGGTAGCAGAGCAAGCCTGAAATCAGATATATCATTATAGTACGTTTGCAGGTTTTAGTACAGCTACTCATAGCTAAGGAAAGTATCATTATTACTATTGCTCATACTTTACATTTACACATTTTGGCAGATTTTAATTTACATTGCATTTGAGAATTTATTGTATCTTTATTTTTATAGGGGCGGTTTCCCAGACAGGAATTAGACTGGTCATAGACTAAAATAAATGTAAGAGCTGTCCGAACTGAAAACAACTTGCACTGAAATATCATAAAATACATCAGTGCCCTTTGTTTTGCCTCAAAATGCACACAACTAATGTTTTTAGTAAGGCATGTTTGTTAATACTAGTTATATTTCCTAGTTAAACTAAGGCATAGTCCTGGCTTTAAGGGATAGTTAGGCCAAAAATGATATTTAACCCATGCTTTACTCAACCCCAAGCCGTTTGAGATGCATATGTCCATCATTTTTCAGATGAACACATTTTCAGTTATTTTAGAAAATGTTTTAGATCTTTCAGTTGATTAAATTAAAAGTTACAGGTCCACGTCCTTCAAGTCCAAAAAATCTGCATCCATCATTCACAAAAGAAATCCAAACGGCTCCACGATGATAAACAAAGGTCTTCTGAGGGTAATCCGTGCAGTGTTGTTGTAGAAATATCCAAGTTTAAAACTTTATAAACGAAAATAACTAGCTTCCGGTAACGCCGCCATCTTAGACTCCTCTGTATTCAGGAGAGAGTATCAGCGTAGTGTACGCACTTTTCTTAGTGACGTATTACAAATTCCGAGGGCGGGGCCGGAGACACATCGAATGCGGACGCGAATAAGGGCCTGTTTACACAAGAACGCTTGACGGTGAAAACGTTAAAATATTTTATCGGATGTGCCTTTCGTTTACACGGTGACGGCATTTTTGGGGCTTAAAAACGCAAAAAAGTGAAACAACCCTCCAGAGTGGAAATCTTAAAAACTATATACCCTCATGTTCCCGTCTAAAGGGTAAAAATGCAAAAGTCTGCTAACGGTGGCTCTCGTCGCGTACGCGTTTACGTCACATACAGCTAGTATTTCTCATCAGAGAAGGCGCATTAACTCTTTCACCGCCAGCGTTTTTTTAAAAAGTTGCCAGCCAGCGCCAGCGTTTTTCATGATTTTCACATTTTCAAGTTTAATACCTTCCAGAAAATGTTCTTCTTTAAATATATAAACATACAATATACCAAATGAAAGCACAGACCCTCTGCTTTCAAACAAAAAAAACCTGTTTCATCCTACCTTCAGTAGTTCTTTTGTAATCAGCTTTTGAATATGGGTAGGTTTCTGCAAAAACACCACATTTTGAGCAAAAAGCTGAGATAATTCCATTTTTGTGACGGACTTTTCATAGAGATCCCATTTAGAGCGATCTTTAAAACAGACACGGACATGCAGCCGCTTGCCATAGGGCAATACTTCCGGGTTTAAAAAGTTGCGGAAATAATAGCGGTATTGCGGAAAGACGGAAAATCTCGTCATTGGCGGGGAAGCGTTTTCTCTTAATTGACGAGATATCTCGTCAATGGCGGTGAAAGAGTTAATTACCTCCAACAAATTGCTGTTGCGCCGATTTGTTGGAGGCAAACCAGACGGCTTTGGACAGGACCTGGGAGAACAAGGAAGAGAGTTGTGCGCAGGCGTGGACTTGGTGGTTTTGTATGTCAGTGCTTCACATTGCCACCTAGTCGCCTGGAGTGCATATTACATCAAATATCACACACTTTTGCGTCTTCATATGCACGCAGATTTCCCCCTCAAAACGTTCGTATAAACGCGGAATTAAAAGTAATAACGCAACGGCACTTTTGCTTTTTCTTTTCAGATTTTTCAGTGTAAACGTAGCCTAAGATGGCGACGTTACCGGAAGCTAGTTATTTGCTACAACAACCCCGTGTGGATTACCCTTAGAAGGTCTTTGTTTATCATCGTGGCCGTTTGGATTTCTTTTGTGAAGGACGGATGCACATTTTTTGGACTTGAAGGACGTGTACCTAGTAATTTTACTTTTGATTAACTGAAAGAACTATAACATTTTCTAAAATAACTGAAAATGTGTTTGTCTGAAATATTATGGACATATGCATCTCGGACAGCTTGGGGGTGAGTTAATCATGGGATTATATAATTTTCGGCCAAACTATCCCTTTAAGCTAATCCCTGTCCGGGAAACCACCCCTTAAAAACCCAAAAATAAAAATCCTTTTTCATTTACTCTCATGTTGTCACAAACCTGTATAAATGTTTGGTTCTGATGAACACAAAGGAAAATATTTTGTATTAATTAGATTAAACCGTTCGTGGACCCCATTTACTTCCATAGTATTATTTTTTCGTACTATCGAAGTGAATGGGGTCCATTAACGGTTTGGTTACAAACATTTCTCTAAATATATTCCTTTGTGTTCATCAGAACAAAGAAATGTATGCGGGTTTGAAACAACATGTGAGTGAGTAAATGTTGACAGGATTTTCATTTTTGGGTGAACTATCCCTTTAATCAATGTGTGTTACGGGGAATGGAACCAGTGACCAAACTTGGGCTTCTTTTTGTGCTGCATTGTACACTAACATTCATGCATTTGGCAGACAATTTAATCCAAAGCGACTTACAGTACGAGAAAATGGATACCTATGCACTATATGTGTGTTCCCTGGCGATCAAACCCATGCACTTTTGCACTGCTAATGCAATGCTCAACCAACCGAGCTACAGGAACACACACTAAGATTTTTAGTTCTTGAATCATTTTTCCTCAAGCATTACTCACATGATCTGCACAAATATAGAAATCTGTCCACACACTGAGCCAGCAACTGGTGTCACTGGTGGTACTGGTCTTCTCTTGTCCTCTCCAATTTGTGGTTGACCTTATAAGATGATAAAAACAAGAGAAAATTCTAGCTCGCCATTTCTCAAAGATTCCTACAAGAATGTTTGGTCAGCTGTCTGATGCCCCGTGGCGTTTTGTTTGGTGAAGGGGTCAATGCAACTTCTGTCTTCCCTTTCCCCAGAATGCTTTGCTCGTATCTAGCACAAGTCACAGCTGCTCTCTCCTGGAGCACTCTCCTGCAGTTCATGACATATAAGCACTAATACACGTTTGGCGCTCCCCGTCGTGTAAAGCCGAGGCTCTGTATGTTTCTTTACAGCTCAGTTCTGTATTGAATCCTTTCTGCTCTCCTGACCCCCACCCACTCTTTGCCGTCTATATCTGCCATTAGAGCTACAGGTAGGCTGATGGGCTTTTCAGCATTTAAGTAGCAGCAGGCTTTTAAACCTCCTCTCTTAAGAGATGTGTGAGGCTACATCACATCCATGCAGTGCATCACATCCTGGGAAAATTACAGCAAAACGTGTGCGAGGGCAGACATGACTGTTGTAAGGCGTGACTGTCCGTGTGGCTCTTAAGTTTAGCTTTATCTGTACATTGGGGTTAACATGGAGAGTGTTTATTTTTGTCTTTAGCCTTGTGCACTACTTTGAAATATAAGGAATAAATTATTGTGCGCTAATTCATCCACTGTCTATTGTGTGAGACGGCAAAGCACAGCGGCTGCTGTATCTTTATCCAGTATAAATACATTTATTCAATTTAACTCAATTCAATTTTATTTATATAGCGCTTTTCACAATTGGTTAATTGTTTCAAAGCAGCTTTACATTAATAGATGTAGGAAAACACAGAAAAAGCGTAAACATAAGCAGCAGAATACAGCGGTTAAGATTAACTGTACTAGCGAGTGTAGTAATAATGTAACATATATAAGAGGGTGCTAAGTTAAGGTAATGTCAGAAGACGCCCCAGGGGTTGAAAAAAACCCTGCGGGAAAAGTCCTAGGGGGGGAAAACCCTTAGGAGAGAGCCAGACATAGCTGATTCTAGGATAAATTATATAATAGGTACAATTTTATACGATATTAATTATAAATTTTTAAGTATTAATTTTATGGAAATTAAAACATGCTTAAAGTATGCTTATTATTTTGATACTCTTACTTTGCATTTACTTTTTTTTATCAAAATGCTTCATGACACCTCATAAGTCTAATTTTGCAAGAATCACCCTACACCCTACCCTATATATATATATATATATATAGGGTGTACATTTGGTGTAGGGTGATTCTCGCGAAATTAGACTTATGAGGTGTCATGAACCATTTTGATAAAAAAAAGTAAATGCAAAGTAAGAGTATCAAAATAAGAAGCATACAGTTACAAACATCTCTTCATGTACTATTTTGCACATGATTTCAAATGACATCATACAAACCAATTTTTTTTCTCCATATTTAAGGGGAACATTTTTATTACCGCAACGTGTCCATGACTGGATTTGGGTTCTTTGACATGGAAATATTTATAATAAAAAAATCTAAAAAATAAAAAGCTTCAGTGCATGTTATACTATAAACATTTACAGTAAAGAAACATGTGGTATTTGGGGATCATTGGTAAATGTAGAGACAATAATAAGATAATTCTCATCCTCCGCAACAATTTTCAATCATTGTTTAGCCCTCGAGGAACTAATATTTAAAAAAAAAGTTGGAAGGGACATAATTGACTGTGACACTGACATTATATGTACAAATAAAGCTTAGACAACATGTGTGTGAATGGTCAATAAAATAAATGTATTTACACATTTAAGTCTAGCAAAAATTTCAGTATTAATTAATAAGATAATTAATATTCATATGATTCAATACTGTATTTTATTGAATAATGTTCAGACGCACAAGTATATGTACATACAATACTATCTATTCAGTATTATGTGGACTAAAATGTGAAAAAATGCAAATAACTGTAAAAACCTTTAGGGTTCGAACGTTCTGACATGCAAAGCGAAGTGCGCACGTGACTGAGCAGAAAGGGAAGCTTCGTTTGTCATTGCTTTTGTCATTGCTCGACACAAGCTCCGAAGCTAGTTGCGGTAATGATAATCTAAAAAATGTAAATAATTCTATAGGAAATATTTTTAAATCCTCTAAAAATAATGAAGTTCAGACCTTAATCTTGTATGTGCAAAAGAATTGGCTTCAAGGGCTTTTAAAAATAAAATCTGATGCTAGACACCATCTAAAGGAATATTTCATTTTCTTAAAAGAAAAATCCAGATAATTTACTCACCACCATGTCATCCAAAATGTTGATGTCTTTCTTTGTTCAGTTTAGAAGAAATTATGTTTTTTGAGGAAAACACTGCAGGATTTTTCTCATTATAATGGACATTAATAGAGCCCAACATTAAACACTTAACTCAACACGTAACAGTTTTTTTCAACGGAGTTTTAAAGGTCTATAAATGATCCCAAACGAGGCATAAGGGTCTTATCTAGCAATATGATTGTCATTTTTGACAAGAAAAATAAAAATATGCACTTTTAAACCACAACTTCTTGTCTAGGTCCTTTCCTGCGTGACCTAACGTAAATGCGTAGTGACGTAGGGAGGTCACGTGTTACATATATAAAATGCACATTTGCGGACCATTGTAAACAATAAACTGACACAAAGACATTAATTAGTATCAGTTGACATACAACAACATCGGAATGGTCCTCTTTCAACACACTTGTAAACACTGGGGCGGAGTTTCGCGTTCGTCCTCCGTGACCTCTTGACGTGATGACGTATTGCTTGAGGTCACGCTGGCGCTTTCAGGACGGGATCTAGACGAGAAGTTGTGGTTTAAAAGTGTATATTTGTTATTTTTATTGTTAAAAATGACAATCGTTTCGCTAGATAAGATCCTTATGCCTCGTTTGGGATCGTTTAGAGTCCTTTGAAAAAAACTGTTAAGTGTTGAGTTAAGTATTAAATGTTGGGCTCTATTAAAGTCCATTAAAATAAGAAAAATCCTGCAATGTTTTCCTCAAGAAACATAATTTCTTCTCGACTGAACAAAGGAAGACATCAATATTTTGGATGACATGGTGGTGAGTAAATTATCTGAATTTTTTTTAAGAAAATTGAATATTCCTTTAAGTCTGGATTTTGTGAGAATCACCCAGTACGAACTGAGCTACAGGCACAAAAAAGAGAAGACTATTGTACCATACTACAGTACATTCAATTCGTACTTTCTTCACCCAGATTGAAAAGGTTTTGCTTAGATGTTGCTTTCTCTGAACTCATGAGGCGTTTTACATATTTCTCTGTAAGATACAAATTTTTAAAGAGTGCATAAAGAGCTCAGATGCAAAACCCCCATTTTCTTGTAAATGCAAAATGTTAATGGAGTCTACCAGCAAACCAGTATTTCTGAATGACCTGAGGGGAAAATATTTCATGAACGTATACGTGCAAAGAGTAAATATCATTATCTAATTTTTAAGGGAGGTGGCATTTAGAGGCTTTCGCACCTGAACTCCTATGTCCTTGAATTTCAAGTAAAATAAAATTGCATAAGCTGTAACCAATGCAGGATCTTTATAATAGACGTCAAAGTCTTCATTATGCATAGATGTTAAATGGAAATAAGTGCTAATTTACTTCTCTCCAGTTAAATATGAGTCAATGTTCAATCTGTCAATCCTTGTTCATTAATGTGCATTTTTTTCAATGGGTAATTAACTCAACTCTTTTCATAGTTTATAGGTTTTTTAAATGAGTGACACGTAATAGTACTAATAATTATCTACATGTATGTTTAATGGGTTCAGTCTGATGTAAAAGTCACTCAAAGCAGCCACAAATGAAAAAAAATCTGGCCTCTTTGTTTTCAAAGCATTTATACCACCATACACCATGCTTTGCCTGTATTTCTTAATTCATGCATTAACCATGCATTTCATGTCACTTAATGAGACCTACTGTACCATGCCATGCTGTTTTAATTACAGCGACCTAATTTCTGTCCCTTTGTACTTTGCTATTGACTGAAGCTCTACTGACCGGGATGCAATACTGCTGTGGTTTTCATTAATGCCAATGCATCTTTAGGTCCATGCTTTATGTAGGAGCCTGTTTTTCTGGTTCCAAATAACGCATGCGAACACCTGTTCTGTCATCTCTATAGCAGACCCACATAAAGAAACATGCATGTGCGTGCCTTCTATTCCAAGTCTATTTAAACAAATGCAAATGGGCAGACAGGTACAGTAATAAGATGCAGTGCGTTGTTATGCTGAAAGTCTGGAGTGGGGTAAAGAGATGGGTTTAGACACTATAAGCATTTTTTTTCAAGTGTAATAATGAGTTTGCAATGTTAGGGGGAGAACCCCTGAGAGTTGCAATGCTTTACTGTACTTGCACGCTCAGCAAAGTAAAACTCTCCTGTTGCAGGATGCAAAATCTGCAGTGGATGAGTGCCGATCCCTTCGGACCCGGATCCATCTGGCAGAGGATGCTCAGAAACAGGCCCGGGGCATGGAGATGGACTATGAAGAGGTTATCCACCTGCTGGAGGCTGAGATTGCCGAAATGAAGTGTCAGAGAGCGGAGAATCCGGGCCAGTGCAAGGTATTTTACCGTAGTCCAGTTTTGATTTCGCATTCCCGATCCATCTCCGTTCATGGCACCAGACCTGGTTTTTCCTCTCTCCTATACTGCAGAAAGTAGGTCACTGTTTGCTTTGTATTATTCAGTAACTGGGCTGATGTGCTGTGAAGGCTTTAACATGAACTTGCAGGGTGACGTGGGCTGATGAGGTTATTTTTGAAATCTCTGGCTAGCAACCTTGAACAAGGAACAGCAAACGATTGTAAGATGCGTTATCACACTGATTCATTTTATTTTTTTTGTGGAGATTGCTTTTGGTTATTGCACACATGATTCTCATCTTAGCACAGTCACTCTGTGTTGTTTTAATTCCATGCAACTTCTTTCCGAAGAATTTTGAAAATATCCTGGCCACTTTATTATATTGACAAGAGCTTGGCCTGTAAGCTTTTAAATTGCAAGGATCATGAAAGTGTCATACAGTAAATGTGCTCCATACGACTTGCGCTCTGTATTCCGAGTCTACTAAAGCCAACACAATAACTTTGAATGACATTGATGTCAGTTTAGCGTCACTGTCTTTGGGTCATGACATTTGGCTTTTGATCTGCATTAACATGCTATGTTTATGTGACTAAATAGTACATTTATTAATTTTGTTGGAAAGGATGATACAAATAACATTAATAACAACTTAAATTACAACCTAACCATTAGCTTTTACTTAAGCTTTAAATGGATAGTTCAACAAAAAAATTACTTTACCTCAAGTTGTTCCAAACCTGTAGAAATGTCTTTGTTCTGATGATTACAGATCATCATGATTACTAAAATATGTTTAAAAATGTTTGTAACCAAGAAGATTTGGGGCACCATTGACTTCCATTGTAGGTAAAAATTATACAATGGAAGTCAATGGTGCCCCAGATCTGTTTGGTTATTAACATTTTATTATAAGACATTTTTACAGTTTTGGAACAACTTGAGTACGTGAGGGTAAGTAAATGAAGACAGAATTGACATTGTCTTGTAAACTATTGTTTAATTGTTTGGAAAACATAAGACAAAAGAGCAAAAGGGGACATATCATGAAAATCTGACTTTTTCCATGTTTAAGTGCTATAATTTGGTTCCCAGTGCTTCTATTAACCTAGAAAACATGAAAAAGAACGACCCAGTAACTTTGTTTTGGTAAAC
The DNA here is from genome assembly GCF_030506205.2 of Paramisgurnus dabryanus. Lineage (NCBI taxonomy): Eukaryota > Metazoa > Chordata > Actinopteri > Cypriniformes > Cobitidae > Paramisgurnus > Paramisgurnus dabryanus. The sequence goes on along the minus strand of NC_133337.1, from coordinate 48,724,964 downwards.
CATTTTCTGCAAGCATGTGAAAAATTAGATCGTTCAGATTGTGAGGTAGGTAGCAAGGCCAATTACAATAATACCACCCCTTAATCTGCACTGTCCAACCACGGCACTGCCGTGCTGAGAGAATGAGAGAGAGAAAAAAATAACTTACAACACAATTGAGTTTTAACTGCAATAAACCACCATCATTGAGATCAGTGTTTGCGTTTCATCGGCTTATTTGCATTTTAAAAGGACACACCCAAAAACGGCTCATACTCATATCAGTACTTTTGCTCATACCTACAAAATGGGGATTTTAACATACTACAATAAAATATCTGTGGGGTATTTTAAGGCAAAACTTCACATAAGGACTCTTGGGACACCAAAGACTTTTTTTACAACCTTAAGAAAATCTCATAATATGACCCCTTTAAAAATTAATATATCATATAACAGTACATATATGGGGAGAGCGGGCACAACCTAACCCTTTTTGGTTTTGGCCACTCCTTCAAAAATATTTGAGTTTGATTAATTATATTTTTACACAAGCAACACACACATTTCTGCTACAAATGAACATTTGAAGTTTGTTTCTAGTACTTTCCATTCTTGGACAATTACACCAAACGTGACTGAAGTGCAAACGTTACAACTTACCCCATAGGTGTGGTTAATTGTAACACTTGCTAAAAATTAAGTTTGCAGGCAAATATTTCAATACTATTTTGTCTATATTCTTGAAGTGGATATTGTTTATATATCTGTCTATAATAGACAGGTATCCACACTGTATTCATTCATCCAGCCCTTTTCTAACAATAGTTCAATTATAAATGGATACAAATGTCTAAACATGTGAGAAAAAGCAGCACAATTATGACAAAAAATTTTTTTATATGTGACCCAGTCTGTAATAATCATACTACAGTTTCAAAATCAAATTCTGAGATAATGAGCATCAAAGTCTGATTTTAGCCATTCATTTTATTATGATTTCAATCTTTGACGTGACCTTATTCAATCAATATTAAAGAAATTAACAAAAATAAATTTGACACACGATTTTTGATAAGACAGGCAAATTTATTTTGTTGACAGCCAGCAATCATTTGTGTGTAGCCTATTTAAAACAACAGCAAGAGTTATGCTAACATTGGCGTAAACTGGTTTTCATATTGTAAGTGCTGATGGGTTAGTTGTAACACAGCGTTACAATTAACCCCCGCTGGGTCAAAATATTTTCAAGGCCACCAAAAAAGTTGCTAAGAGCTGCAGACATATTTCAAAACGATGCTGTGTTTTAGTCAACAAGACACTGATTAAGATGACATTATTTGGTATCTTACACACCCAACTTAGAAACCGAAAAAAAACCATATGATTTAAAAAATTACTTACATGCCACCAAAACACTCGTTCATCAATAACTCTCTGGAAAACATGATACATTTCCAATAATTTGCGGGAGATCGTCTTTTGGCAGCGTGAAAAAAATACCGGAAAAACAAAACGCTCAACCTTGTGCAACAATGTAAACAGTCCGTGTTACAACTTAATCGGCGTTAGTTTTTCCCTGCGCACCCCTACTATGATTAGTTGCACATTAAACAATTCCAAAGTTAGATTTGCTGGCAGAATAATTTTGCAGTTCTCACTAAGCATTGTACATTGGAAATTGCATGAGATTAGATAGTTAGTATGATAGATCAGTGCCATTGTAATAGGAAAGGTATAGATTTTATTCAAATCTTTTTTGTCTGTGATCCTGTTTTTTCTTTCAAATGGATGTACTTAAGATAAACTGTTCATACAGGAGGAGCTACAAGACCTGATAAAGAGGATTGCCATACTTGAATGTCGACTACGAAAGAGCGAAACTGCAAAGAAGAGTTTTGAGGTCCCTATGGGAAAACTTCTACAATTTGTGGAGGTGATATATGAACATATAAACAATATTGTTACATTAGCAACAAAAAACTCTTAAACCCATGAAAATATATTAAAAAAATCTTACATCTAAAAACTATTTTCACTTTTTTTATCTTAATCAATCAGCACAATGTTTTGATAATGCAGCGTTTACACATTTTGGGTTTGTAGTTCTCTGTGCAAAACACTACACACTTCATTTCACATTGTGTTACATTTTTGTGCAATGTAAACGCTTTACTACACTGCAAACTTTTTTTAATATCCACATTTTCAAAACCCCACAGGCTGTCCAAGACTTCCTCTCTGAAAATCAAAGTTGTCCAAAAGGTTATAGGTAAGAGAAAAATCAATGTACATCTTCATTCTTCTAAATCTAGCTTGGTTTTTTCCCAACAAAAGCACAAATTTGTGTTGAATTCATAACAAGAAGACTTTTCCTTTAGGGACCATTACAGAATCATTCAATTTTAACTTTGATAGTCGGTTGTGATTCTCACAGGTGCTTTCTTTTCTATTATGAGAGACTTACTTTTGGGTCAGAAGGCAGGAGTAGATAATGAAAGTAGGGTCAGTGTAACACCTGTCTATGGCAGTGATGTTGATTAGACCCAATCAACATGGTCTCCTGTAGATTCAACTTGCACGGCACATCTGGAGAGCCTTGTTTTTCTCCTAATGATCATCTTCACAGAATGAAGAAGGCGCTGTGTCTTCATCTATTAGGGCTAGAAAATATTACACATGTCCCGATGAATCAAATTGAAGACTGTCAGCAATTTGCAACCTGGAGCATGGATGATTTTTCTTTTTGAGAGATGGTAGATGGTGTTAAATCTCTTGTGCTTTATAAATCGGTCTACCCTGAGATACAGCAGGCCACTGAGGGATACTTAATCAAATGCTAAAAATGTATAGATCAGCTAGTCTTCAGTATATTGTCCAATGTGATCAATGCATACTTTGGGATTTTCCCTGACAAATTCAGATTATGTTCTGCATAATAATGTTGTTTGTATTTTTTATATAAACTATAAAAGAAATGTGCAGCATCAGTGGTTTTTACAGTACATGTTTCATGTAATATTTTAGTCCCTGTTTTGGTCGATGAGATCACAAGTGACACATGTCTGTTCACATCCGGTGTTTGAATCCTTGAATATTTTGTTTACTTTCGACCGCTCCTGTTTTGATTACCTTGAGTGGTTGGTCTCTATGGGGGTAAAAAACGTGTTTAAGTTGGCGTACATTAATATTATGTAGAGTACCACTTCTTGTGTTGTTAGTAAACATGCTACACATAGTTTTGTACATGTACAGTACTGTGCAAAAGTCTTAGGCAACCATAACAGAATTAGAATTGTTGTTTTTGCAATGTTATAGTGATCATATATAATTGTTTCTCAGTCTCTTTAATAGAATACATCCAGAAAATACATGAAATGTGTATATAGTATTAAAAACTGTATAAAAATGTAAACTGATGTGTCAAGTTTTTAGGGTAAAGTCCCCTTCCACTTGAGCAATAGCAGGAAACTGCAGGATCTCTTACACCTAAATAAAATTAAATCCTAATTTCCAATTTTAAAGAAATTAGTCTCAGAAAGTGCTCAACACAGACGATGCCAAGAAGTAATTTAATTCTGATAATTACATTTTTAATTTTTTGGTACATATTTTCTGTATTTTCTGTTTGTATCTTAATAAAATAGATTGAAAAATAAATATGGATGGACATTAAAACTTCTCAAACAACAAGTCTGGTGGTGGTGGCGGCCTAAGACTTTTGCACAGTACTCTATATGTAAGAGCTTTCTCGGATAAGAGCATTTGATGAAATAAGCTTGCAAAATTAAACAAACAAAAGACACTGTAGTTTTATCAATGATAGCCTATACCTAACACTGTGCGTTTGCATTAGAAATCAGGACAGATGAGGAAAAAATGTGCTTACACGTTAGATCAGATTGACCAAAACACATCTTAATATCAGATGTAAACAGCCCTGCAGTCCTTTGGTTTTTATTGTAGCGACTACTTCCATGATTGACAGCAACAAAATAATTAATATACATCTTCAAAAATGTTAGGGTTGTCTCAACCCATGTTCGGGTCAAATATGGGCATTTTTAAGGTTAATAAACCCACCATTTTGGTTTATCTATTTTTTACCCAACTTTGAGTTGAAACAACCCAGCATTTTCTAGTGCAGTGCTTCCAAATCGTGGTCTCAGTGAACCCCTCCCAATAAGTTTTAGATGTCTCCTTATTTAACACACCTGATTTAACTTATCAGCTTGTTAGGGAGACATGTTTACCATTTTGGAAGGAGGCTGATAAGTTGAATCACGTGTTTTAAATAAGTAGACATCTAAGGCCTAGTCCACACGGACACGGTTATTATTATTACCAGAGTTTTTCCTCCTGCGGTTAAAAAATTCCCCTCCACACATTCCGGTTTAAAAGAAATCTCCGCCTACATGAAAACATAAAAACACATGATCACGCGCTGTCAAGAGCATGCCACACCAGCAGGCGGTGATATAACTCAAATCGTAAAGCCACCTTGGTCAATCAGAAGCCTAACAAAAGTGATGGCGCAAGCCAAAAAACCCGGTTTTACTGTCTACACCAGGGGTTTTCAAACTTTTTGTGTGTGTGGACCACTATTTGTAATCAAGAATTTTCGCGGACCACCTCATAATACTTATTATAAAATATGTCTACACAAAGTCCTGAATTAATCTGCACATCAAAATAGGCTTACTAGCACTAAAACTATAACTGGTCATTACATCAGTACAACAGGTTTCTTAACCTTATATCATAATTATTTATATACATATTCTCAGTGTTGGGAAAGTTCACTTTCTACATGAACTAGTTTAGTTCACAGTTCACAAATTTTAAAATGAACTAGTTCAGTTCATAGTTCATATTTGAAAATGTTAAACTAGGTCACAGTTCCAAAAATGAACAAATTTATAGTTATTTTTTCCCATATTATTATTTTTAAATGATTGCCATTATAGCCCATATAGAACCACCACAGACAGCAATTATTTGATCAGTTTTAACACTGAAGCTAAATGCGTCAGATTTCATCTTCATGTCCAACTTTAAATCCTTATCCAACCAGGGTTTACATTAGCATTGACTGTCTTTTAATTTTTGTATTTGCTTATACATACCTTGAAAGGCTAGCTGGGTGGGGGTCGCACCCCGGGCGAGAAGCGCTGCGAGGCATTGCGTGTTTGACAACTCGC